>NC_059374.1:6940755-7269567 GCF_019703515.2 Myxocyprinus asiaticus
CAAAATGGCAGCAGAGACCACATGGCCCTCTATAATCAAAGGAGAGACATTGAACTCAGTTTCCCAGGATCCTTCACACATTCACAACTGGATGCGAAGTCCCGCCCATGGACCCAGTCTCAAACGCCATTGGTCGAAAGCGGCCTACGACCGATGACGTCATCTTGTCAATAAAACCAGCGGACAGATGTAGTTCGGCCTCTGTGCTAAGCTCTGCCTGACTGTTAAGGGACATCTGTACTGTGCATGTACTGAAGGAGTTTTCCCTCCGTTTTGGACTGAGAACAAAGAGACCACATTTTTCTAACCTCACCATTTGGCCATGGTAGAGTAAGATTAACTTAGCTTTGTTCAAGTCTTACAGTATACTTATAACAACCGGTTCAGTTTCACTGTAAAGCAACAGTGAACTTATTTTGAAAAAACGGAAAGGCGACCAGTTTCCCTTCTCCCTCTTTTTCATTCAACGTTGACTACTTTCTGCATTCTTCTCCATCGCTGGATCCGAAGAATAAAGCAGAGACGTGTCTTTTCGCTGATGAACGTAAGACAAGGGACCATCCAGACCGTTTCTCCTGACCGCAACAGGAATTCCTGATGCAACAGGAATTCCAACGGACAACCCTACTGAAATCACACAGGATTTCCCAAGTAAGGCTTGATATCTGGGCAGATTTAATTTAGAAACTGTGATTTTTCTTGTGAAACTAAATCGTATTTTTGATTCTAAATGCTGATGTTTTGAGTATATTTGTATGTTAAACTCTGCTCGCTGTTTCGAGTTGGGAGATTTGTATTTAGTTTTCTTTTGGCGTTACGTTTGTTTTGTTGAGTGCTCTGAACTAGTAATTCAGTCCCGCTGTTACGAGCGGTTACTCTTAATTAAATTGCATGCACTTTTCCTCTCTCTCTTACTCTCATTCGCGCTCTCTCTCACTGATATTCATTGAGTGAGCGGCGCCGCGGTGTATGTTCGACTCAGGCTGGTGAACCAAATTCTCCGGCCTGTTTCGTCAGTTCCTTTGTGTGTCCGCTCATTTCCACCCTCATGTGGTATCAGCTCCATTTTGGATCTAACCCTCCATTTTGAACCTGATCCTCCATTTTGATTCCTTTGTTACCGCATCTGGACACACACACACACACACACACACACACACACACACACACACTCATATACACACACTAGCATATAGCTCCACTGTTAGTTTAGGATTTCCTTGATTTATTTTTGGATTATCTTTGGATAGTATTGGCTGTGTTCACTACTGCTTGATTATAATAAATCTTGTTATATTATAATAAGTACTCCTGTTTGTTTTTGTTTGAATATTGTGTTGAAGCCAACCTCTGCCACGTGAAGAACTCCCAAGTTACCTCAGAGTACTGTTATTTTATTGGTGTTAGAAACTAACTGTAACTAGATTACTATTAGATTTGTATAGCAATAATTTAACTAGTTTTTCCCCTTTTTGATTATTTTGATTAACAATTAAGATACTCAACCTACAGGGTAGAATTTGTTTTATGAGACTCAATCAGTAACTTGCTATAATTTTTCTCTTTTCAAAGAGTGGTGCTTTGAGAATAGCAAATAACAAATAATAATAACAATTAATTATTGATTATTTCTGATAGTAAAACTGATTTAAACAACCAGTAGCACCTACATAATAATTGGTGCCCCGTGTGAGGCCGTGATAATTGTTGGCTTGCTCCAATATTCTTGCAAATAACTCCTAATTATTTTAGAGTAGCCAAAGTTTTCCCCTCTTGGCTTTCTTTTTCTCCAGGAAGTTCAAACTGCTAAGACACAAGGCTGGTTGTGGTTGTGAATCATTGCAAGTTTTGTGTTAGTGGTTGCTAGTTTGGTACTAATTCATTACTCCTTCTGTTTGTGTTTGAGAGATTCATTCACTAGATACTAACAAAGTAGTCTGACGTGCTGATAGTCATACTGTGATTATTAACACCTAAATTCAGTTAATAATACAAAGCAGTTGCTCGTGAGTGACAGGTAAGTGGTTCCCCCTGTGCATTCTTTTCGCAGGATAACGACTGGTGCGTCAGTGTTTTCCACAGAGCAACAGGTGTCGTAAGTCGCCACCCTCAAAACTCAGCTAAGGTTTCGGAATTGTGAACTCATAAAGAGTTACTATAGGGGTCCACTGGACATCACCCTCTCACCTGTCAAACCAGGGAGATATGAGTAACCAGTCCCCATCAGCGTCCGGAGCTGAAGCTCCCAGGTCAGGTGAGGAAACCTCACTGTCCAACTGGGTCGCTGACCTCCTCCTTGTCTCTAGAGAAGAAAGGGAGGAGCTTAACAGCTACACACCATCTCAGTGTAATGCTGAAATGGCCGCCATGGTAGATAATGCACACGATCCTCAAGGGAAGGTAACCACTATCCAGGAGGTAGTTGGTAGGCTGTTTCTATTTTACCACCACAAGGCCCAGTTGCAAATAGCAATACTCAAGGGCGAGGTAAAGACACTTACAGCCCAGTGTAGTCGGCTTGATGCAAGCATCACGCTTTACATCGAGACCTCCAGACTACAAATACTATGCTGGAGGAGTGTTTAGAAAGACTCCAGTCGGCTGAAAAAGAAAGCCGAGAGGTCGCTGATGACCGAGTCTGGCAAGAAAGTCGAGACATACGGGCTAAAGCTCAAGAAGTGCTCCGCTACCCCATCTTTGACCAGAGAGGGGCAGAGTACTCAGAGGATGGCGCTACGGCGAAATACCCTACCTCTGGTTCAGGTAGTATTTCAAAACCATTGCTCCAACTCCTGGAGTTAGAGCGCATCCCTGTTCAGGACGTGAGTCCACCACGTTTCGGGGGCAAGGCCACATTTCGGCAATCTTCCCCTCAGGCGTCTTTTAGGCCCCGCCCCAGCAGGACGCCTTCCTCACCACAAGGAGGAAGTGGTCTCACCCAACGCCATGGCAATGGGGGCAGGCACTGGTACTCATCCTCTGACGAGTCAGATGGATACAAACGGGACCAAGACACAGGTCTATGCATGCGCCAGCTTGACTCCTTTGCGAAGGACATAGAACATTTCGACCCAGCAAGCCGAGATTCAAATGTCAATTTACCTTATTACCTTAGGGAAATCGAACATTGTCTTGCTGACTTGCCTCATGCCTCGGCGCGTGAGAAGTAAAACAACTTCCAGAAGCATCCACGCTTTCGTTGAGACTCAACCGCCGCGCATTCGTGACAGCTATCTGAGGCTTTGCAGGGTTCTGCGCGAGGAGTACTCGCCATATACTGATGAAACATCAGCCACCCTCAGTGCCATCCACATCCAACAGAAGCAGTTGGAGCCTCCTAGGGAGTACTATAGGCATTTAAGGAATGCATACTTCCAAGGAAGTAATGAGCCAGGTCTGGAAGAAGAGCGAGGGTTCAGGTCTCTCTTCCTCCATAACCTCCACCCCTGTGTGCAAACCCACGTTACACTGATGTATAAACAGGGTAGACCGACCATGCAGGGAATTAGGAAGATGGCCCAAATAACTTGGGAAACAGTCATGCGTCCGACTGATGAACCAGAAGATGATGTCAGAGTCCTAGACATCCAGTCTTCAGAGAGGGCAGACTTAGGGCTTGAGGGCTATGAAATACCTCAACCTAGAGTAAGCTGCGAAGTGGCAGCCCCAAAACATTTGCCCAACCACCCACAGGGGGGTTGGAGAAACCAAAGGAATGACCACAAGGGTCCCTCCCAGGGTCAGAAAAAACAGAATCCCTCTCCAAAGAAAAGGAATGTCGGGTTCGTGAAAAGCCCCAGACAGTGAAATGGAAACAAAGGGAATCATTCGGAGCATCCTGGAAAGAGTGATCTGAAGCGTCAGCTCAGCCTCATCCAGAAAAGCCTAGCGGACATAACAAAGCACATCGAAGGGTCAGACGATGGCCACAAAAAACCCGATGGTGACAGTCCGTCAGTGTGACTAGCCCATGCACTTCCCTGCTCTTCCCCCAAAGTCTACTTTGTAGGCTGGGAGAAAAACACAGGGAAGACCCAGACGCACCCAGTGGCAGTCACACCCAATACCCATGCTCCGCTTTTTAAATTTTTGGGAGACCTTGTCCACAAGGGTAATGCCAGACGCATATACACCTCAGTGTCGGTAGGAAGGTGTATAGACAGAATTTTTGCAGAAGTCACCAGGGCAATGCTCTCTCTTGGTAAACCACTGCAGACAGAGTCCTGTGATGTGAGCCTTGTCAGCTACACACAAAACAGAGCCCCTATCACAAAACGCGCTTGGCTTGATATCACCTTCCAGGAGACGACCCTCAATCATCCCATTTACATCTGTGCTTTCGACACAGAAAAACTTCTTATCGGCCATGACCTGCTGGACCGACTGGCCCCGCTGATTGACTGCCTTCGCGGGCACATGTGGGCCCAGGTTGCAACCCCGAATCCGGTCCGTCTAGCCCACAGCCATCATGCTTCAGACGACCGTGTCACTTATATCCAAGAGTCAGGAGAGACCACTTGTGACACTGTTCTTGAGTCAGCACTTTGTCATTACCCAGACATCCAGACTCATCTTGGCTCTGAGCCTCTTGAGTTATCTGTGACTCCACCGACACCACAGCTTGGTGGATCTGTGAGCATCCACGAATCATTCCTATGCTCACTAGAAAACTCAAACCCAGCTTTGTACAGCCCCTGCATAGCTGGAGGTATACATGCTAATGGTGCTTGTCGCACTCTGGTCTGAAAAGTCTGCTGTTAGTCAAGCTTTGTACGACAAGCTGTGTCAGAACAGCTCCTCTCTGTCTTTCATGCGCAAAAGTCACCACCTTCTTTCTGCAGAGTCACCGCAGAGGCCCATCAAGGCTATTGGGATATGTGCTCTTTCCATTCAATTTGGAAAGAAGAGGTTTACACACTTCATGAGTGTGATTCCCCAACTTGACCCCTCACTCCTCGTGGGGGCCAATATCCTTGTTAGGTTAGGTGCTCTACTGGACACTGTCAACCAGGTCCTATGGTCTCAGGCAAGCATTGAAAACCGGATGATCCAGAACACATGTTGTCTGATCAGACCATCCCTCAGGCATGTCAGGCGAGTTTGACCTGACTATCCCAGCTAGAACTGCAGGTGCCCCTGTCTGCCTCATTATCCTGAAGGGACAGATGATACCTGGTTCACAGGCATTCTTCCAACCCTTGCCATACTTCTGGGAACTCAGCCTGACCATCTGTGGTACACCTCTGCTTGAGCTCAACAACCGTTCAGCTTACTTGCTTGTCCAGAACTTAACAAACATACCAATAGTTGTGACGGCACGTAGACCATTAGGGTTGCTGATCGACAGCTCGTTTCATGACTTCGAGCTGACAGTGCCCGTGATTGGAGAGCTGCCTCCATCCTTGACGAGGGGGGAGAACCTCGAACCCCTCCTTCTCACCTTCCCGAACAAAATTATCACAGTTGCTTGTCATGAGGGGCTACACAATAAAGAAGTCTGCAGTACTGCTTTGGGCACGGAAACGGACATGATTGTGTATGCCCTCATTGCTCACTCAGGTGACATGATTTCAACTGGTGACGAAGCCGGTTCCCCACCAGAGGAACCTTATCCGGGATTCGAGGATGAAATAGCACAACAACTCACTAAGGCAGACGCCTTAATGACAGAGGGTCAAAGACAAGAACTGCAGAAGTTGTTTCACGACTTCCAACAGATCTTTTCAAGGGATTCCAACGACTGTGGAATCACCGAACTCCATACAGTTCGTATCCCAACTGACCCAAATGCACCACCCACATTCGTATGCCAGTACAGAATTCTTTTAGCTGCCTATGAGTCAATCCAAGAGATACTTGACACGTTGCTGAGGAAACGCATTATTCGGGAGTGTAACTCCACATACAACTCACCATTGTGGCCGGTGTTGAAGCCAAATGGAAAGTGGCACTTGACAATTGACTATCGACAACTGAACAAACAGGTCCCTCTTTCACGATGGCCCATGATCCACCTGGATCAGGAGCTTGCAAAACTGAAAAGAGCCTGTTTCTTTTCAACCGTCGATGTGTCCAATGGGTTTTGGACAATGACAGTCGACCCAGTAGATCAGTACAAGCTGGCTTTCTCTTTTGGCAATCAACAGTTCACTTGGAACCGATGCCCATTTGGATATTCAAACTCACCAGCTGAGTTTAATATCTTCTTGCACAAAGCCATGAGTGAAGAACATCTGAAGATGTGAAGAACATCTGACCGAAATATGATACGTGCTCAGCCAGCTTTCCAGTGCAGGAGCCAAGCTGGCCCTCTCCAAGGGTCAGTGGTGCCGCACCAAGGTTGAGTATGTGGGCTTATTGGTGGGTGCCAATGGCATTGAACCCCAAGCAGTGAGAGTTCAAGCCATCCAAAATATCAAAGCCCCAACCGACGTGTCGGGACTCAGGAGCTTCTTGGGCATCTGCAACTACTCCAGACAGTTCATCGAGGACTATGCGGAGATAGCCAGACCCCTTATTGAGCTCCTCCGGAAAGACAAGGTCTTTGAATGGGGAGACCCTCAAGAGCAGGCTTTCAGAGAACTGATAGCAAAGCTCTGTTCAGCCCCTTGTCTTGCCTACCCAGACAAGGATAAGGAGTTTCATTTAGAGGTGAGCTTCTCCTCCCACTGCCTCAGCACCACCCTGGCACAGACGTATGACAAAGAGAACCGAGTCATTGCCTACACAAGCCGACCTCTGAGCAGTGTAGAGCTGAAGTTCTCTGACTGTGAGAGAGCCCTCCTAGCCACAGTCTGGGCTGTGGAACACTTTCATAGCTACATCGGGGGTCAGGAGGTAATCATTGAAACTTGCCACCAGCCTGTCTCCTTCCTCAATAGCCAGCGGCTAAGAGAAGGACAAGTGTCCATCAGTCACATCGTGTCATGGATGATGGCACTACAAGGCTACGACATCGAAGTCAGGTATGCTCAGAACCATAAGATGGCTTTGGGTCAGGGCCTGGCCAAGTGCCATCATTGTGACTGCGAAGGACAGACAGGTTCCCCGCCCTTCCTCGTTACCACTTCTTCTCTTCCCTCAAATCATCATTACTATGATGAAACTGTCTGTCAAGACCTCCCGAAGGTTTACGTGGATGGCTGCTCTTTTCACCATGAGAGCCAGACCCGAGCTGGAGTAGGCATAGTCTGGGTCAATTACGTCGTTCATGCGCCAGACAGTTACCAACTTGGTGCAAAGACTAGCCAGTATGCGGAAATTGCCGCAGCACTCATTGTGTTGCAACAAGCTGCCATTGTGCAGTTGGTAGTCTGCTCCGACTCTAACTATGCCCGCCACAGTTTCGTCTCACACTTCCCCACGTGGAAAGAAAATGGCATGAAGAATGCCAGAGGTAAAGAGATCAAACACTCTGAACTCTTCCTGGCTTGTGACCAAATCGTGACTGACCGAGGGATGACTGTGTATTGGAAGAAGTTCAAAGGTCATTCAAAAACTCTTGGCCCCGACAAAGAGAGCAACGATGAAGCTGATCGTTTAGCTAAACGAGGTGCAGCAGAGGGCCCACTATGGGAATTCAAGGAGGAGTGGCTCCCAAAACCACTATCTTGCTTGGTGAATGCTCTCACCCATAAACAGGCAAGAGAGAACCGGGAAAATCCCCAAAACTGCTTGCAGACTGTGAACCTGGGTCGACAACCGAGCGACACAGACTTGAGTTCCATGCAGGACCGGGACCCGGTGATCCAGGCAATCCGGCAGCGGTTGATCGAACCTCAAACACAACGGGTCCTACCATCCTCTTTACAGGACTCAAAAGAACTAAAAGCTCTTTGTCAGGTACAACAACACCTGAAACTTGAGAAAGGCCTGTTGGTCTATGTTCCTGATGGTCCAGGTCCACACCGGTGGGTCGTTCCGACCGACCACTGGGGGGTGATTCTAATACATGCCCACAATGCTCCCATTGGAGGTCACAGGAGCTACAAAGCTACCTACTACACCCTCCAACAGGTTGCGTACTGGCCATTTATGCTCAAAGACACTAATGCCTACGTAAAGGGATGTTTGATCTGTTGTCAGTTCCGTCCTTCCTGGCCACTGAATCGAGCTCCACTGCAGGTCAAGGGAATCATGTTTTCTTGGTCCAATCTGCAGATGGATTGGATCGGACCAGTACCCAAGTCGGCGCGAGGCATCAAATACCTCCTCACTGTCACCTGTGCTTTTACAAAATGGATGGAGTGTTTGCAAGCACCCAATGACATGGCTGAAACCACAGCACTCATGCTGTGTTCAGCCGTTGGGGGCTACCTCTCTCAATTGATTCAGACAGAGGCACTCATTTCACGGCGGCTGTGATGAAAACAATGTGGGAAATGTTGGGTGTGGAAGCCAAATTCCACATTGCATACCACCCCCAGTCATCAGGTCAGGTTGAGCGAACCAACCGTACCATTGTCAGCATGCTCAAGAAATATGTCAACAGCAATGGCAAAGATTGGGACGTGAAACTCTCTTTGGTACTGATGGCCATCAGGTCTACTCCACACCGCACCACGGGGGTCACACCCTTTGAAATGTACCGTCCAGAAGACGTCAGTGTTGCAACCGCATATACTGCACATCAGTACGTGACCGAGTTACGCAAACACCTCCAAACTATGTTTGCTTGGGCCCAAACAAAACTGGAAACCAGTGTCAAAGGACAAAAGGCCTATTACGATAGGAAAATGTCTGACCGCGAATGTAAAGTAGGTGACAAAGTCTTCTACTTCAAGTTCGCTAAACTGGTGGGAATCACCAAAAAGTTCCTACCAAACTGGTCAGGCCCCTTTGAGATTATAGGGATGCTCTCCCCGGTATCTTACCAAATCCGTATCTCGAAGCCAAACCAAACACCAACGTACCAACAAACCAAAACACAACAATAGTGTCTCTTGTAGTTGGGTGTAGCATGCTTTACTCATACATTAGCATGCACTAACCCTTAAGACTACTCCCGCAAACACAAGGTAACGAGACTCTTGTATGTTTCAGGATGAAATTCCTTTGGATCCTTGGTATCTTCCTCAATCTACATCTCACACAAGCCAATGAGGTGGTAGAAACCGGACCGCCAACTGGTATTGTCCTACAGGAGTCCCCTGGGCTCATAATCACCCATTGCCACCTCTACACCCAAAGAATATACGTTCGTTTAGACCCTTGGGATGTGTATCACAAACACATCCAGTTACCTCCACAGATGACGGAGGGCAGGGTAAGCGGAACCCAAACCCAGGACACAGTTGAACATGCCAAATTGACAACTGTCCACATCCTAGAACAACTGCAGAAATTCCTAGTCACAGAGGAAGAACTCAGTGGGAATAAACGACCAAAGCGGTTCCTCGGTGGTCTGCTAGTAGCAGCATCGTCCATTGGTTAACTGTTCTCTATCGGCCTTTTGGCTGCCAACTCCGTCAGTCTTGGTACACTCCAAAGACAAATGGGTGAACTTAATGAGGAAATGCCAGAAATCCAAGAGAAACTCCTGTTACAACAAGAACAATTACAGGATCTGGGTAAAACCCTACAGGGTACCATACTCACTGTAAACATGCACTCTGCAATTCTAAATAACACTTTGCATGCTCTGGATGCCTTGTCAGAAGTTGTGAGATCAGACATAACATATGTGCGAATGGTTAGAGATCTAATGCATGACCTTGTAAGGGAAATTAGCACGTCAGTTAACAGCCTGAGTGGGGGAAAGATCCCATCTTACCTAGTTCCCCTAAACATGGTTGAACAAATCCTTAGATCAGCCAGTACCACCATTGTGCAAACTTCTCAGATACATCTGGCATACAGCCTTGGCAGTGCAATCCCCATCCATGTAAATCCTCAGAACCAAGAGATAGGATTTATCCTTAACTTACCCATTATAGAGAAACAGAACATTTTCCAACTGAAATCCATATTGAACGTTGGGTTTTGGAAGAATAATGTACATGTACATATCAAAACACCACCAGTGCTCACCTATCATGATGATGACCCCTCTCTCTACCTTATTCCCAATCTGAACATGTGTACGAACACCAAGGACATACATTGGGTTTGCCCCAGCAACCCTTTTATCAGAGATATAACCGACCACCTGTGCAGTTTGAGGGCTGACACCCCAGAGCAAAAATACCAGGCTAGTATGTCTGTTAAAGATGAAGGGACAGAATCTAGGGTAGAAAGAGCTGGTAGTCGATGGCTTGTCTGTACCCCTGCCACCGAGATCCTAATGTCATACGACCATCATGACACAAACACTAAATTAACAATCCCAAACCAAATGGTGTTCTTGAAGGTCCCACAAGGGGCCACAGTACATATAGCCGACATTGTCCTCCACCATCTTTGTCCAGAGAGACACGATTCAGAGATTGAGATAATGGACGCATTCAGAGGCCACAACCTCACTATTGACGACACCCTTCAACAACAGCTTCTAACTGAAGGGACCAAATTAGTAAAGTTCAGTCTCAAATCGACTGGGCTCATGACTACATTTTTCAATCGTATAGAAAAATTATCGGCTTATCAAGAACACCCCATCAGTTTGACTGCCCATGGGCTCCTCCTTAGTGGTTGGATCATCACGGCAGGTATCGCATACGCCGGACGCGATACAGACACATCCAAACACTACACACTAGACTGGATACTATGACACTCATTCCACAGCGTTTCAAGCTCCTGTCTACTCCTCTACCACTAACTGCTCCTAACTCTGCCCAGGAACATTTATACTAACTGTAACAATCTTTCCCATTTTTCCTTTTCATAATCATTGAAAACTCAGGGAGAACAAAGGATTGTTGCAATGTTTGATGTGTTTTACCAATGTGAAGTGCTGTTTTGATAGAAATTATGCTAGCTAGTCTAGTTAGAATTCATCTGCCCAGATGTTACCTACTATGACTGCCCAGGTATCAAAAGCCTTTATGAACTGTTAATGTTTCCAGGAACTAAGCTCATGCAAACCCAGGACACATGGACTGTACAACTTTCGGGTTGCTCTCAAGGACTGTGGCAGGAACCCCAACCTTAAGACCAAAGGGGGGAGGTGTAGGACCTTGGACCACTCAAAATGGCAGCAGAGACTGCATGGCCCTTTGTTCTATAATCAAAGGAGTGACATTGTACTCAGTTTCCCAGGATCCTTCACACATTCACAACTGGATGTGAAGTCCCGCCCATGGACCCAGTCTCAAACGCCATTGGTCGAAAGTGGCCTACGACCGATGACATCATCTTGTCAATAAAACCAGCGGACAGATGTAGTTTGGCCTCTCTGTGCTAAGCTCTACCTGGCTGTTAAGGGACATCTGTACTGTGCATGTACTGAAGGAGTTTTCCCTCTGTTTTGGACTGAGAACAAAGAGACCACGTTTTTCTAACCTCACCATTTGGCCACGGTAGAGTAAGATTAACTTAGCTTTGTTCAAGTCTTATAGTATACTTATAACAACCGGTTCAGTTTCACTGTAAAGCAACAGTGAATTTATTCTGAAAAACGGAAAGGCGACCAGTTTCCCTTCTCCCTCTTTTTCATTCAACGTTGATACTTTCTGCATTCTTCTCCATCGCTGGATCCGAAGAATAAAGCATAGACGCCAGTAAGACAAGGGACCATCCAGACCGTTTCTCCTGACCGCTCAATGCAACAGGAATTCCAACGGACAACCCTACTGAAATCACACAGGATTTCCCAAGTAAGGCTTGATATCTGGGCAGATTTAGTTTAGAAACTGTGATTTTTCTTGTGAAACTAAATCGTATTTTTGATTCTAAATGCTGATGTTTTGAGTATATTTGTATGTTAAACTCTGCTCGCTGTTTCGAGTTGGGAGATTTGTATTTAGTTTTCTTTTGGGGTTACGTTTGTTTTGTTGAGTGCTCTGAACTAGTAATTCAGTCCCGCTGTTACGAGCGGTTACCCTTAATTAAATTGCATGCACTTTTCCTTTCTCTCTCGCTCTCATTCTCTCTCTCTCTCTCACTGATAATCATTGAGTGAGCGGCGCCGCGGTTTATGTTCGACTCAGGCTGGTGAACCAAATTCTCCGGCCTGTTTCGTCAGTTCCTTTGTGTGTCCGCTCATTTCCACCCTCATGTGGTATCAGCTCCATTTTGGATCTAACCCTCCATTTTGAACCTGATCCTCCATTTTGATTCCTTTGTTACCGCATCTAGACACACACACACATACACAAACACACACACACACACACACACACTAGCATATAGCTCCACTGTTAGTTTAGGATTTCCTTGATTTATTTTTGGATTATATTCATATAGTATTGGCTGTGTTCACTACTGCTTGATTATAATAAATCTTGTTATAAGTACTCCTGTTTGTTTTTGTTTGAATATTGTGTTGAAGCCAACCTCTTCCACGTGAAGAACTCCCAAGTTACCTCAGAGTACTGTTATTTTATTGGTGTTAGAAACTAACTGTAACTAGATTACTGTTAGATTTGTATAGCAATAATTTAACTAGTTTTTCCCCTTTTTGATTATTTTGATTAACAATTAAGATACTCAAACTACAGGTCAGATTCTGTTTTTTGAGACTCAATCAGTAACTTGCTATTATTTTTCTCTTTTCAAAGAGTGGTGAATTTAAATATTCATATAGCCAATATAAATGAACAATAAATGAACAATAATTGTAGAAATATAAATACAGTAACCAAACATTTTCTGAATTAAATGTTCTCTGACTTCTGCTATTGCAGGATGCATTCTGCCTTGATGTGGGTTCAGTGGATCATCATCATCAATAGCAGCAGCATCTTCAATATCATCGGCACCAGCATGACCCCTCTTCCTCCTCAGGAAGTTGAACAAATTTCCATGACTGCAATGTTGTGGCTTGTTGTTTTTAGGAGTTTTGGGGAAAGTCAGTGTGGTGTCCATAAGTTGTAACAGCAAAGGTGGTGCTGCTTTCACAGCCTTGCTGACCTAAGACTTGCTGAGCCATAGGCCATCACCAACCACCTCCATAAAAATTCCTAAGCTAAGAACTGCACTGCTGGACTTAAGACATAGTTTCTTCTTGTGGCCCTCTGAAAGTGCGGTTTAACAACCTGCAGCAATCCAAGCTCTTGGTTCTTGGAATCCAGTATTTTCTTATGATGTCGTCATCAGAAACAGGGTCAAGTGGGGAGAAATTTGTCCTTATGTAGGCATTTATATACACTACCCGACTTCTGCGTCGCCTTCTGTGCTCAAGCTGTAGGATTCTTTGTAAAGCCGCCATTGTTGGGCATTTGATACACACATAGATACTATATTAGGAGAGTCATTAATACACCTGCTACTGATGCACCTGAGGAATGGATAGAAACACCTTGGTGGCAAATAATCATCAAAATTAACTAGCCAAATGTGAGTGTTTCATCAATTATTTGTGACAGTAATAGGGCACAGCTTAATTGACTATCAAATTATTGCATTCGTCTGTTAATGGGTTTTTGGTTTTAAAATAGGCTGCCTTCATGCTGTTTTTTATATTATTTTATTTTTTTATTAATATTTTATATAGTTTTCATGCTGTGGCTTGGGAAAAATGAAAAGTAAGGTCTCTCTTGAGAATTGTCTGAGGATTTAAATAAAGGATGTGTTTTGTGTCATGTTTGGCTTATATTATCATGGCTATTATCTTGTGTATTGAGAAAATCATTACATAGCCAGCTTTAGTTACTTGACTGTTGTAGTGAATGTGATGGTGGGTCATCACCACTGCAAAACAATAAAGGTTTGTATTTCATTCCATACATAGGATTCCTAATCACACTTACAGTATATAATTTATTAATTACATTATTCTGGTAGTTGATAATGAAGTAATGACATTGCATGACATGATTCACATAATAATTGCTTACATTTGATCTGACATTCCAATGCTACTCTGATGCACCAAGTCACAAGTACAGTTGCGCTCAAAAGTTTGCATACCCTGGCAGAAATTGTGAAATTGAGGCATTGATTTTGGAAATATGACTGATCATGCAAAAAAACTGTCTTTTATTTAAGGATAGTGATCATATGAAGCCATTTATTATCACATAGTTGTTTAGCTCCTTTTTAAATCATAATGATAACAGAAATCACCCAAATGGCCCTGATCAAAAGTTTACATACCCTTGAATGTTTGGCCTTGTTACAGACACACAAGGTGACACACAAATGACAATTAAAGTTTAATTTCCCACACCTGTGGCTTTTTAAATTGCAGTTAGTGTCTGTGTATAAATAGTCAATCAGTTTGTTAGCTCTCACATGGATGTACTGAGCAGGCTAGATACTGAGCCATGGGGAGCAGAAAAGAACTGTCAAAAGACCTGCGTACCAAGGTAATGGAACTTTATAAAGATGGAAAAGGATATAAAAAGATATCCAAAGCCTTGAAAATGCCAGTCAGTACTGTACAATCACTTATTAAGAAGTGGAAAATTCGGGGATCTCTTGATACCAAGCCAAGTTCAGGTAGACCAAGAAAGATTTCAGCCACAACTGTCAGATTGTTCGGGACACAAAGAAAAACCCACAGGTAACCTCAGGAGAAATACAGGCTGCTCTGGAAAAAGATGGTGTGGTTGTTTCAAGAAGCACATTATGACGATACTTGAACAAAAATGAGCTGCATGGTTGAGTTGCCAGAAAGAAGCCTTTACTGCACCAATGCCACAAAAAAGCCCGGTTACAATATGCCCGACAACACCTTGACACGCCTCACAGCTTCTGGCACACTGTAATTTTGAGTGACGAGACCAAAATAGAGCTTTATGGTCACAACCATAAGCGCTATGTTTGGAGAGGGGTCAACAAGGCCTATAGTGAAAAGAATACCATCCCCACTGTGAAGCATGGAGGTGGCTCACTGATATTTTTGGGGTGTGTGAGCTCTAAAGGTATGGGGAATCTTGTGAAAATTGATGGCAAGATGAATGCAGCATGTTATCAGAAAATACTGGCAGACACTTTGCATTCTTCTGCACGAAAGCTGCGCATGGGATGCTCGTGGACTTTCCAGCATGACAATGACCCTAAGCACAAGGCCAAGTTGACCCTCCAGTGGTTACAGCAGAAAAAGGTGAAAGTTCTGGAGTTGCCATCACAGCCTCCTGACCTTAATATCATTGAGCCACTCTGGGGAGATCTTAAACGTGCGGTTCATGCAAGATGACCAAAGACTTTGCATGACCTGGAGGCATTTTGCCAAGACGAATGGGCAGCTATACCACCTGCAAGAATTTGGGGCCTCATAGACAACTACTACAAAAGATTGCACGCTGTCATTGATGCTAAAGGGGGCAATACACAGTATTAAGAACTAAGGGTATGCAGACTTTTGAACAGGGGTCATTTCATTTTTTTCTTTGTTGCCATGTTTTGTTTTATGATTGTGCCATTCTGTTGTAACCTACAGTTGAATATGAATCCCATAAGAAATAAAAGAAATGTGTTTTGCCTGCTCACTCATGTTTTCTTTAAAAATGGTATATATATTACCAGTTCTCCAAGGGTATGCAAACTTTTGAACACAACTGTATCACCATTCTGTTCTCATTTCTGCATGTTAAACTACTGGATGAATTCCCAGTGTATTAGAAAAGCACTAACTTGGTCATCAAATGGGATATTATATTTTGTATTTAAATTCAGATTGTGAAGGGTTTTAACTTCTCTGTCACAGAAAAGCAACTTGAAAATCGTGTGTTTGTTGCCATGCAGCACTACACAGCTTCACCAGAGCCCCATTTGCTAGACCCAGTCTGTATCTTTAACTCCATATATATTCTTGATATATATCTTTCATTGTGTCAAGAATAAAAGTGGCATTCTCATTGGTTTTTGAAAAGTGTGCATATGTATGTCAGTGCTCAAGTGCGGTAAAGTGAGGTAAGAGGGAAACCCAAGAACCCCAGGAAGGATTCGAAGCATCCCTGAGATGGGCGACCCAGTGGTGAGGAGACCTGCTGTAAGCCAGGAGGTGGTACAAAGACCACTCCATCCCCTGGTGGAAGGTTGGGAGGAGAATCTTTTGTTCCCTTTTGTTTTGATTTTCGCCACATGCCCAAGGGGCTGCAGCACCCTCATTTTTAAAAAAAGAGCGGTTTCCTCATTTTCTGGGTCACACACCAATTATTATCGGTGTCTACGGCCGTCGTTGTCATGGCACACTCGAACACTTGCAGCAGGGGCACTGCGGATGCAGCCTCCTCTCCCATCGCAGACCAGTCCTATGGTGGGTACGCAGAGTAAGGTAAGTGCGCTAACATTTCTCTCAGCACAGCCACGAGTTCGGGACGCGAGGCCTCTCGATGTGGCAGTTCCTGCTCCGGCCTGCCGTGAGGCCCCATCCGCAAGTATGTCAAAGGCGATTGTCCCAGTGTGTTATTATGAGAAGTATAAAATGTGAGTCCAGTCTGAGCCTAAAAATGTGCGGTGCAGATATATTTATCGTGATCGATCAAGAGTTCAAAAGTCTGATTGCTTGGGAAAAGAAGCTGTCATGAAGTCGACTGGTGCGGGTCCGGATGGTGCGATACCACCTGCATGATGGTAGCAGTGAGAGCAGCCCATGGCTCGGGTGGCTGGAGTCTCTGATGATCCTCCGAGATTTTTTTCACACACCGCCTGGTATAGATGTCCTGGAGGGAGGGAAGCTCACCTCCGTTGATGTGTCTGGCAGTTTGCACCACCCTTTGCAGGGCTTTGTGGAGTGATGCAGCCAGTCAGGATGCTCTCTACAGTGCTGGTGTAGAACCGTGTGAGGATGTGGTGATTCATTCCAAACTTCCTCAGCTTCCTGTGTGGGTTTACTTACTCTCCTTTTGTTGATTTTAATGCACTACTAACATTAAAACACCTATTACAGTAGCTGCAATGTTGGATTGTGATGTTTATAGTTTTTTTTCTCTACTTCTCCAACAAAAAATGTCTCAGATGAACTTTAAAATATAAGGCCGTAGGAAAAGTGACCCATACTGGTTGCTAGGGAAAATTCCCATACATAACAGAGCCCACTCTTTAATGGGCGCTCCTGACGCCCAAAACGAGGAACAAAATTAAACAAAATGAAAAATCCAAGAGTTCTGGGGAGTGGTTGAGGGCTGGTTCTGGACAGTGACCATGATCTGGGTCACACAATGGGGGATCAGGAGAGGCTAGAGACCACAGGGGATAGAGAGAGTACAGAGAGTACAGAGACCACAATGGAACCGGCAAATGACAAGGAGACCAGGGAGGAGCTGACAGATGGCCAGGGCGGAGCTGGCAGACAACCAGGAGACCAGGGCTGAGCCGGCAGAAGGGCTGGTGATCAAGGTGGTGATAGTGAGGTCAGGGGAACAGGGGACCACCAAAGCTGGGACCACCATAGCTGGGACCACTCAAACCACCGATGTTTGGACCACCAAAACTTGGACCACCAAGGCTCAGACTTTAGGACCACTGGAGCCAGGAGCAGAGTATAGTATAGGTTGTGTGGGTTTGCTGTGTACTGCATGTAATATCCACTCTACATGTTTTTACTATAGTGAAATTGGTGCCATTTCAGTGCTTGGCCCTGTAATAATGCTCAGGAAATTAGCTAGAATTAAACAAATACACTCTTAGTGCACTTATGTGCTTCAGTTTGCATATTAACTTTTGCTGCAGTAAACTGTTTGGGAAAAAGCTGGAAAAAGGGAAATACCCTTATATAGTCTTCTTGTATGCAAAGGTAAAATCATGATAATGATTAAAATGTTTGATATACTGATAAGCCAAAACATTATGACCACCTGCCTAATACACTGTTGGTCCTCCATCTGCCACCAAAACAGCGCCCCTGAAGGTGTCTGGCACAAAGACATTAGCAGCAAATCTTTCAAGTCCTGTAAGTTGTGAGGTGGAGCTGCCATGGATTGGACTTGTTGGTCCAGTTCATCCCAAAGATGCTCAATCTAATTGAGATCTGGGGAATTTTGAGGCCAGGGCAACACCTTGAACTCTTCATCATGTTCCTCAAACCATTCCCGGACAATGTGTGCAGTGTGGCAGGGCGCATTGTCCTGCTGAAAGAGGGCACTGCCATCAGGGAATACCATTGCCATGAAGGGGTGTACCTGGTCTGCAAAGATATTTAGGTAGGTGGCGCTTGTCAAATTGACGTCCACATGAATGGCCAGACCTAGGTTTTCCCAGCAGAACATTGCCCAGGGCATCACACTCCCTCCACTGGCTTGTCGTCTTCCCACAGTGCATCCTGGTGCCACCACTTCCCAAGGTAAACGGTGCACATGTACACGGCCGTCCAGGTTATGTAAAAGAAAACAGGACTCACTGGATCAGGCTACCTTCTTCTACTGCTCCATGGTCCAGTTCTGATGCTCGCGTGCCAATTTCGATGGTGAACAGTGGTCATCATGGGCACTCTGACCGATCTGCAGCTATGCAGCCCCATATGCAGCAGGGTACGATGCACTGTGTGTTGTGATACATTCCTCCCGTAACCATCATTAAAATTTTCTGTGACTTGTGCCACAGTAGACCTTCTATCAGTTCAGGCCAGGCGGGATAGCCTTCGTTGCCCCTGCCTCAAAATCTACGTGGCTTAAACGATCAGCAAAATCGGGACTTTACATTTTTTCAGAGCCCACTCAACCAGCTTCTCTTTCCACAGCTGTTCCTGATCTTTCTTCAGCAAGCTCCTCAGTTGGCATGCTTCTATTGCTTTCAGTCACACACATGTGAGTGAAACACACAATCATGTCATACGCCATGCCTCGCTTTTCAAAGTGTCAGTCGATTTGCATTGGATTATACATCTTGGTCTACTCAAGTGATGTTGACTAACAAAAGTTGGTTAATGTTTGATTATACATCATGGTCTACTCAACATGATGTTCAGCAGCTGGTCTCCATCATGAAAATACACAAACTTCTCAGTCTATTCTTCTCTTAGAGGAAACAATAGTCGATGCATATAGCGGGTCGCTTACGGTGTTTCAGGCTTTCTGCTGCCAATGTTGTCATTCTCTGTTCATCATACCCTCATCTGCATTAATATCACTTTTCAAGTGGCAATATTTCATTTAACTAGAGCATTAGTTTCATTTTGGATTATTACTCACCATGATGTTCGCACTCCTCATCACAGCTTGGTGTCCATCAGGAAAATACACTAAGTTCTCAGTCTATTCGGCCACACCATCAGAGTAACATAGTTTAGGTTCACAAATGTTGACCTTTTCAGCCCAGTACTGCATGCCCGAGTGTACTCCTCATCAGGGAATCAAGATCTATTATTCATGCCCCGCATCATGCATAAGTACTCAGAATACGGGGTCTGATTACATCCATTTAAGATAATGCTCTTTTTTTTGTTGGTCTTTAAATCACAAAGTGTTTCTTGACTTCATATGTCTACTTCCGCAATCTCCGAAAAAAGGGAAGCAACACCTAGCGGAAGGTTACCTCCGCTGCCTAATATGATCAAATCAATCCAGATATGTTACAGTTTTATTTATAGTCATTCTGACATCATTACAGTGCAGAGATTTATATTATATGGATCACCTTAAACCATTAATTTATTTATTTGTGACTGGACTATTTTTCAAACAATGGGGCCTTTCAAGCATTGGTGCTTTATCACAATGTTATAAATTCCAAAGCTCATTACTTCAGTTCCGCTTACAATTCATTTTCTGCATCTGCTGGTCAAAACACAAGCTTCCTTATAATGCTCTCTAAGTTAATTTAACAACTATGTTAGTCTAACTACATTACATTTTATTTTATGTTATCAATGCATTTCGGTCTTTGCTACATTCACCTTAAATATGCTCGTGGTCAGGGCAATTACATTAAGTAGCAGGTAAGTAAGATTTTGGTTTACTCACTGGATAAAACCTGTGCCGGATTAGCTTTATCACAAGTTCTAAATTCCAAAGCTCATTACTGAAGTTCCGCTTACAATTACAGTTGTGGCCAAAAATATTGGCACCTTTGGTAAATATGAATGCTGTGAAAAATATGTCTTTATTGTTTATCGTATAGGGCTTTACTGGTTGTTTAGATCAGTGTTACTATCAGAAATAATTAATAATTATTTCTTTAGTTATTAATTAATATTTAAATTAAATAATAGAATCTAACTCATTAAAACCTCATATGGGGCTCCAGTAAATGTTGTGCGCTACGTTTAGGAGCGGGTTTGTTTATTAGCAATAATTAATAATTATCAAAGATAATTATTAATTATTAAAATCAATAGAACTTTGATTTGAATCAATGTTAGCTTTTTTTAATCCTTTAAATCAACAATTATCAAAGATAATCATTAACTGTTAACATCGATGAAACATTGATTAAAATTAACACTAGCTTATTGATCCTTCAAATTCAACAATCATCAAAGATAATTATCAATTATCAAAAATCAATAGAAATGAATGAGGATTAATATCGCCGGGGCACCACCCTGGAATCAGGGACTAATAACCAGATAGTATAACAGTCTCAATATTAGATTGTTCTTTTAGGAAAATCGACATTTGAATATCGATTTTCGAAAAGAAACAATGAAGGCTTGAATCCGAGCACTGACATCCCGTCAGCATTTGACACAGGTGTATGCAAACAAACCAAAACACTTCTCTTTGCAATATAACAAAGTTTATTTACGCAGTAATATCAATTAATAATCAATACAATGCAGTCAATAAACTTCCGACTTACAACTACAAACTAAACAGTGATATGATTAGATATGGTAACCAAAATAATCCTATAACACATGAGGAAGGTGTGTGTGTGTGTGTGAGAGAGAGAATGTGTGTGTGTGTTTGTGTGTGCGTAAGGAGGGACACGCACAAAATGGCGGACGTGATTCTCATGGAGAGTACGTCACGCGAGATTTCCGACCAAAGAATATGGCCGCGAATGTGGGTGGAGAGAAGCCGGTCAATGGCGTCGGCTCGTTTACCGCATGTCTCCGCTTGTATGATAACTTAGGGACAAAGCTGAGCTTTATCACAAAGTTATCTACTAGCCAAAAGTGTGTGCGAGAATGTTTGTGAGGGGTCGTATGTGTGTGTGTGGTTAGTACGAGAGAGAGAGAATAAAGTGACGGCACCAAAGCCGGTTTCGCGATCGTGGGAGAGAAAGCAGCTGTTAGTTTATCACTCAGAGACGCGGTGGACAGCTCGTAAACCTTCCCGCGGTCTTTGATTCTTTAATGGATAAACTCAGTGTGCCGGTCTCACCCGCGATGGCGGAAATACACAACAGTCCAATGTGGTTGGACTACAACACAGCAGATCTCATTCGTGATAACAGTACATTACAGTAATACCTTGAGTATTATTAGCAGCAATGAGCGGACTCAGTGATCCGTAAACTGTACAAGCAATAACCTCGATACACAAGAATAACACACTATAATATTCTATCTCTGCCCAGACGTAAACCTCTTACTTGAATCGCATGTGGATGCAGATTAATTTGATGTTATTGTAAATTGGTATATGTATCATCACTGTCACGACTGCTATGTTGATCGGAACTGCACCCAAGAATTTCACACACCATTGCACTTGTGTATATGGCTGTGTGACAATAAAGTGATTTGATTTTGATTTGATTGATAGAATGTGTATTCATCCGTCGTTTGACTCCGACTCATTTCCTCGAGGCTCAGGTGATGACTGGAGGCCGTTTCCTCGCTCTGTCGGCGGGCGGTATGGCTGCTGATTCTCGGCGGGCTGGCGGAGAAATCAGCGACCTCGACTTGATTGAAGATGGAAGAGAAATCTTTTATCTCTTCACTTCTGCAGGCAAACGGATGAAGATGTGGATTGCTTGGCGGTCTCCTTCGGATCCGTTAGAGTGTTCGGTGGAACACAGAGTAATCTCAACTCGTCCAACGATGGAGATTGTATGGCCACAGTTTCAAGTCAGACGTTACTTCTTTGTGCCACGAGGCTACACCTGAGAGCAGCGATGAGCTGCGTCCACACACGGCGAGCAAAGTTGCTGGAAGCAAATCCCGGAAGCATCTCAGAGATGTTTCTACTCCTGATGACTTAATGGTTGAGGGGCATTCTGTCGTGTGCCTCATCCAATAGGAGTTGAGAGTTCGATCCTTTAGTGAGCAAAGCCTCATGGGATTTGTTGTCTGTTTTGGACTTTATTTGATTTTGGCACGGTTTTTATCCATAAGATTTATGACTTTGTATGTGGACCTCAGTTAGGTTTTACGACCATGTTAGGCCTGCCTTTGTCTTCTATCTGAATACATGTGGCCCAACAATCGTTTTGATCTTTCATTCAAAATATTCACAAAATTCTATCCTCTAATGGATACCAAACACTTGCAAACACAACAGAAGTTTTATCAAAAAACAAATATTTTTGTCAAATATATTTCTGATTGGAATTAAAATGAATGTATAGATACTTATATTTGGCGTAAGCCCCGTCCTACGGCTCATTGCTCATATAATTGCTCGAACCATCAGATCCTGCCGGAGGCTATGACGGCATGGGAGCAGAGCTTAACCCCCCCAGGACGGGACCTAAACTGGTGTAGTTGGGGTGGAGGAGGTTGAAAACAACAGAAGTATGCAAACAATAGAACAGGTGTGAAGGCTTATAAAGCAGAGGCTGTACTGTGATTGGATGATATGCCTGACTGAATGAAAGTGTAAGGATCAGAGTCTTCCTGCTAGAACTTTATTGGCACCCTTTTATTCAATACTTTGTACAACCTCCCTTTGCCAAGATAATAGCTCTGAGTCTTCTCCTATAATGCCTAATGAGGTTGGAGAACACATGGCAAGGGATCTGAAACCATTCCTCCATACAGAATCTCTCCAAATCCTTTAAATTCCGAGGTACATGCAGGTGGACTCTCCTCTTCAGTTCACCCCACAGGTTTTCTATGGTGTTCAGGTCAGGGCACTGGGATGGCCATGGCAGAACCTTGATTTTGTGGTCAGTGAACCATTTTTGTGTTGATTTTATTGTTTGTTTTGGATCATTGTCCTGCTGGAAGATCCAACCACGGCCCATTTTAAGCAGTCAGGTTTTGATTTTTTTATATGTTGGTATTTGATAGAGTCTATGCCATGTACCCAAACAAGATGTCCAGGACCTTTGGCATAAAAACAGCCCCACAATGTTAAAAATCCACCACGATATTTAACCGTGGGCATGGGGTACTTCCCCATATGGCTACCTCTCTGTGTGCACCAAACTCATCTCTGGTGTTTGCTGCCAAAAAGCTCTATTTATGTTTTATCTGACCATAGAACTTGGTCCCATTTGAAGTTCCAGTAGTGTCTGGCATACTGTATGTCTTAAGATGCTTGAGTTTGTTATTGGATGAGAACAGAGGCTTTTTTCTTGAAAACTTCCCAAACAACTTGTGGTGATGTAGGTGATGTCTGGTTGTAGTTTTGGAGACTATCTGACCCCAAGACCCAACTTATTTCTACAATTCTCCAGCTGTGATCCTTGGAGAATCTTTTGGTCACTTGAAACATCCTTCTCATCATGCGTGGAGACAATGTAGACACATGTACTCTTCCAGTTGATTGGAACTTCTTAAGTATTGCACTGATGGTGGAAATTAGCATTTTCAATGCTTTAGCTATTTTCTGAAAGACATTTTCTAGTTTGTGAATCTCAGCAACATTTTGCCACACATCATAACTATATTCTTGGTCTTACCAAATGTGATGGATGACTTAGGGAATTTAGCCTGTGTGTTACCTTATATTTATACCCATGTGAAAAAGGAAGTCTTGGCTGAACAATTTCATGTTCCTAGTCACCCAGGTGTACAAATTGTTTTTAAATATGAATGGGAGTATACTTCAGGTAAATTTTACTCATAAGAATTTCTAGGGGTGCCAATAATTGTGTCAAATGTGTTTTGGAGAAAAATATTTATTTAATTATGAGATCCCATCTTTCAATTAGTTAGTTAAAGGTTAGTTTTTTGTGAATATTCTGAATGAAAATTCAAAAGGATAAAGACAAATTTTTCACAGCCTTCTTTTTAACAAGGGTGCCAATATTTTTGAGCACAACTGTAATTTTCTGCATCTGTTGGTCAAAACATAAGCTTCCTTATAATGCTCTCTATGTTAGTTTAAAAACTATATTAGTCTAACTGCATTACATTTTTATTTTAAGTCACCACTGCATTTCAGTCTTTGCTCTGTTTACTGTAATGTGCTCGTGGTCAGGGCAGTTACATTTAGTATAAGGTTAGTAAGGTTTTATTTTACTCATTAAATAATACCTGTGCCACATTAGCGCTTCTTGCGAAGCAGATTATTTAGCCAATTAAAGCTTTAGATTATAGTGTTACATTAAAGTGTTGCTGGTTTGACGGGATTCATCAGAAACTTTGACATCAAACATCACATCATTGCGTTTACATATTTCAACCCTCCATCCCAGTCAATGTTTTAACATTACCTATCCACACACCCTAACCAAATTTGTTTTATTTTCTCCTTAGCGGCCTGACACAGGGATGTCTGGTAGGCGTTCTCTCCCCCCTCTCTCATAACATCAAAAATTTGCAGTCAGCCTTGTCCAAACCTGCTGTTGTTTCCGATTGACTGGGGAAAAAATAAGGTAAAGGCTATCTACTTGGCCTTTCAGTTCTCCTTCTTTCCTTCCCTTTTCTTCCTATCAGCCTAGGTACTTGCAAATATTCAGGCATGAAAAGATAGAGTCTTGAAAAGATTGCAGTTGTTCAATTAGCACAATAGTTCACACAAACTGAACTATGGTGGTATAATATAATGCTTGTGTAATATTTAATCTTTTAATATCATGTTTGGTCTCTATATCTTCAGAAAAATGCCAACAGCATTTTTGAAGAGGTTTGGAAAAGGAACAATGCATAGATAAAACTTTTAACTGTGGACATTAAGCATGCAGTGAATATGCACATGAGTTCCACACAGAGAAAGGAGCGCTGACCACACTGTGTGCCCTCCCATCTGATCTCAGCAGCCAATCATGATCCTGAAATAGGAAGGTGCCAAACTGAAATCTCTTCCTCGTCAGGAAGGTATAAATCATCCTTACAACAGCCACACCTTCGTTCTGGTCTCATTCTACGAGAGAGAGGCAATAACAGAATAATAATGAACATTCTGAATCTCTGGCCTGAGTGGTAGGAGATGTAACAGAATACAAACCATCCAACATGCTAAGTCTCACTCCATGAGAGAGAGGATAACAGATCATCAAATGTTCTTAGTCTCCATCCGAGAGACAGAAGATCGACCAAGTACCAAGTCTTACTACAAGAGACTATTGCAATGGCAAGTTCGGAATCCCTATACCAGGGAGGTAACTACAGTGACATGGTTTAGATCTGCCAAGAAAACCCTCTCTTCATGTTTTGTGCATCTGCGTGTTCCTGATGATGAATCATGCACCGACATAAGGGCAGTATAACTGCATGTTCCAAATTGCAAGAACCCTCTTGGTGCTTCCAGGAGATAAGCATTCCTCAGCTCCTCCGTGTCCAAGGCTGTTGAAACGGAATCCAGCTCCTTCCCTACTGTAGGCTCTGAGCCCCAGTGGAAGATGTCGCCATCACCAAACTCATCGATCAATCAAGGAGAGTGTAAATATCACTACTAAACCTCTTTCCAGAGACCTTGGCAATAGTGTATACTATCAGTTTATGATTATCTAATGTTCGTTAGGTTGCATAACCTGTGTATCAGTTATCTAGCAAATAATCTCTGAGTTATTTGTTTAATTAGGAATAAGGTTTTCATCATATTAATTAACAGAGAAAGTTATTTATCTTTCATTAGATAATAGTCATACTTTTAGATAATAGCCTACCACTCCCCCCCCATTCCTGAAAAGGAAGTTGGCGACAGCCATCTGTGCCCCCGGTCTGTGGACCACCTTGAACTTAAACGGCTGAAGAGCCAGATACCAACGGGTGATCCGGGCATTAGTATCCTTCATGCGGTGGAGCCACTGGAGTGGGGCGTGATCCGAGCAGAGGGTGAAGGCCCGCCCCAGCAGGTAGTATTAGAGTGTGAGGACCGCCCACTTGATGGCGAGACACTCCTTTTCCATGGTGCTGTACTTAGTTTCCCTTAACGAGAGCTTACGGCTAATGTACAGCACCAGGTGCTCCTCCCCCTCCACCACCTGCGAGAGTACGGCCCCCAACCCCCTGTCTGAAGCATCTGTCTGTAAAACAAAAGGGAGAGAGAAGTCAGGTGAATGTAAAAGTGGCCCCCCCCAAAAAGTGCAGCTTTAACTTGCGTGAACGCTGTTGACACTGCTCCATCCACTGGACCGGATCTGGAGCTCCCTTTTTAGTGAGATCAGTCAGCGGGCTGGTGACGTCCGAATAATTAGGTACGAACCTTCTATAATAGCCAGCCAGCCCCAGGAACTGTCTCACCCCCTTTTTGGTCTTGGGTCTCGGGCAGGTCACAATCGCCACTGTCTCGTCAATTTGGGGACACACCTGCCCGTGGCCCAAGTGGAACCCCAGATACCGTACCTCCACCCGTCCAATCGTGCACTTCTTCAGATTCGCTGTGAGTCCCGCTCGGCACAGCGATCTCAGAACCGCCCTCAGATGTTACATGTGCCGCTGCCAATCATTGCTATAAATGAAAATAGGCATCTAAATAGGCAGCGGCGTAAGCTGAATGCGGTCTGAGGATTCGGTCCATGAGATGCTGAAACGTAGCCGGGGCTCCAAACAAACCGAACGGAAGTGTCACAAATTGGTGTAATCCAAACGGTGTGGAGAAGGTGGTTTTCTCACAGGAAATTGGTGTCAAGGGGATCTGCCAATAACCCTTCGTCAAATCCAATGTCGAATAAAAACGAGCAGTGCCCAACCGATCGAGCAACTCATCAACGCGAGGCATTGGAATACGCATCAAATTTAGACACCGCGTTGACTTTTCTATAATCCACACAGAATTGCACAGACCCATCGCTCTTAGGCACTAGAACAACAGGGCTGGACCAATCACTGTGGGATTCTTCTATTACCCCCATATCAAGCATCGCATCCAATTCTTCCCGAACGATTTTCTTCTTGTGTTCGGGTAATCGATAGGGGCGGCTATGTACCACGACCCCCGGTTCAGTCTCGATGTGGTGATGGATGAGGTTTGTACGTCCTGGTAGAGGGGAGAACACATCTGCGAACTCCTGTTGTAACCTAGCAACCTCCGCGAGTTGGCTCGGTGAGAGGTGGTCTCTGCAAATGACCGGGGTGAACTGATTATGTTTTGAACTCACCTCTGGTCCGAGCTCCGCCTTCTCGGGAACTACCGTAGCCAACGTCATGGGGACCGCCTCCCTCCACAATTTCAGGAGATTGAGGTGGTATATTTGACGTGCGTCCCCTCTATAGGTTCGTTTAACCTCATAATCGAGATCTCCCACTCGTCGTGTGACCTCAAAGGGTCCTTGCCACTTGGCGAGTAATTTAGAGCTCGATGTGGGAAGCAATACAAGCACTTTATCTCCCGGTGCAAATTCCCTTAGCTGAGTTCCCCTATCATACAGTCGGCGCTGTCGTTCTTGAGCTTGGAGCAAATTCTCCTGTGTTAGTTGCCCCAAGGTGTGGAGTTTTGCTCTAAGATCAAGAACGTACTGAATTTAATTTTTACTGTTTGAAGGTCCTTCCTCCCAGGCCTCTCGCAATACATCAAGCACGCCGCGTGGGCGTCGCCCATACAGCAGCTCGAATGGGGAGAAGCCAGTGGAGGCTTGCGGGACCTCTCGTACTGCAAATAACAGGGGGTCGAGCCATTTATCCCAATTTCTAGAATCATCATGCACGAACTTACGAATCACGTTTTTGAGGGTTTTATTAAATCGTTCCACAGGCCATCTGTTTGAGGATGGTATACACTGGTGCGAATCAATTTAATATTTAACAACTCGTACAGTTCGCGTAGTGTTCGTGACATAAATGTTGTGCCTTGATCGATGAGGATTTCTTTCAGAATCCCCGCCCGGGAGATTATTTTGAAGAGTGCCTCCGCAACGCTGCGTGCTGAGATGTTGCGAAGAGGCACTGCTTCCGGATATCGCATTGCATAGTCCACTAGGACCAATACAAAGCGATGTCCGTGTGCTGACCGTTCTAATGGCCCGACGAGGTCCATTCCAATTCTCTCAAAGGGGACCTCGATCAAAGGGAGAGGGCGCAATGGCGCTTTTGGGGTGGCCTGTGGGTTAACCAGCTGGCATTCGCGGCATGCCGCACACCACCTGCGGACATCGCCGCCAATGCCTGGCCAATAGAAACGGGCTATTAGGCGGTTCAATGTTTTCCTTTCTCCTAGGTGACCCGCCATAGGATTATAATGAGCCGCCTGGAATACCATTTCCCGACGGCTCCTTGGAATCAACAGTTGGGTTGTATCCTCTTTGGTCCGAGTGTCCTGTGTCACTCGATACAGCCGCTCATTTATATTGCAAAATAGGGGTATGAAAGTGCGATGTCAGGCTGGAGTTGTTGACCATCGATGACTCTCACTTGGTCAAAGGCGTGTTTGAGGGTTTCATCTCACGATTGCTCCAAAGGGAAATCCCCATCAAGGAACTCCCTGAGAAGGGGAGGGGCTGCAGCCTCTCCCCCTCTCTTGTCATCATGACGTGGAGCTGTCGAGGACGGCCCCAGCTCCGCCTCCCCTGCCAGAGCATCGCACATCACACATCTCCCTATTTTCATACAGGACCCATCCGCGCAAATTCACTTTAATAAAACTCTAAAATCAGGGCAATCAGTCCCCAAAATCAGCGGATGGGTGAGGCGGGAACTAACCGCAGCCTCCACTCTATGCTTTTTCCCCCAAAATTTAATTGTCAGGGTCACCACCGGATACTTGTGAATATCCCCGTGTACACATTTCACCTTCACTGTTTTAGTTGTGACCAATGCCTCGGGTTGAACCAGGCATTGGTGGATAGTGGTTTGATTACAACCGGTATCCACCAACGCCTGGTGAGTACCCCCTTTGACACTTACTGGTATAAGGTACGCTCCGGCCTGGTTGGGGGCAGCCTGTGGGAGGTCAGAGACCTGCACCACCGTCCCCAGCTCCATCAGAGGGCACTGATCTCGGAAGTGGCTCGGGTCTCTGCACCTCCAGCAGGCCGGCCCAGGTGCTACGCCCACACTTGCATTGGCGGGCACCCCCCCCCCCCTGAGGGGGAGAGTGGTGGGGCATTGGAGTAGGGGAAGGTGTCACCTCCCACACCCAGGGAACTGGTCTCAGGGGCTGAGGTCCTCCTCGTCTGTGTGGGGCAGGAACAGGACCTGGAGAGAGAGCAGACGGGAGAGAGAGAGGGGAGGGGGAAGAAACAGAGGCAGGAGAGAAAACATAGGAGGGCTCTTCCGCCCTCGGGATTGCCGCCCTGTGGTCCTCCGCAAGTTGGATAGCTTCCTCCAATGACGCCGGGCGGTGGCACTGGACCCACTCCGCCGTCCCTTTTGGAAGTCGAACTATGAACTGTTCCAGTACCACCTGGTCGATAATTCCCTGGACGTCGCGATCCCCCGCTAGCAGCCATCTTCGGCAGGCGTCACGGAGCCGCTGGGCAAAGGCAAACGGGCGGTCGGAGCTCTCCAACTTCAAGCTCCGGAAGAGTTGACGACTTTCCTCCGGAGTGCGACCAACCCGTTGCAAGATGGCTCTTTTTAGATCTCCGTAGGCCAGGAGGCTCGACGTTGGCAGTTGTTGAGCCGCGGGCTGGGCTTCCCCGGACAATAGTGGGATCAATCGGGCTGCCCATTGGCCGAGCGGCCAGCCCCAGATCTCGGCGATCCGCTCAAACAAATCCAGGAAGGCCTCGGGGTTGTCCGTGGCCCCCATTTTCTGTAATGCTGGTGGGGGTAACGGCGTGGGAGTGTCCAGGGTCGTGGCTGAGGATGCCCCCTGGCTGAGGAGGCTCCGGATCGCCTGCCGGTCCTCGGCTTGAGCATGCATGAGCTCGACAAACCGGCGGTCTTGATCTTGTCGGAGCTCAAGCAGCGTCTGTTGGTGGTTCTGATGTAGGCTGGTGAGGGCTTGGAGGATCTCCGCCAACTGGGAGGACTCTACGGGGCAACTTCCGTCCATCTTCAAACCTTTCCCGGGTTTTGGCACCAGTGTAACACTTCTCGGTTAAAGGAGGAGGCGAGAAGCAGATTTTGTGGTTCAGGTAAGCCTTTTATTCTCCCTATTGCAGCAAATGCACTCTTTCAGGGCTTTCACCGTGTTCAATAATTCAGTCTAAACATAAACAACTATTTCCGAAAAATAAACTCTCAGCTTCGCAATAATAAGCTCTTGGCTTCACAATGAGGTCTCTAGTGCCCAGGCTCTCTCTCTCATCTGAGTGCTTCGTGGCCATCTTTATGCCACTCTCCCCGTGCTCACTGAAATTAGAGACAGGTGTTAGACATAATTTAGCTCAGGTGTAAGCGCTCTTACCGCTTTCTCTCTCTCCGGAGAGATGCTTGACCACGCCCCCGCTGCCACACTCATGAATCCTTCAGATTAATCAGATGACCAGCTCCCTCCAATTTACATATTTCTAACTTATTGAATGGTCCATTTGGATAATTCTTTTATTGTTAAAATGAAACTCCTTAGCTGGTGCCCCGAGGATGGAGGGAGGGGCCGTCTGATATTAATAATCACACACACATACACCTTAAATGAAATGCGATAAAAAATCACCACATATTTTCGTTTCTTGTGTGAGGCCCAGTTCTTTTTAATTGGTGCCAGGGTGATTCTCACTACAATATGAACAAATATAAACATTAATAATGAACACAAAGTGCTCCGGCTTCACTTTAAATGATCGTGTAATGGCAAATATTCCTGGTCATAAAGGGTTCATACACGTAGTGTTAATGACACGCAGTGACAAAGAGGATGAGATACACACTTACTCTATTTCTGTGGAGTGATAAAATGATAAAATGAAATATCAAAGGTTTTGCTTCATGAGAAATAAGGATTAGTGGGCGTAATCAAAGAGCATTAAAATAACATGTCAAAGTGAAAAAATTGGATAGAAATATGTTATTATTGCATAATATAATACAATGTATTGTAATATAATATAAATATACTGTATAAAAAAATTATATTTTACTTTTGATCAAATATATAAATTATATGAGTACCAAAAACAACTATGTAAATGTAAAATTGACCGAAACTAAAGTTGACCAAAAAGAGACATGGTGGCACGGAGGAGGGCGGTGCCGTGCCGGAATTCGACGCCCGGACCCCAATCAGCCTGATGAGGTGAGCGAGGGATAAAGGCGACCGGGGATGGCCGTTCGAGAGAGAGCTATGGGCAGCTGCCCTGCATGTGTTTATGTTGGTGTGTTTTTGTTTAAGTTTATTATTAAAATATTATTTATGTTGTCAAGCCGGTTCTCGCCTCCTCTTTTCCCTATAACCCCTTTACACTGGTGCCAAAACCCAGGAAGGAGGAGGGATGCCCTTCGTAGAGTCCTTGACACTGCCGTCCACTCAAGGGAGTGCCGCTGCCATCCGTTTATGATTGATTATGATAGATAAGATGCGATCGCAAATGTGCCTGTGGGCTAAGCATGTTGCCATATTGTTTACATGCAATGCAGCATGGGATTCTGAGTTCGCCATAGAAGCATAGAAGGTTCTAAAAAACTAGCCCTTCTACTTTCTCAGCACCGGAAGTGGTTTGAATGAGTGAGAAAGAATGAGATTCTTTGTTTAACATCAGAAAACATGGCCACATCACTGCATCAAAACAGTGCGCTCCGACGGTAATGGCTTTAAACGTTTATTGTTTATATAGTGATTGCTTGAATGTTTGTAACATAAAAAATAAAGATATTGTGATGTTGAAAAGACTATTTGAGCAGCTGGTTCATTATGACAACACTTTAGACCCTCTTTTGCTGGTAAACAGCATCATACGCCTTTGAGCCCAGCCTAGTGTAATCACACTGCTTTGAATGCACGTGCAAAAGGGTTAATCGTTATAGCCCTAAAACAGATAATTAATCATCATATTCACAATCATTTTTTGACAATTAATCGTCAGCCAAATTTCATAATCGTGATAGCCCTAAGTATAATAAATTAAGAAATAATGAATATGCTTACAGTAACTAAAATTAAGTGGTTATTAAACCCTTTTGTATGTGAGTTTTTCCTGTACTGACGGATCCCCCAGTGTAAGGCCGGTTTCACATATCCTCCGTAAGCAGGGCATGAGCAGTGTGTTTTCGTTTCGGCACCCATGTTAACAGATTACACCCTTCACATTGCAAGCTTGAGTTGTGAGGTGATGCGTCCCAGACACGGCAGAGAGCGGATAGTTTCAGCGCCAAGCATATTTTTGCTGCCCAGCTCACACTGAACTCAGCAGCTCTGGATGCAGTAGAAAACTTAAATAATCAAGAGACTATTCACCTTATTTTTCAGCAAAACTAGGGCGCTGCCATTATCAGCCTTGAATGTGGACCACTTCCGGTTTCAGCCACTTTCTTTTTAACGATACAAGAATACTAAATTATGCTGCTTTATATTACCGGCTGGCATTATATATCATCATATTATTATCATTAATTATGATTTTCATTAACTCATTCGTTTTGAACGCATATACTGTAGTTTTACCGTATATCGCATTTTGCCATCGTTTTATCACACTGTTTCACAGGCAGAATGAATGAGAGATCAGGCGCTGACAGGACAGTCCTCTGTGCCACCTGACATGCATCCACAAACTTTACACAACCAGCAGAGAGCAGAAAGCCACTGGGCAAATGCTGCTTTAACTTTCTTTGCGCCAATCTTGGCAAATTAATAAATGCCTTTTACTTTCCATACTTGTCAGAGAGCATTCTCTCTTTCTTAGCGGTGCATAGTAAACTGACACGCAGATCTTGCATTCAGCATAGCTTATGAAACATTGCCTTTGGATATAAACAAATGAAGTCATCACTGGAGGTTATGCAGGTACATATAAACAGAGGTTTACATAGAGACAAGAAACACTGCGTCGTAATGATCTCGGTAAAGTAAGAAGCAGATTTTATTACCGTCTCTTCTATACAACAACACACAGCAACAAGTGAATGATTTACTTACTCTTTTATTATAAATGCTGAAGTTAGAAAATTATCAGACATTAGGCCATCATTCTGCTGTACGTCCTGTGGTTGTGTGATAGTTTATAAACTTATATCACTAAATTCTTGTATTATTATCCTTCTATTTATTTACATTGTGGTCAATAACAGCGAAACTTTTACACATTTGCCAGAAATGCAACCGCTGCTTGCTTCCACGTTGCAAAATAAGGTGGATAGAAAAGACGCAAAAGCAAATAAACAATATTTAAACTGAACCTATTGTTGTCAGATTTTACTGCTGACTTTAAATATGTTCTTTGATTGTAATCATGACCAACCGTTTTGGAAATTTCAGTCTTTCCCCATTTAAGTAATTAAGAGCTATACTTTTATGCCACTTGTTTACAAAGAAAATAGCTGCCCAGCCTGCCCGAGAGCATTCCAAAGATGACCACAGAGTGGACTGACTTGCCTTGAAAGTGGCTTTGATATTTTAACCAATCACAACCAAGTACACTGATAAACAAGTGCACCTGACTGCCCGCCATTGCCGTAGGAACCTAGAAAAGAGATGCTGCCAATGTGAAAGCCCAAACGGGATGCGTTGCTCACGGAGTATGTGTGAATCCGGCGTAAGTCCTTTAATGCGTGCAGTAATTAAAAAAAATAAATAAATCTTACCTTACAATTCACAGCAGATGCACTGGAGGACAGATTATATATTATCAACATATAATGTGATTTTTAGATGTTTATGATTTATTATGATAGATAAGATGCGATCACAATTGCCGGCTATGCGCGCCACCATACTGTTTATATTGCAATGCAGCATGGGATTCTGAGTTCATGAAGCACAGAAGGTTCTAAGAACCTAGCCCTTTCACTTTTTTTGCACCAAAAGTGATGAGAATGAGTGTCAGACAGAATGGGAGAAGGCTCGAGTAGACAAACTAGTTTTTGCATTCTTTGTTTTGTCATTACCGACAGTAATGACTTTAAACTTTTATTTAGTGATTGTTTGAATGTTTGTAACATAAAACATTTAAGATATTGTGATGTTGAAAAGATTATTTGAGAAGTTGTTTCATTATGACAACCACTTCAGATAGCACCAGCTTCATTGTACGCCTCTGAGCTCAGAATAGTGTCATCACACTTCATGTTCAATCATGGTTTGATCGTATATGCGAAAGGGTTAATTAAACTAATAGATTGTTAACACCTGTACACCTATGTGATTATCTAATCAGCCAATCGTGTGACAGCAGTGCAATGCATAAAATCTTGCAGACATGGGTCAGGAGCTTCAGTTAGTTTTCACAACATGTGATCTCAGTGAATTCGACTGTGGCATGACTGTTGGTGCCAGACAGGCTGGTTGGAGTATTTCTGTAACTGCTGATATGATTTTCACACACAACAGTCTCTAAACTGTCTCTAGTCTCTAAAGTTTACTCAGAATGGTGCCAAAAACAAAAAACATCCAGTGAGCAGCAGTTCTGCGGACGGAAACACCTTGTTGATGAGAGAGGTCAATGGAGAATGGCTAGACTGGTTCTAGCTGACAGAAATGCTATGTAAATCAGATAACCACTTCAGTGAGCTGAATAGCATCTCAGAATGCACAACACGTCTAAACTTGAGGCGGATGGGCTACAACAGCAGAATACCATGTTGGGTTCTACTTCTGTTTGCCAAGAACAGAAAGCTGAGGCTACAGTGGGCACAGGCTCACTAAAACTGGACAGTTGAAGACCAGAAAAATGTAGCCTGGTCTGATGAATCTCGATTTCTGCTGACACAGATGTTAGAGTCAAAATTTGGCACCAACAGCATGAATCCATGGACCCAACCTGCCTTGTGTCAACAGTCCAGGCCGGTGGTGGTGGTGTAATGGTGTCGGGAATGTTTTCTTGGCACACTTTGGCCCGTTATTACCAATTAATCATCACTTGAATGCCACAGCCTATTTAAGTATTGTTGCTGACCGTATGCATACCTTCATGGCCACAATTTACCCATCTTCTAATGGCTACTACCAAAATTATAATGCACCATGTCACAAAGCAAAAGTCATCTCAAACTGATTTCACAAATGTGACAATGAGTTCACTGTTCTTCAGTGGCTTTCCCAGTCACCAGATCGAATCCAGCAGAACACCTTGGGATGTGGTAGAACGGGAGATTCGCAGCATGAATAAGGAGCTGACAAATCTGCAGAAATTGCATGATGCAATCATGTCAACATGGACCAGAATCTCAAAGGAATGTTTCCAAGATCTTGTGGAATCCATGCCACGAAGATTTGAGGCTATTTTGAGAGCAAAGTTAGGCCCTACCCAGTATTAGTGTAGTGTTCCCATGAAAGTGCTCAGTGAGTGTAAGCTTCTGCATATTTTTATCTGGCCAAGGTCACTTGTATCTACACTACCTCTTCCTGTCATGACAGTGTCATAGCTGTCTGTCTGTTTGTCTGCTGGGATGCTGTCTCACTCTCTTCTCATGGTCAGGGGGTATGTTCTGGGGGCTTTTCAGCACTGTGTCCTGGATTTAGCAAAAAGTCTCATGCCCTCATGATGAATGTGAAGACGGTCATATAGATGCTCATGAGTGATGCACTGATGCTTTGCTATGCGTGCATTTGGCATGAGTGCATAGATATCAGCTATCTCTGCATAAATGACATTGATGGTGATTTGTGGAATGCCTCTGTGAGACACAAGTGTAGAGATGATGACTTTGGCACAGGTAAATACAGTACCTCTTGCAGTTTTCACCATGTTGATGAGAGCTTTGGCTCCAATCTCCTAGTGCTCAGGTTGTTTGTCCCAGTGAGCAGTATGATGTGTGAAGTGCACCCAATACACCTTCTCTCAGCAGCTTCAAAACAGACTTATAGGTGGGACACCAAAATTTCCTCACAGTTCTCCTTGGGAATAGTCATCTCTGGGTGAGGTGGTTACCGTTGGAGTCAAAAAGGATGAAGATGTTGTGTTGTGTTGTCTCTTCTCTCTAAATGCTGACAGATGTTGTTGTGGTCTGTGGATATTTCTCTCTGGTGCTGATATCTTTCCTCTTGGGGTTTTGAGGAGCTTGAGAGACCTGAGAAAACTGAGGGTTTGCATGGGATGGTATGGTGTGTGTTTGTGTGTTCACACACTGCTGGTGTTGTGTTTGTGATGTGTTCAGGAGGCGAAGTGTTGAGTGTTTGTGTGGTGGAACACTGTTGGTGTTTTACTGTGTTTGTGATGTGTGCAGTGTTTGTGTGTAGCTGTTGTCTCATCTCCCCCTGTTGTTTCTCCAGCAGGTTGCTGTGTTGCTCTCTCTTGATCAGTTCCTCTCACAGCTCCTGGTTATTCTCCTCCAGCTGTCTGACAGCAGAGCAGAGCTGTTGAAGTTGTTGTATGCTGAGGCAGCTGGTCTGGTTTTGGAGCTGGCAGAGGCTGTTGATAGTTTCCTCTTTAAAGAGGAAGTAGTCCTGCTCCAGATCAGCAATGTTGCCTTCTCAAGGCCTTGATCTTTGGAGATGCAGGAGAGTTAGGGTGTCTGTGTGCTGCAAGGGTGCTCGAGCTGAAGTCAGTGTTAGTGACTGTTGTGGTGCAGGACTCCACACTGCTCTTCACCTCAGGATCATAAACTTCTGAAACTCCATTTCAAAGTTTCTGAAATTCTTCTGGAATTCATCAAGATTTTGGGGTCCCTGGACCATGACTGTACCATTTTGATACAAGTTCACAGTCAGCTTTACATTTTTTCTCCTTCCAGAGTGAGTTGTCTACATTTACTGATGCTGCCTTTTCTGCTACAGTTCATGGCAGTGCAGAGTGTGCTGTGTCAGGTTGATGGCTGATCATTGAAGAAGAGCTGGTTACACCACCAGACTCCGTTGGGTTCTGGTCCAATGTAATCAGTCAGTAGTATCTCTGGGTCCTCTTTCAGAATGATCTCTTTCATCTTCTACATTTCTTTGGTTGCTTTAACTTCTGCTGGATATATTATCTCCAGGTCTACTTCACTTTTGAAAAGATTCTAGGCCCAAGTTGTGATCAATGGTTTCAATTGCCCCCCTAATATTCACCTGTCTTTTGTGATTGGCTGAACAACACAGAAACCTGGATTAGGAGGGAGAATAAAGGGGGAACAAAGATGCTGAATGGGTGTGGTTTTTTGGGGAAGAGTGTGAGAGTTGTTGTTAAACAAGAGTTGTTGTAAAATTAATTGAGACCCAGAGTTGCTGTTGTTGAAAACCTGTTGTGAATTTAGAGTTGTTAAAAAGTTGTTGCGAGTACAAAAGCCTGCAGCTATACATGTGGTGTTTGTTTTCATTCAGTCTTTTGTAACTTTTTATTTTTACATTTTGTAAATTTTCACATCTTTATTTTGGGAAGCTGTTGGTAACGGTGCCATTTTTGTTGTTGCCACCTTTTACTCTGTTTTTGATTAGAAAGGGAGTAAGTAGTATAATCATTTTTCTGTTATTTATTAAAGATTAATTTCTTAGTGAATCATTTTCACTACTAGTCTCAGACTTTTGGACCCCACTGTACATATTCAAAATAACCATGTGTACATGTTTTCATATATGCTTTGTTCCTGGCACCAGGTCAGGGTCAAAACAGCAATGCATTAGCTTGGACCCCTGCAGTCTTCACTGCTATCTACGGCTCTGTTAGCACAATATGTCAAGTCACACTAATGACAGTCTGAGTGTTTCAACTTCTGTGTTTAGGTTTCTGTGGACACAAAGTCAGAGACCACAGTAATGCTTTTCTTAAAGGCCCATTCCAGGGCAGTCTCATAAGGCAGGTGTCACTATAGCGACATTTTGTCTGCATCATGAAAACGTAATTGTTATACCATTCTTACCTCAGTTCGGAGTATTCATACAAGCTCAGAAATCTTCGGATATTATAATGTATTTAACTGCAATGTTTTATCATACTTATAAATATATTATTTTAATAACATTTTTACCGTATCATTTATATTATTTCCATATTTTGGATACCCAAGCTGTAATGTTGGGTACGAGGAGTGGAAGAGAGGAGACGCAGAAGTAGATTCTTTCAAACATTTAATTATAATAGTAGGAGTAGAACAAACACTGGAGTGGAACAAACTAAAAGCTCAACAGTAGTAATTGCTGGAGTGGAACAAACTATAAATCTAACCTTCAAACCTTAACACAACGTAACACTTGAAGGACTGACCATGGAATGGGTAAAACTAGATGATATTTATACAAAAAGGAACTAATGAGGGAATGGAATACAGGTGAGGATAATAAGAAACAGATGGAAATGATGAGGGCTGTGAAACATGGGAGATGTAGTCCAGAGGAAAACTTCAAAATAAGAGTCCTTGAAGAACGTGAGGGAGACAGACTGTGACACAAGCCCTATCCCTTAACCTAAGTAATTATCAAGAATATAAAACATATTGCAGACAGGTACAATAATTTCAATTATGTTACACTCTAATATAGATATTTTTGAGCTCCTAACCCCACCCCAATGCCTAAACCTAATGTTTTTAACTTTAAATCTGAGCTTCTGACAGCTCTCTGTATTTGTTTGAATTGACCTAACTCTCAGGTGAAGTACGTTCCTCTGTGGGAAACAGAGCGAAACTTCTGAATTCTCGCGTGAACGCGCCAACGTGATGACGTCACACAACAGCGTCATGAGGCATTCAGTTTTTACAGGAAGTGATTTTTTTAAGTGAATAAAGTTTTAATTAGCAATGAGTTTTTCCCACAAACTTATCGATTCACTTCAGAAAGAATTACTTGATTGACGGGAGTCGTGTTGATTACTTTGATGCTGGCTAAGTGTCCTCTTTTTGGACTGACAAAAATTGGTGTCCATTCACTTGCATTGGATGAAGTTAAAAATGTCTTGGTTACTGTTGTAACCTCCATTCCCTGATAAAGGGAATGAGACGTTGTGTTGATGTAGTGACACTAGGGGTCGCTCTTGGGAGCCCCAAACACCTCTGATCTTTGAGAAAAGGCCAATGGGAATTGGCGAGTGGAGTCAAGTCATTTTTATTTGTATTGCGCCTTTCACAACACACATCGTTTCAAAGCAGCTTTACAGAAAATCATGCATTAACAGAAAATGAAACTGAAATATCTATAGAGTCATCATTGTGTAGTTTGATAAAATATGATTGTGAATTGTGTTTAAAAATGAGTAATTAAATAATAATTGTATTTAGAAACCCAGTGAGCAAGCCGAAGGTGACTGTGGCAAGGAACACAAAACTCCACAAGATGTTGGTTACTGGAGAAAAATGGCATATGATGTATCCCATGTCTTGTGGTTGGAGTTAGCATCAGTTCATCCTCTGACGTCCATCGTAATAGACTGAAGTGATGTTTGGCTGGCACCGGCTGCATTTAGTCATCATCACTCAGAGACATGTAGCAGTGGAGTCCAACACGAAGCAGGAATGGAGCTGGATCCAGCCGGTTCTGGTGACCTCAGGATAGGAGTCCTGAGGTTGAGACAGGGATACAAATAGAATAATATTAGCATAGATGCCATTCAATTTATTGCAGAGTTATAGATCATGATCAATCTTTCAGGTTTCTGGTTCTGGCAGACCTAACTAACTCTTATATCTCACACCGGACTGTCATAAATTATATTATTATTATATTATATTATATTCTCTCTTAACAACTTACTATCAACCGACAGCCTGAATGTCAATACAGTACAATACAACCTACTGTACATTCTATATATACTACTATATATACTTTTTTATATTGAATAATATGTATCTATATTGTGTGTATTGTATACTGTACAGTGTATGTTATTATTGGTATATTGTGTTGTGTGTAATTCTGTGTATATTAGACTTTAAATTGTGTTGTGTTAATTTGATGTTATTGTAAATTGGTATATGTCTCATCACTGTCACGACTGCTATGTTGATCGGAACTGCACCCAAGAATTTTACACACCATTGCACTTGTGTATATGGCTGTGTGACAATAAAAGTGATTTGATTTGATTTGATTTAAAGCAGCCTAATTTTGAGTAAGGACAAATTAGGTGTAAGCCTGGCTAAATAGATGAGTCTTGAGTCTAGGCTTAAACTGAGTGAGTGTGTCTGCATCTCAAACAGTGTTAGGGAGACTATTCCATAGTTTAAAAGCCAAATATGAAAAGGATCTACCTTTTGTGGATTTTGATATTCTAGAAACTATTAACAGGCCAGAATTTTGCGATCATAATGAACATGATGGAATATAGCATGGTAGAAAGTCACTTAAGTACTGCGGAGCAAGACCATTCAAAGCTTTGTATGTAGTTAACAGAATTTAAAAATGAATATGAAATTTAACAGATAGCCAATGTAACGACGACAAAATGGGGCTAATGTGATCATATTTCTTGGTTCTCATCAGCACTCTGGCTGCTGCATTTTGAATAAATTGAAGTTTATTTATTGATCTTGCAGAACATCCTCCCAGTAATTCATTACAAAAATCTAGTCTTGAGGTCATGAACGCATGAATTAGTTTTTCAGCATCAGCAACGGAGAGCATGTGTCATAATTTAGCAATATAATCAAATACAACACCTAAGTTCTTCGCTGTTGAAGACGATGTAACTGTACATCCATCAAGAGTAAAATTATATTTTAGAGGTTTTTGGTCCAATAATTAGTACCTCGGAATTGAGTTGAAGGATATTTCTGGCCATCCAAGCTTTGATTTTATTGATGCACTCGCTAATTTGGAGAATTGTGAAATTTTGTAAGGTTTTGAAGAAATAGAAAGTTGGGTATCGTCGGCATAACAGTGGAAACTTATTCCACGATTCCTGATAATATCTCCCAGGGGAAGCATATACAGTGAGAAAAGCAGAGGCCCTAAAACTGATCCCTGTGGCGCAACATACTTAAATATTGTTTGGTTTGACAATTCATCATTTACATAGACAAAGTGGTAGTGGTCTGCTAAATAGGACCTAAACCATGCTAATGCAAGTCCACAAATGTCAACATAATTCTCTAGCTTATTAAAGAGAATGCTGTGATCTATCGTATCGAATGCAGCACTAAGATCTAAAAGCACTAGAAGTGAAATGCAGCCGCGATCAGATGATAAGAGCAAGTAATTTGTAACTCTGATAAGTGCAGTCTCTGTACTGTGATGGGGCCTAAATCCTGATTGAAACTGATCATATATACTATTTCTCTGTAGGAGTGAACATAGTTGGGAGGACACTACATTTTCTAGTATTTTCGACATAAACGGGAGATTTGAAATCGGTCTATAACTAGCCAGTTCTCCAGGATCAAGCTGTGGCTTCTTAATAAGCAGTTTGATAACTGCCATTTTAAAGTTTCTTGGGACATGTCCTAGGGATAGCGAGGAGTTAATAATATTAAGTAGAGGTTCTGAGATTACAGGGAATACCTCTTTTAAGAGCTTAGTTGGTATTGGATCTAACATACATGTTGTGGCTTTTGTTGTTTCAATAAGATTTGTTAGCTCTTCATGACCTATGACAGTGAAGGATTGAAGTTGCACGTGAGGAAAATTATGAGACACCTTTCTGAGGTACTGTGACAGATGATTGCATAATTCCAATTTTATTTCTGATTATTTAAATTTTTTCAGTAAAGAAATTCATGAGGTCATTACTATTGTGCCGCAACAGAATATCTGGTTCAGTTGAGGCTTTATTCCTAACCAATTTAGCCACAGTACTGAATAAACACCTAGGATTGTTGTGGTTATTTTCTATGAGTTTGCTAAAATATGCTGACCTGGCAGCTTTTAGTGCCTGTCTGTAGCTACAGACACTATCCTTCCATGCACAGCGAAATACCTCTAATTTTGTATTATTCCACTTGCGCTCCATTTTACGAGCTGCTCTCTTGAGAGCATGAGTGTGATCATTGTACCATGGTGCAGGCTTTTTTCTTTAATTTTTTTTTTAATCAATGGGGGGCGACACTATCAAGAGTGCTAGAGAAGACTACAGAATGTGTTTATATTTTCTGTTATTTCATCAAGTTCTTCTAGACTTTGGGGCTTATTGAGTGTATGAGATAGATCTGGAAGATTATTAGTGAAGCCATCTTTAGTGGTCAAAAAAATAGTTCTACCTGAATGATAGATTGTGATATATAGGTGTAGATTGTGTAACATTAGCTGATCGCAGCATACAAGAGACGAGGTAATGATCTGAGATGTCATCGCTCTTTTGAAGATTTTCTATAGTATCAACATCAACTCCATATGACAGAATTAAATCTAGTATATGATTATGGTGATGAGTTGGTCCTGTCACATTTTGTCTGACTCCAAGAGAGTTGAGAATACCGATAAATGCTAATCCCAATGTGTCATTTTCATTATTTATAAGTCACCAACAATTAAAGCTCTATCTACAGTAACTACAAGATCTGATACAAAATTAGCAAATTCACCAAGAAAATCAGAATAAGGCCCAGGTGATCTATATACTGTAGCAAGGGCAAAAGATGACAGAGTTTTTTTATTTATATCTGATGGTGTCACTTTAAGCATTATTAGTTCAAAAGACTTAAATTATGTCCCATCCTCTGAGTAACACCAAAAACTTCCCTGTAAATTGTAGCAACACCTCCTCCTCCAGACAAGGCTCATGTTTATAACAATAACCTGGGTGAGTAGATTCAGTTAAACTAATATACAGTATTCATCCGGTTTAAGCCAGGTTTCGGTAAAACAGAGTGCATCCAAACTATGATCTGTAATAATTTCATTTACAATTAGTGCTTTGGTAGAAAGAGATCTAATGTTTAATAGCCCTACCTTTATATGATGTTAATCTTTAATATTTATTTATTTATTTATTTATTTTTTTCAAGTTTGACCTCAATCAAATTTTTTTTCTAAATGATTTAGTGAGAGTTTTGTGTTTGGTATTTCGGGGAACAGACACAGTCTCTATGAGATATCTAGGTAATACAGTCTCTATGTGTTGTAGTTTATGTGACCTGTGTGATGTCTCAAGGCAGCTAGTAGACATTCGGATTAACCAGTTTGTCTGCTTCCTGACCTGGACCCCAGTTAGTCAAATACTATAATAATTAAAACTATGAGCCAAATTACTAGAGAGGAGAGCGGCACCTTCCCTGAAGGGATGGAGTCCGTCTCTCTTTAGCAGGTCAGGTCTACCCCAAAAACTCTTCCAATTGTCTATAAATCCTATGCTATTCTCCGGACACCACTCAGACATCCAGCCATCCAGTGACACTAATCTACTATAAACCTCATCACCATGATAAGCAGGGAGGGGGCCAGAGCATATTACAGTGTCTGACATTGTTTTTGCAAGTTCACACACCTCTTTAACATAATCTCTAGTGATCTCTGACTGGCGAAGCCAGACATCATTAGTGCCGATGCATGCCTTTAACTCATTAACCTTCTCCATCAGCCTGACTAATTCCTTACATTTATCACATGTGAATCCCTCACTGCTGACGGAAAAAGCTATAATAAACTCACCATCATTACTGTTGTGTCCAATATTGTTGACACTGCTCCATTTTTTCTTTGCAAAGCCTGAATCTTGTTTTGTTGGTTAAAAGCAAACTACATTAACAATAGTACCACATTGTGTCAGCATCTCCCAAATAAAAAGTTATGCAAGAAAAACAACAGAACAAGTATGACTGAAAATAGGATTAAGAGGACTTGTGATTTAATATTAGGTGGTGTGTGTATGTGTGTTGGTGGGTGGGGTTTGTTGAAGAGGTACTTGGTAAATGCACTGTACACCACTGTTTAAAAAAAAAAAAAAAAAAAAAAACATTGAGCAAAACCCAGACCTCCTGAAAACTCCCTTTGTGTCCCATGGCAAACAAAATGTAAAATTAAATGATAAAGCCATGAAAAAATGATGACAGAATCCATTTCATTTGAAAATGTTGCCTTGAAAAGTAAAGAAATTCTTCGACTTGAATACTGCACCAAAAGCGATGTCTTGGTGGTGCAGGTGTTATACAGCATGTTAAGCTAGGATAGGAAAAAATATTTTGACATTGAAAAAACAAATCACTTTAAATAATCAGCATTATATATCAATATTGACTCATTATTTTTGGTTGATGATGGGGATGTAATGTGGGTCGCCAACTGACATCACTTCCTGTGTGCCTGGAAAACATAATTCCCCTTAATAATGAAAAGAGGTAAGATTACATTTCAGCACTGTTGATTTGTATTTCATAGTAAATGGGAGGCTTACAAGCCAGTGGTCTTGCTGACTAGCATAAACGTTTATCTAATAAGCACACTTAAAGAAGTCTTGAAACTCGATAGTCTCCTGGCTCAGTGGCAGCAAAATCAATCCTAATTCAATCAGACAGCAAAACAAATTCCACCCACCCATATTGTTTTTTGTGTAAGCCTGAGGAAGTGTGAGAGAGAGACATGGCCATGGAATGCCCTCAGAAAGAAGCTAAAAACAACTCATCTAAGTGTTTCATTTCATACCAAAAGCTTTAATTTAAAGCATCACTATGAATCTCTATAAACATTTGTGTTTAGAATTAAGAGGGAAGTAGGATGGCAGTAGAATGGAGGAGGAGTAGTTCTGTCTAGAGATAGATTTTTTGTACAGCCAATACGATACCGATTATTTGTATGTTTGAATATCTGATAACCAATATGCAGAACTGATTTTTAAGTAATTTAATTAAATGTTTTATTTTATTATAGAGTTAAAAATAGAGATTGCACTCAAGTAGGAAAAATCTCACATGAATTAATTCATTTATAAAAAATTTTGTTACTAAATGTCCCTTTTTCAGGACACAGTATTTTAAAGATAATTTTGTAAAAATATTTTCCATGCTTGTTCAATGAACCATAAACAATTAATGAACATGCACCTGTGGAACGGTCGTTAAGACACTAACAGCTTACAAACGGTAGGCAATTAAGGTCACAGTTATAAAAACTTAGGACACTAAAGAGACCTTTCTACTGACTCTGAAAAACACCAAAACCAGGGTCCCTGCTCATCTGCGTGAACGTGCCTTAGGCATGCTGCATGGAGGCATGAGGACTGCAGATGTGGCCAGGGCAATAAATTGCAATGTCCGTACTGTGAGACACCTAAGACAGCGCTACAGGGAGACAGGAAGGACAGCTGATCGTCCTCGCAGTGGCAGACAACGTGTAACAACACTTGCACAGGATCGGTACATCCGAATATCACACCTGCGTGACAGGTACAGGATGGCAACAACAACTGCCCGAGTTACACCATGAATGCACAGTCCCTCCATCAGTGCTCAAGCTGTCTGCAATAGGCTGAGAGAGGCTGGACTGAGGGCTTGTAGGCCTGTTGTAAGGCAGGTCCTTACCAGACATCACCGGCAACAACGTCGCCTATGGGCACAAACCCACCTTCGCTGGACCAGACAGGACTGGAAAAAAGTGCTCTTCATAGATGAGTCGCAGTTTTGTATCACATGGGGTGATGGTCGGACTCGCGTTTATTGTCAAAGGAATGAGCGTTACACCGAGGCCTGTACTCTGGAGCGGGATCGATTTGGAGGTGGAGGATCCGTCATGGTCTGGGGCGGTGTGTCACAGCATCATTGGACTGAGCTTGTTGTCATTGCAGGCAATCACAATGCTGTGCGTTACAGGGAAGACATCCTCCTCCCTTATGTGGTACCCTTCCTGCAGGCACATCCTGACATGACCCTCCAGAATTACAATGCCACCAGCCATACTGCTCATTCTGTGCATGATTTCCTGCAAGACAGGAATGTCAGTGTACTGCCATGGCCAGCGAAGAGCCCGGATCTCAATCCCATTGAGCACATCTGGGACCTGTTGGATCGGAGGGTGAGGGCTAGGGCCATTCCCCCCAGAAATGTCCGGGAACTTGCAAGTGCCTTGGTGGAAGAGTGGGGTAACATCTCACAGCAAGAACTGGCAAATCTGGTGCAGTCCATGAGGAGAAGATGCACTGCAGTACTTAATGCAGCTGGTGGCCACAGCAGATACTGACCCCCCTTTGTTCAGGGACACATTATTCAATTTCTGTTAGTCACATGTCTGTGAAAATTGTTCAGTTTATTTCTTATTTGTTGAATCTTTTTATGTTCATACAAATATTTACATATGTTAAGTTTGCTGAAAATAAAAGCAGTTGAAAGTGAGAGGACGTTTCTTTTTTTGCTGAGTTTATATATTACTATTAGGGATGTGCCCGAAGCCGAATACATTATTCGGAAAGGCACGAATAATGACTTCAAAACGAATAACGGATTCATCTGAATTATATAAAAAATATTTGTATGACTGATTATCCTAAAAGGATGAAGTGACATTTTACATAAACATATCCAAAATTACAACGAATTTATGAATCTGTAAAGTGAAAACCTTATGAATGAAAATGTGCACGTTGTGATTTCAGATCAGATGGGCACGGTCTCGACTCCGTTTGCAGTCTCTGTTAATTGTGTGAAGCTTGTCAAGTGTAACATTAACTAAGATACAACATCATATACACTTTCCACTTCTTGAAATGTCTATGTTAATGTATCACACATTTCACACTTTTTCTGGCCGAAATTGTAGGCCGAATGAAGCCTACTATTTGTCCCTATGATGTGATAGCATCTAGGCTTTTCAAACAGGTTTCTGACATTATTGGGCCTAGTATCCTGGCTATAATTAATAGTAGTCTTGAAACAGGATCAATGCCACTGTATCTTAAATATGCTGTAGTGCAGCCTCTTCTTAAAAAACCAAACATGGATCAAACGGTTTTAGCAAACTTTAGACCGATTTCCAAATTGCCATTTCTTTCTAAGGTCCTAGAGAAAGTCGCTCTTAGCCAATTGCAGAGTTTCTTGGACCGAAATGCTGTTTTTGAGGCTTTCCAGTCGGGATTTAAAGCTCACCATCGTACAGAATCAGCTTTGTTAAAAGTACTTAATGACATCTTTTTATTAATTGATTCAGGACACTCTGTGATCCTTATGATTTTAGACCTTAGTGCAGCATTTGATACTATAGATCATGGGATCCTTATCTCCTGCCTTGAGGAGGTGGTGGGTATTCAGGGTACTGCTCTTAATTGGTTCAAGTGTTTTTTGTCAAATACAAGTTTTTTGGTCAATATCGGTCTGATATTTTTCTTCTTCAGCCACTCTTACTAGCGGGGTTCCACAAGGGTCTATCCTTGGCCCTATCTTGTTTTCGCTATATATGCTGCCCTTAGGGTCTATTTTTAATAAGCATGGTATTTCTTTTCACTGCTTTGCAGATGACACGCAAATCTATATGCCCCTGAGAAAAGATGGTAAGAGTGCTCTAGATTCACTTTTGAATTGTTTAAATGACATTAAAGCCTGGATGTCGGTAAAGTTTTTAAATCTAAATGAAAGTAAAACAGAGATTGGTTTGGGGGATCTGATGTCCCTGACGTTTTGAAACTAGGTAAACTGGCCCCTTTTTATAAACTGGTGGTGAAAAACCTAGGTGTTCTGTGTGACAGCTCTCAGAAATTTGACAAACAGATAAAAATTTTTTTCCATTTACAAATATTGGCAAAGGTGAAGCCTTTTCTTTCTTTTAGTGATTTTGAGAAGGCGATTCACGCCTTTGTCTCAGTAAGGCTAGATTACTGTAACTCTTTACATGTTGGTGTTAGCCAATCATCATGATCTCGGCTGCAATTAGTCCAGAATGCCGCTGCTAGGCTTCTAATGGGCACTCGTAAGCGAGAGCATATTTCCCCTATTTTAGCTTCATTGTGTTGGCTGCCAGTCCGATACAGAATCGATTTTAAGATTCTTATATATGTATGTTGAGTATCTGAATGGGTTAGCACCCTCTTATTTGTTGGAACTCTTGCACATACATAAGCCTTCAAGGTCTCTTAGGTCTTCTGACCAAATGGCTCTGACTGTTCCCAGGTCTAGGCTGAAGCTAAGAGGCGATCGTGCATTTGCAGTAGCTGCCCCAAAGCGTTGGAATGAATTACCGCTCCACATAAGATTAGCTCCAACTTTAAATATTTTTAAATGTTGGTTGAAAGTGCACCTTTTCTCTCTTGCATTTGGGTAAATGGAGTTTTGATGACTTGCTGTACATTTTTGTTTTTTCTTTTCTGTTAACATTTGATTTCCCTTTTTGTGTATGTGTGTGTGTGTGGTTTATTTTGTTATTTGTTTGTTTGTCATTCTTTTGGGGTTTTATATTATTTACTTTTATTACTGTACAGCACATTGGTCAACAGTCTGTTGTTTTAATAGTGCTTTATAAATAAATACAAATGCAATACACATAATAATTCCAATGTATTTATAGCTTATAATTTTAATTATAATTTTCTTTATTTATCACACATTTGCACATATACAGTGAAATTCTTCTTTTTTTCCACATATCCCAGCTGGGCTGGGGTCAAAGTGCAGAGTCAGCCATGATACAGTGCCCCTGGAGCAGATAAGGTCAAGGGCCTTACTCAAGGGCCCAACAGTGGCATCTTGGCGGTGCTGACCTTCTGATCAGTAACCCAGAGCCTTAACCACTGAGCTACCACTGCCCCAGCTTAAACCTGAGCACAATGTTACCTGACCGGAAGTGATTTAAAACAGAGCTCATCTTTCTGTCTCTTAAAGTTGACCACATATATATCCACATCAGCGATTAAGGTACTTAAATGGTTAAGACTTTATTCCGAAAAAAAAAAAGTTAAAATGCTCCAAAAAGGTTTAAATGGTCCATAGATTATTCATCTTTTAGGAATATTCCTGCTTATGTAAAACGAAGAAACCGAAACATGCTCCGTCTTTTTTCTTCTTCTTTAAACTGTGCTAAATTGTGTTCTTGAACTCTTTAACATTATTATTATTATTATTATTATTATTATTATTATTATTATTATTATTATTATTATTATTTAACTTAATAATGGTGTCCTATCATAAAAAATCCTGATAGACTTACAGGACTTTCACCTGTTTGTAGGCTGTATTGATTTTATTTTAATTTCTTTTAATGTTTGAATTTGGATTTATTATTCACTGCAAAATGTGTTTGACATTTCACATTTTGCTTGACACCTCTTGTCTCCAGAATAATGTTGTTATACATGCACAGACAAACGAAAATTTTGTTTCATGCAGATATTAATATCTAAAATACCAGGAGAAACCACAACATATTCCACAGGTAATGAAGCCTACAAATTCAGCTTTATCTGGTAAGAAAAAAAAGAATAAAATAATAATAATTATTATTATTAGGTTATTATTATGAAAAGGCATATACAAGGCAAATTTATTTAATAGAAACTATAAATGTAAGAGTATCACTTAAAAATGGGTGTTTCATTTCTTTTTGACGCACTTCCGTTTGAAGCCCTGCCCACACCCGGTTATATTTGAATACAGAGCCAGATACATATAATTTTGTCATATGAACAGATACAAATACAGATAATGGCTTCGCTGCACACCCCTAATTACTATATTATTGTAACTATAATAACATGTGACACAAGTATTTTGCCCAATGAATTTCTATGCATTTACGCAAAAATTATACTCGAGTTGTGTCATGGAGATAATAAATGAATTTCTACAGTGCTGTAATTACGTAGATGACGATTCATAACGAAATAATGTAAAATAGAAAATTCTGATATAATTTTGGGAATTTTAAACAAGTGGATCTTGTTTAAATCACCTGGCAACAAATGGTGAGCATTCTGCAGAACACACCTGAGCATCAACCTGGTGAATGGCAACTTTACAAGACTAATGAGCACAGGCAACAGAGAATTAAATTAAACCGTTTTATTTCCAACATGCACTCATCCAAGGCTCTTTGATTTGATTAATGTAATGTTATGTCTTTGGCAATTTGTAGGATTTATCTTTCACTATGTGAGTTTGTCTCCGTTTCTTATGGTGTTAACCCTAAATTACAAATAAAGCATTTATGTTACACATCTCACTTGAGCATGAAGGGCTGTTATGTTGAATAAAGTTTATTAATTCAAGCAACACATTACAAAAGCATGTTACTTTGTGTGTGAGAGGCTCACGGCCTAAGCGTACGCTCCACTCAAGTACCGCTCACGCTCACTGGTAAAAAAACTTTTGCTCAAATCCCGCTCCAACATGAAATTTCTCTGTAGTAGGCGATACTTGTTTCCAGGCACGCACACATGCCCAAGCAACTGCCTTTTCCCACATGAACAGAGATGCCCCTCTGGGTGAAATATAGGCTATATGCAGACATTTATTCAATTACGAAATGCTTAGTAACATACACATCCGAAATTATGTGATTGTATTGTTGTTTTTTAGTATATAAAACCTCGCTGTTTATTTTGTAGTGGTTTACAACGGCTGTTAGATAATCGGGGCTACCAGACTTTCCTTATCATTTGTAATCAGTCGAATATTTCTCTGTTAGCACATATGCCATTAAACATCTTCAAATAATGCCATAAAAATAAAATAAAAAAATTCTGTTCTAATTACCTTTATTTACTTTAACCCTCAGGGGTCGATGGTTGCTGGATTTTTTCCTCATAACAGCGGAAACAACTTAAAATACTCCATCATTTTTGGGCATACAGATAAGTGTAAGACATCATTAGAGACTATAAAAGGGTCTACTTTTATTTGTGTACACTCACAATAACATCAAAACCTTGTGCTTTTGTAAAATAAAGAAAATAAACGGGGTGCGCTTTAAGCCGTCTCTGTCTCCGCGAGCATCTTTCTGAAACACATCACAAAAATGAACTGAAACTCCGCGAATACTTATCAGACAAACATGAAACATTTGTCTAAAGAAAGCTTAAAATGTCTACTTTTAAATAAAACAATTCAAATTTAAAACAAATATTCTCCTGCAATGTAATCTGTATGAAACAAAGTGATGTACAGTTTCTCCTGGCTCAGCTAATTATCGCTAATGTGATCACACCCACCAGCAGAGCGCGCTATTCATACGGTAATGTGCTGAGGCCCCCAACAGTGCCTTAAAAAACATGAAGTTCATCATCCGATTCATTCACTTTCCTGTGCATTTGGAAGATGGCATGCTACACAGGTGAGGAAGAGTTCACATTTTCCTCAGAAGAAGAGCGGGACTCCGATGAATGTTTGCGTTTTGAAGAGTGACTTGATCCAGCCGAGGATACAATTTCGGATGAGTAAGTCATTACTTACATTAGTTGACATGCTATTTTATATAAACATGTACATATTTTACTAGTTGGACTATTTCCAGACTTGCCAGCCAGTATTCAGAGTATTGACATTTGAAATATGTCCTAATAGGCAAGTTTTAGTTACATTTAAATGTTGTTTCGGCTAAAGCAGGTATTTAAATTGTATCCTGTATGATATAAATATGGTATGTAATATGATATAAAAATAACATGAATGTTTAGATTATATTTTAACTAGTGTTTATGCTGCCTCATTATCATCAACGAAGCTTGTGCTTGCAAATATATGTTCGGGTGTAAATGTGTCAAATGTGCTGTAAATATGCCCATATTAGAAAATCAGCATATTAGAATGATTTCTGAAGGATCATGTGACACTGAAGACTGCAGTAATGATGCTGAAAATTTGATCACAGGATTAAATTGCATTTTACAATATATTGAAATAGAAAAGTTATTTTAAATTGTAAAAATATTTCACAGTATCACTGTTTTTGCCGTTTTTGGATCAAATAAATGCAGCCTTGGTGAGCTTCTTTTAAAAACATTAAAAAAAATCTTACTGATCTAAAACTTTTAAACGGTAGTGTGTCTAAAGTTTTTAAGTAAAGTCTTTATGTAAAGAAAATGTATAGTCAGATTACTTCTGTTAAATTAAACTTGATTTCGTGAAGAAGCTACAAACAATACATTCAATCATTAAGTCTCCTCACATTCATTCTCTCTCAGGGGATGGGTCTTTGACTCCTCAGGTGTGAATCACATCAATATTCATTATCATCCATGCCTCCTCACATATGGCCTTTCTAACACTAAAAGTGTCTTACAAAAGTTAAATGACTATATTGTTTTGTATGAATGAGTGATCAGGATGGTTTTCACATCATTTTATAGCAAAAACTCTAGGCTACAAGATCCAGTTTTCAAAAGTCTTGTGAATAAATGTTTAGTATGTGTTATATGGCCTTATTTCAGTGACTTAAAATTTTTGTTTTAAGTCACTGAAGTTCCTCAAAAATACAAACATGTACATACATGTTGCTCACATATTATTGCAGCCCAGTTTGTGTTGAATACAGTGTTATCAGACATTAGCCATTAATATGTTTTTAAGCAACTGAAAAAAGCACCCAAAACACCCTCAGACCCCAGAGGGTTAAACAAGTCATTTACATTTATGTATTAAGCAAATGCTTTTATCAAAAGTGACTTACAGTGCACTTATTACAGGGACAATCCCCCTGGAGCAACCTGGAGTTAAGTGCCTTGCTCAAGGACACAATGGTGGTGGCTGTGGGGATCAAACCAGCAACTTTCTGATTACCACCTTTAACCCACTATGCCACCCCAGTGTCATCAAGTCAAGTCATCAAACATGCGAATGTTTGCATATGAGAAAACATGTGAGGTGGCACGAATACTCACATGCGTGCAAATTCATGCTTTTCAGTTTAAACTGGATCTGAGTGGTACAACCGACCTAGAAATACACAATCTTTTCAATTTAAAGTTTTTTCGAGTTGTTTATGGCAATAATGGAAACGTGGACTGGTAAAATATTAGGCTAGACGTAAAAGTGAAATTCATAGTTTCATTTGTCTCCACAGAATGATTATACTGTAGATTTGATACATTAAAAGGTTACTGATTTAATTCTTTGGGTATGTAAATTAAAATGAGCAATTTCTCATGCTAATTTTGTGTTAAGTTTTAAAGTTATCCAGAAAAGAGCAGTGAATATTTTTCCCTTTTTCAGTATTGTTGCTTGATTAATATTCCCTACAATTTTATGTAGGAATTGTATGCATTCTAAAGGACTGTGTTTAATTATATAATAATTATATTAGTAAATACCATGTGCCCCCTTTGATTTCCTTGATATTTCTAAAGCAGCATAAAGCACATCTGGACACTATGTGTAATGATACGCAGACTCAGCTTGAGATGAACCCAGGTGCGGGAGTTTATTGGACAGGACACTGAAAAATCAGGCAAGGTGCGTGTTCAGGTATAGCACACCGTCTTTGGAGACAGTCTAGGATCAGACAGGGAATCAAGGTAGAAGGCACAGATCTACTAGATTCTAGTAGATTACTAAAACAACAGGTGCCCAAACAGGTACCTTAAACATCAAACAGGATCACAGGCAAGTCACATGCGTAGATAGTGGAGCAGGTAGGTATATCCAAACACAAAGTATTCTCAGCATTCTCAAAGTCACATTTCCTGAGCATTCAGAGAAGCTTGTAGTTGAACAGGTAAGTTTCAAACAGGTCAATAGATATACAGTAAACTTGAATATCACAAAGTCACATATCTTGTGTGTCTGGGGAGGATCGCAGACAAACAGGTGAGATTGGCACTGGAGAGTAGAAAGCCGTATTCTCAGGGTCATATGTTGGTTATATCCAGAACAGATCGTAGATAAACAGGTGAGGATAATCCGGGTAAGTTGATAAAGCGTTATCGCCAGTTTCGCAGAATAACTCCTCTAGTAATTTCCAGAACCGATCGTAGACAAGTCATTAACACAGAGAAGCAGCATTTACTGCAGCTGAGTGAGAGGGAAGTCCAAGGAACCTCACAATAAGGCTAGATGCTGAAAGAGTGTGAGAATGAGGTTTAAGTGCAAGTCTTAACGAGGTGATAATAAGCTGCAGGTGTACATGGTTAAAACTCGGGTGAGTGAGAGCGGGTGACTAAGGGTGAGGGAGAGCCCGGTGCGCTCCTAACAATATACATCAAACAATCATGTGTTGTGCATGCGCTCTTAATGTGTACAGTAGGGTTTAACCGTGGATTTAACAAATAAAAAATATTCATCCTGCATAAAGTGAGATTTTGTCCAATATTAGATGAAATCATATTTAATGATCCCAAAACAAATGAAAAATATTTAATCCACGAATTACACTGCCTTCGTATAAGACGTTTTTTTTTCTTAATGTAGGTTATAATCATTTATAGCCTTTTTTTCCTCTGCGCATGAATGCAGCAAGCGATGTCAGTAGATGTTATCTGCAACCACAAATCTAGTGTCAGTGTTTTGTTTTTTTTTACATTTCACTTATCGTTAAGGTGTGGATTTGGCTTTGGGAAACTGACCAGCAGTTATGTGCCACTTTATTCTGGAGCAGAAATCAAAAGCAATGGGTGGTCGATTAAGTGAGATAATTCCGCTATGACATTCTGTATGCGAGAGCAGAAATCTTTACCAATCAAATGCTCAATTGTACAATGGTGGCATGAAAGCAGAATGCTGCACTTGCAAATTAGGACACACTGATCTGCAAGATCATACGTGTTTATTCGTTTTGATGCAGGGATGTGTGTGTTCGCCGGGATTCAAGGAAATATGCTTTGCCAATGTACAGTATTAAGCTTACATATTCAATTGAGGGTGCTCTAACGTTTGCAACCCCGCAGAACCAGGCTTGCATCTGGCTGGCAGCTGCACTGACATGATTGCAAAACAACAAGATACCTTACCATCTACTTATTTATTAATTTATTATCGAATGGTAGTGTAGCTTACTAGCTCACCTTTTGCTGTGCTACCATGTTTGCGTAGCACATCTTCGTGCTTTCTGGCAATGTGACGCTTAAGATTCCAAAGGGAATCTTTGCTAACTCTCACAGTTTCTCCACTCCCTTTCGATTTCTTCTCCTTCCTCAATTTTAGCTTTGATTTTTACTTTGTATTTATGTATAAGATTGGCAACTTCACTAAAACAATGTTTGAACTCCATAACCTCAGGCCTATTGCTTTCTTAGATTCCCAAACCAGCATATCACGAAGCGCATTCTGGGTTGAGGGAGCGGTGCTGAGCGAGCGGAGTGGAAAAAGGCAGCTCCGCTCAGGTGGAATTTTCCCCGCTCCACGCCCCGCTCACATGCTCTTGTTCACAGGTAGTGATGTAATGGTGGTCTTGCATGCAATTTCTGAAACCACCAGATGGCACCATTTATTGGTGATCCGATAATATAAAAACAATATCTGAAAAATGCTTGAATATTGGAAAAAAAATTGACTAAGCTGACTGTGTAATCTGCGTATAAGGAGCGGCGGAACTGCATCTCTGTACATACAGTATATGGGTCATTCCTGGTGACATTTTACTTTAATGGTTTTACAAGTACCTTTTATGTTTCATCATTAAAGGGACATGTTAAAGATTGTATTAGTCATACTGGTCAAAAAGATTTAAAAAATGTACATCCAGTTAAATGCAGGGGTGTAAAGTAACAAATTCCAAATACTATTGTTACTGTAACTGAGTACTTTCTTTCAGGAATTTTATTTTTTAAATAGTTTAAAACTGGGATACTTTTCCTTGAGTACATTTTAAGTGCTGTAACTGTACTTTTACTGCACTATTTTCTCTCCCTCTGTGTTCGCTACGTTACTGTCCTGATTTTATTTGTATCCATCAATGAGATTGGCTAGGCAGAGTCTCATGACTCCTGTCAAATCAAATCACACCTAGAAAGCGATAAGGTTACGTCTGTAACCACGGTTCCCTGAAAGGAGGAAAGGAGACATTGCATCATTGCTTATTACATAGATTATCTCTGCATGCGTAACCAATATCTGAAACTCTATTAAATCTTGCAATTTTAATTGGCATATAGCAATTTGTACTCCGTCTCCCCAAGCGCATATATGGGGATGCACAGCGCTATCTCCTCAGAATATTTTAGTGAAGGGTACAGAACGGTACTCAGCCCTTGTAGCGAAGATTCAATATCATGGCCAGCATATGCAGAATCTCATTCCCTCCTTTCAGGGAACCATGGTTAGAGTCGTAACCTTATCGTTCCTTTTCAAGTCAGTTATCTCGACTCTGCATCATTGCTGACGCTATGGGGAATGTATACCACACGCCGTGCAACTGATTTGCACACGCAATGATGCCTACTAGCCATTAGGGTATTTAAAGACACTCACAGAATCTCCTCTTCATATCATAATAAGAAGGGAGAAGCAAAATTATGAATAGATAGATATACATGGCAATGACACTAGCCATTTTGGGTAGCGCAACATCGCATAATGATTTAAATCACTAACATGTGTGAATATGTATTATGAAGGCACTACTAACCAAATGGGTAGTGAAAATTCATATAAGGTAATAGCTGACTGTGGCTTATGGAATGACCATGTACAAATAAGCTGGTAGTAAACAGCAGAATACACAGTCTAGCTCTCTTTCACAGTAAGCACTTGGGAAGAGAGCAAGGATACATCCAGGTTGTAAAACCATGCGAAAGTGCTGGGGGAAGCCCAACCAGCAGCTAGGCAGATGTCTTCAAGGAAAACACCATTAGATAATGCCCATGAAGAGGCCATGCTTCTAGTGGAGTGAGCTTAAAGGTGCTATGTGTAATATTTTTACTGTACTAAATCATAAAATGACCATAATATATCATTTGAGAATTAGGAAACACTAGCTTCTCCGATAACAATGCTACAGCCAGTATATTCTACTCTGAAGTTTCCATTCCGGGCCGGAATTTCTGTTTATGTTTTGGCCTGTGTGATCCCGCCCACTGCCCGCTCACCAATAGTATTTCGACACTGCCGGGTTGCCAGATTTGAACAAGTCCACAAACAACACTGCATGCTGCAGCCATGGAAACCAGCAAACGAACTGGATCAGAGATTCCACCCAACCTAAAAAGCCTCACCATCCGTCTAAAAACCACCATGACCAGAGGCATAGTAAAACAAGGATAAATATTGGAGATGCCTTTGGAAGATGGAGACAGCTTGAAGCCCAGAAATCCTTTAAAACGGATGCTGAGTTGGCTAATTTTAGTGTCAACATTCTGGCAACCCACATAAGCTTTGAGTCTGTGGTGGGGCAGGCAACTCTCCAATATTTTGAAATTCCAAATGCTTGTTGTCAGTCTTACATATAGCACCTTTAAACTCCAATAGGGCACTGTATGCCTGGCAAGTCATATGCAAGCACAAAGGCATCTACAATCCAATGTGAAATCCTTTGTTTGGAAACAGCCAAACCCTGAAAGTGACCTGTGACGCAGACAAAGAGCTGATTTGACAACATCATTTGCCTCATTACGATCGACATATGCCCGTAACGCCCATACAGGACATAGTGTGTGCAGTCTCTGCGCAGCCTTGTCTGAATCAATTGGAGGAGGGTAATAACTTGCGCTCTGATGGGAGTGGTCAAATTATTTGGCACATAGTATTTTCTGGGTTTGAGAATGGCTTTTGACAAGCCCGGTCCAAACTCTAAACAAGAGTCATCGACTGATAGTACTTCAAGCCAAAGGCGAGAAGCAGCACAGCCTTAATTAGAGTATGCGTAAAATCATTGTATCCAGTGGCTCGAACGGCGAGCCTGTGAGTGCTTTTAACATAAGCGCTAAATCCCAAACCGGAAAAGTAACAGGGTGAGATGGTTTCAACCACCTCGCGCCACATAAGAATTTCACAATCAAAGGATGTCGGCCTACTGACAGACTGCCCATTGGGACGTGTCCGTTTGCTTTGGCAGCGACATACACTTTAAGCGTAGACGGGGTAACACCTGTGTCAAAGCGTTCTTGCAGAAAGTTAAATATGGTCTGTACAGCGCATTGTACAGGGTCCTCGAGAGGAACACCAATCAGTGAACACTTGCCATTTCAAGGTGAATAAACATCTCACACCAGAGGAGAAGCTGATGCAGCAAGTTTATCAAAGGACAAACACCTTCTTGGCGATTTATGTAACCCACAACTGCCATGTTGTTGGTTCTGATCAGAACATGAAAAACACTGGACGGCTGGCCAGAAGGCCATTAATGATAGAAATACAGCAAGTAGTTCCAGACAATTTAAGTGCCAGGTCATTTGAGCACCTGTCAAAGGCTGGATGCCTATCACACAGGGCTCCCCAGCCCGTGTTCGAATCATCCATCATGACCACTTTGCATCTAGATACTTGACCGAGTGCCACGCCCATCTGGTAGAATGTGATTTCATCTTTTACGAGAAGATTTAATATCTCTGAGCGGAGAAATGGCATTTCTCACACTGTTACGTAGGAGGAAATAACACGTTGAAATGAGGCGGCCAGCTCGTAAAATGTAGCTCGTAGTCATGCTCGAGCACATAGTAGAACCTAATTTCCAGCTCGCAACAGTGAGGAAAGTGAGAGGGCTATCAGGCGATATTGAGGTGCCTAAAATCTATGCATTGCTGCATAGCTGTTTTCTGGCATGGAGTCAACAACAGTAAAAACAGGCATTGAAATGACCTGTGTCATAAAACAAACTCGTTCCCTGCCCGCAGCAGCTGGGAAAGTGAGTTGGCCATTAGGACACATGGAGGCACCTGAATTCTATGTGTTGTGACATAGGCAGTCTCCTGACATGTTGCCAACCACAGTAAAAACAGGGCAAACTGTTCTGCATTACAGAAGAAATGATTCTGTTCCCAGCTCAAAACGGCAGGGGAAATGAGAAGCTTGTTTAATAAGCACCGCAAGGCAACAGCATCAGAGGCCTAAGCTCTCACTGAATAGGGAGAACGTCAAGCCATAATAAGCTGTTCATGCAGCTCTAGAAAGAACAGCACCGGTGGTGAAACTCAGAGGTGCGGGACATGACATGCAAAGTGACAGTCTTTTTCTGCTTTTTTAGTGGTTTTTGCATTGTTTTGAACATAATGTTTTGTATGCAACAATAACTCACTCTGTGGGCAACAAGGGCAATTTAGACCCTACACATTTTTTAACTGTTACATACATTACAATTTAAAATGGTGATCAGTGTATTGAAGATTACATTTTCATCTTTTAATCTCTGTAATCATGTGTCCCTGTTATTTTTTGGAAGCAGATACATATAGTGTTTATCATAGACAAGGCTAGGCAATATTTTTAATTCTTTCTGACAAACAGCAATAAAAGGAAATGTGAATTACAGTATGTATACTACATTTTTAAATTGCAGCATACAGTGTTTATTATAAGGGTCATAGCTTTCACAGCTCAATACACACTACTCATGAGTACTTTTAAATGAGCTACTCATTTAATCTTACTTGAGTAGTTTTTAGGACAGATACTTTTACTCTACTCATCTACTAAATTTTTGGGGAAGTAACAGTACTTGAGTATTATTTTTCAGTATTCTTTCCACCCCTGGTTAAATGGGCAGGGTCAATAACGGTGTGGATATTCAGTTGATAGCCACTTCATGGTCTGTGATTGGTGTCTAGCAAACATATTGGTAAACTTATATTGATGACTTTATTTCTGTTGACATAAATATATTGTAAATTTAAAATTACATTAATTTCCCACATATCTTCCCATAAAAGGGTGGACATGTTATGCTTGACCACCGCTTGAGTTACAAACTTCAAATAACTCAAAATAACTCAAAAAATTTTGCTGAATGGCTGATGTCACCTCCAGTGTGTGTATGATGTAATTTCATAACTGTGGTGTGGGGGCGTGCTTTAGCGCCGTCTTGTGAATGCAGAGCGAGATCAGGAGATTAGTGATGGGAAGATCGGATCATTTTACTGATTTGAATCTTTGAGTCTCATTCAGCAAAATGAACAAATCTTTTTTCAAGTCATTTAGTTCATTTCGTTCATTTGAGCAGAATTAAATTAAAATGTTACATTTTCAATAGCCAAATCCCCCAACACGTCTACTTATGCAAACTTTGATTATAGTCTCAATAAGGAAAGATTTATAATGCAGCCAAGGACAAATTATAAGAAACAAATGATTACTTCACCTCTGGATTGAATCTTCTTGTCTGAGTCGTTCGTTATTTTGTCACGTGACAGCTGTATGTGCATAGCGTATACGACTGTCCCGTGACAAATGAACGAATGACTCGGACCAGAAGACTCCAGAGGTGAACTAATCATTTCTGTTTCCTGTGTGTGCAATGCATAGCGTATACGGCTGTCACGTGACAAAAGAACAAACGACTCGGACCAGAAGACTCGAGAGGTAAACGAATCATTTTTGTTTCCTGTGTGTGCGATGCATAGCATTTACGGCTGTCACGTGACAAAAGAACGAACGACTCGGACCAAAAGAACAGAGGTTGCGCAATGCACATGCGCGGCCAACGCAAAATGAATGAATCACTCTCTGAGACTACTCATTCTTCTGAGTCACATAAAAGATTTGTTCAAAATGAACGAATCGTTCATGAACAACCCATCACTACAGGAAATGAGAATGGTAAGGCTCATCACCTGGCAATGATTGTCTTTAATAGCTGTTTGTCATTGCAGTGAGAGTTGTACGGGTTTTAAGAGTGAGCTGGACACCAGTGAGGGGAGAGAGAGTTACCACACAAACAGACAGTGCTGAACTGTTTCTGCTGAAAAGCATGATTTTGAGTTTAAAATAAACATACTGTTTGAGTTGGATTCACCGTCTCCCACTTCCTCCTTTCCCCTAACTGTGAACTTGGTTACAATAACATACTTAATACAGTGTCACAGTATCATGACATAAAAGGGTGGACAATAAATCAAGGGACACACCAATAACCTGCACTATCAGTGTTAAAATGACACATTTAACACAGAGGAATACGTTAGTGACAGAATGTAATACAAAACTCTTAATTGTATGGGGGAAAAAATTTAAATCCAATGAATTATTTATTTATTTATCACACATTTGCACATATACAGTGAAATTCTTTTTTTCACATATCCCAGCTAAGCTGGGGTCAGAGTGCAGGGTCAGCCATGATATGGTGTCCCTGGAGCAGATAGGATCAAGGGCCTTGCTCAAGGGCCCAACAGTGGCATCTTGGCAGTGCTGGGGCTTGAACCCCTGATCTTCTGATCAGTAACCCAGAGCCTTAACCGCTGAGCCACCACTGCCCCAATTAGCACTTATGTTTGTCACATTTTTTGATGTGCAGCTCTGTGGACATGAGGAAATGACACTGCAATAGTGGAAAATGATTTTAATTATTCACAATGTAACTTTTAGGCCCATTTTATTTTAATCAAGCCTATTAAAATTGTAATCGGGTGAAATTAAATAATATAAATATCACAACTTGTAGTGGGGATTTAAATGTCACCAAATTGTAGGAATGACCCATTTATGCAGGCGCTTCTGAGTGAGATGCTGCACAACGATTAAAGAGGTCCATCTGTAGCTTGTTTACATTGAAAAACAAAGTGCGGACAGATGAAAAAATACATTTACTGTGAACGGCCCACACTACACTTAAAATGAAAAACACTTTAATACAACGATTAGGAAGAAAAGAGAAAGGGAGAGAAAAGGCTTAATATGAAATTAGTGTATTTATCCTTGAGAAGACCTGCACTGATTGTCACTGATCTTTCCCCGTCGCTTCCGTCAGTGTTGCGTGCATATAACGTTTAACGGCCAATATCTCACCCAACTCATGCTTTTCAGGTCCATTTCTCTTGATTTGTGAAACATTCTCATCAGTTTGGGTGTATGACGCTAAAATACGGGACAAACGGCATCCTGTATGGATTTCATATGGAATGCAATTTTTTCCCTTAAATACGGGACAATTCCTTATTATACGGAACAGTTGGCAACATATATTTTCCTTTTATTAATTTTACCTGATACTGCTTCAGCATGAGAGTGTCTCTCTACTCACTGCCCAGGTAGCTAAAACGGTTTGACCCCATAATGGCCCAGATCCGGCTGGCCAGAAGAAATAACTCGGCACTCTTGCGGTTGCCAGACTCTTGTGAAACACGGCAATGAATGACGCGAATGTGCTAAAACTGAGCCGACACAGCCGGCATAGTGCCACAATCACGGCAACAAAAATTGTACACTTAGCCGGTACTGGCCGGTACGGTACTGTCTGGGTACCAAAGAGAAATGTATATGAAATACAAAACTACATCTATTTCATAAGGAAAACAAAAGACATTTTGCTGAAGCAATATTAGCTTGTTTGCTAAATTAAGTATGTACTTGCACTTAATCTAATACAGAATTGGAAAATTTTTTGTGTTCATTATAACTCTTTGTGGCAGCGGGGGCGTGGTCAAGCACCTCTCCGGAGAGAGAGAAAGCGGTAAGGGCGCTTACACCTGAGCTAAATTATGTCTAACACCTGTCTCTAATTTCAGTGAGCATGGGGAGAGCGGCATAAATAGAGCGACACAGCACTTAGTGGGGAGAGAGACTGGATACAACAGAACCGAGCCAGAGCAAGGATTTTTTAGTAGTGAAAGTTGATTTGTGAAAGCAGTGTGTGTTAGTGTTTAGTTGAGTGCTTAAAGGTAAACTGTAAACTGGTGTCGCGAAGAGGGAAAAATAAAGCCTCACCGTAAGAAGGAAAACTGCTTCTCGCCTAATCTTTTACACTCTTCTTATAATGAATTGGTTTCCAAAAACTACTAAAATGTATGTTGTTTAATAAAGACTCCTTCTAGTTTTTATATAAAAGCAGAGCTTTGAATAATTTTTCTCTAATGTTTTTGCACAAAACGACATTCTATTACCTTGTTAAAATCCTTAAGATGGCATCAACTTCCACCTTCTTAAAAATAACATTTACAGTTACATTTTACAGTGTCCTTGTTACATATGTTACATGTACTTACTGTAGTAATAACAGTAAATTATGCGTAATTACATGGAGCTAAACCAAACCGTATTCCAAACACTAACCCTATAGTAAGTACATGTTGTTAATTAATATTACTCAGTACTTAAATGTGTAACCAAACTTAATATGCAAATATTTTCATTTCAAAAGTTGAACTGCAGAATGGAAGCTTTTTTCAATGTAAAATCCATTCTCAGTGTTTGTGAGGCTTTGGAGGCTTTAAATGTGGAGGCTTTAAAAAGCACCTATTATGGTTTTTCAAATATTACCTTTCATGTAGTGTGTTATATAGATGTTTGTGAATGTAAAAAGTCTGCAAAGTTTCAAAAATCTGAACACTTGAAACGAGTCGTTAGTAATTCCAGACTTACTTCCTGTACTAACCTACGTAATTTGGTAACAAAAAAACCTGCCTCTGGTCTTCATTGGCTGCTCGCGAACAGCTTTGACCCGCCCTCAAACACTACACAAAGTGGTAGACCAATCACAACAGACTGGGACATCTGACCAATCAGAGCAGAGTAGGCTCTCTGAAAGGAGTAGTTTAGAATGAATCCTTTAGAACGGATCATTGAACAAGTCGTTTTTGACACTGGGAAAAAAAGGTAATGCTACAATTTAAATTATGAGCAAATTATAGTGTTTTTTGACCTTGGATGCATGTAAATCTTTTGTATGAGATCTTTACAACAAAATTAGGCATGTTTAAAAACCATAAGAGGTGCTCTTTAAGTTTCACACTTGTGTACTGTTATGCTTTAACGTGATTGGCTCTAAACTATTTGTGACGGTCAAATCCTGCTCACAAATATATGCCTTAAACTCAGATTTTAGGTGAGCTCAGAGCCTTCTGGCAACACTGAACATACATCATTACGTCAGCTTAAACATCTATATGAAGAAACAATAAGCAAAACAAACTGGAGTGGAGGGGGACTATAAGCTTAAACAAATTAGTTTATATTGGCCTTAAGAATCTTGAAAATATGTCAAGTTTACAAGGATTGAGGGTTTGGCCCTTTCACCCTCTTTTTGAAGCTGGTTATCCTAACTTAGCATAAAGACTGGAAAAAACTAGCACTTTATAGGGTTATATAGTCGTTTGAGAAAGTATTCAGACCCCTTCAATTTTTGCAGACTTTATTGTGTTGTAGATTTCATTTTAAATGAATACAATTGACATATTTTATAGTTTCAAAATGACAAAAAAGAAAAAGGCCCATAACAAAAGTTTGGGCACCCTGCATGGTCAGTACTTTGGCAAGTATCACAGACTGTAAATGGGTACAGCTTACAGCTACTTTAGTAATCAAATATTCCACTGATTATTATATTGATTAACCGAGTAATCTGATAAGAAATACTTTTACTTTATTAAAGAGCTATGTATATTGTTAGAATTTTATCTTTATTTTATTGATATGCCTTATACGGTTCTTTATTGATACTCTTATTGTTTATTTTTCATTACTAAATTGATTTTATTATAATTATTTAAAAATGTATTATTATTTATGCTGCACTAAGTTAACCATCTCCTGGTTCCAGCTTCATATCTAGCATATAGACGTGGCAGTGTGATGTGTTTCCTATAATGAAGAAAATGAATTAACACTATGATACACAAATAAAACTTACTGAGGACAACAACTTTAATGGCAAGTGGTTCAAAGCCATGCTTCCCATTCACTCCACATCAGTTAATTTGTTTTGCCAGTAGGTTCGTCATTAGTTTTGGCATTATTCTCCAGACAGTTTCTTTTACAGTCAGACCCCCTGCCAGTCCAAAATAAGTGACCTGAAAGACAATATTGTCAGTTACAAATGGTACAGTGCCTATAAATTTATAAAGTATTCATCTTCCTTAGAAGTTTTCATGTCTTACAGCACAGAATCAAAGTAGATTAAATGTGTTTTTTATGACAATAATTAACAGAAAAATCCCTTAATATCAAAGTGAAAACAGATGTCTTCAAAGTTATTTAAATTAATTACATATATAAAATACTAAATCAGGGCTCCAGACTGACTTGGATCTTTGAATCTCTTTAAGAAAAATGAACGAATGTTTATTTAAGTCATTACATTCATTTGAGCAGAGTTAAATTAGTATGTTATATTATTAATAGCCGAATTGCCCCGATACGTCTAGATAGGAGATACCTCTACCTTTGGAGAAATCGTAACGGTCAAGCTGGATGATGTCATGTAAATCAATCATATAATGGCACCAACGTCAGTGGACGTCCTTCAGAGTTTTAATTTGATCAAAAACATCGATTTTTACATTTTCTTTACACAATATACAAAATGTATTATTAAATTGTAATGCTACACATTTGTTGATATAGGCTGGTGATAACTTCAAAAATGAGTCCTACCTGTCGCAACATTCTCTACACCGCCTTGTCTTATTAAACAGCATTTTTATCGTAGCAAACTCTACATATAGTTCACTACAAAAGTATATTGTTTAGTGTAAACATTTTTTTGAAGATTAGCAGACAGGCAGTCGATTCATTAAGTGATAAGCTTTTAAATTGACTACCATACATCTAGCGCTATGCCAGCCCACCCACGATTTTAGCTTCCTTATAAATAAACATTACGTCGATATTATATGTGTAGAACGGTTTATTAAAATTATGTTATATGTTAGATTATCAAAGATATACTCACCGCGGTAGCAAGCTAGAAGTTCTTCTGCTGTTCTGGCGGTTAATCTAGCAGCTCCAAAAGCCCGCCAAGTGTTGTCACTAGGGCCTTGTTCAGACTGCCACTAAAAATCAGATTTTTTGGAATCTGATTCAAACCACATCGGGAGGTGGTTTCAAATGCGATTGAAATCAGATTTTTTCAGATGCGTCTCAGTCCGGATGCTCTGGCTGCTCAAATTGGATTTCAAATGGTCTTTTGCGTCACTCTTAACGCAACACACAACGATGACATCAAAAATTGGTGATGGAAATGCCGGAAGTATTCATAACGGCATGTGCAAAGATTTTGGCATGTCCATGGATTCAAGCGGAGAGGAGAACACCACTCAGTGGACTGACACAGAGGTCAATTGCCTGCTGGCAATTTGGGGGGAGGCTTCTGTGCATGCAAAACTCAAAGGCAGTTATCGCAATAGGGCCATTTACCAAGAAATATCTCGGGGCATGGAGGAAAGGGGGTTCCGAAGGTCGTGATTACAGTGCCAATGAAAAATAAAAAATCTGAAAACTAAATACAAATAAATTAAAGATGGCAATAACAAAAGCGGTGCAGGCTGGATCAGCAACCCAATTTTTTATGCTTTGGATGGCATACTCGGAGAGAAGCCGTGTGTCCACCCATTGGTAGTTATCGACAGCTCAGACGTCGCTAACTCAGCTTGCGTTACTGAAGAAGTGGATGTTGTGGGGACAGCCACAAGTGGAAGTTCATAACTAGCCTACTACATTTACAATATGTATGTGGCAGCGGGGGCATGGTCAAGCATCTCTCCGGAGAGAGAGAAACTGGTAATTTAACTGGAGTTAAATTATGTCTAACACCTGTCTCTAATTTCAGTGAGCACAGGGAGAGCGGCATAAATAGAGCCACACAGCAGTTAGAAGAGAGAGAGAGACTGAGCACCAGAGAGCCGAATAAGAAGCAAGGAGTTTGTTATTACGAATGCTGAGAGTTTATTTTGTGAAGTGACATGTATGATTATACTAACTTGGTGAACAACGCAAGACTCTGAGAGTGTAATTCTACTACAGAGAGAAAATAAAAATCCTTACCTGAACCAGGAAAGCTGCTTCTCGCCTCCTCCTTACACTGAGACGTGTTACAATGTAATAAAAGATGTTAACACTATACTATCCTGAGAGAATGCTTGTAGCAGAGATGGGAAAACCTCAGAAAGTGCAAACCCTACCATGCGTTGATTCTACTTAAAACAGATGATGTCACAATCTATCTGTCTGAAGAGTTGTGCAATTCTGGTTTAGTGCATGGATGGAACAAGTACTTTCTAAAGCCATGTTTCTCATCTCTGTTATGTAGGTTCTCTTGGTTTCAAACTTAACACGTATCCATGTTTTCCTAGATGAACATACAGATTCAGAGACCCTTCAAACACCTGACAGGAGTGTCAGTCCAACAGTTATGACCAACACTCCAAGCCCAGCATCCTCCTCCTCCTCTTCTGGGACTCCCTTTAAATGTAAGTGCCTATTTAGCAGTGGTGGAATTTGACTTTGTAAATTGTGAGGGCATTTCTCAATATTTTTTTTTTTTTTTTTTTAAATGACACAATATATTAATTGAGAAAGTAATCCTCAGGTTAGTTCATACTGAAAATAACTAGTTGCAGTCCTGTACAACATTGTGTAAAATGCATGTCACCTCAAAACAACTTCAAAATAAAATATTAATGCATGAGTAACATCATAAACAACAAAATCTAATGACACAATAACATGACACATCACGGGACATTTTCCTGCACTGACTACATTTATTTTTCATATTTAAAGAGCATTTTGCTAGTAATACTTGCATGCTTTTACTTAAGTAATACAAGTCGACATAAGTCAAAACTTTTCAGTAAGAGGTGAATAATATTGATTTCTATTTCATAGGAACTGCAACAAGCAGAAAACGGAGAAACAAAATGGAGGCTACACTGGATGTTTTCACATAGAAAATTGCAGATGTTCTGGAGAAGGACAATGAGGTTCTGTTACAGATGCAGGCTGCTCAAAACAAGCATGAGATGAACATGCTGTCCTTTCTTTCTCAGCTGATTAAATAAGGTCAGTCTCAGGCCTCACCATACCACAATGTTCATACTGCCCCAATGCCACCCAGCCAACACCAACCCTTTCTACCTAAAGCATCACAACAACAACAGCCATTATTTCAGCCCATGGGTCCTCCACCACCATCTTACCAGCTGTGGCCTTCACAGCCACAGCACACTTACCTGCAAAGCCAACATGTACCAACGTACCAACAGGATAATCAGCAGCCTTTTTTGAGAGATCTGGAAAAGTATAATATGTGATGTCTAACAGAAAAGCCATCTATGTTTGGATTACTGTGTGTGTTAAAACAGTTCAGTTTGACTACTAGTTTAATTACTATTCACCTTATCGTCCCTTTGGGGAAAGTGTTACTTTTGTTTATATTACAACAGTATTTTGTTATTTACAATGCTAAAGAATTTTTAAATCTCTTTTAGGATAAATACTTTTGTTTAATTTGTTTAAAGATTTGACAAATGTCAAGTTTTTGTTAAAAATGAAAACAGCTGTTTTTCCAGAGGTTTACAACACATTTATTTAATGCTGGAATGCAATAAAGATAAGCCAACACATCATTTACTGTCCTCTCTCTCTCTCTCTCTCTCTCTCTCTCTCTCAATAGGATATATAAACAGAAAAAAAAAAGATTCTCCATTCGGTCAGCCCTATAAAAAACCTTAAAACATTGTAATTCTTAGTGCTAAACAATGCTGTAAACAATAACAATACAGTAAACTGACTAAATTAAAATGTTACCTAGCTAATGCCCTTACATGTTTCCACTGAAATAAAGTGTAAGTGCCTCCCTCACTCTCTGTGGCCCAACATGGATGTTGTTCAACTCTTCTGCTTCTGCTTGTGGTACGTGATCTTTCTGAACAAAGTCCACATCATCAAAAGCTTCTCCCTCAACCTCACAGACATTGTGAAGTACACAGCAAGCTGTGATGAAATTTGGTAGATTCATAATGTCCACATCCAGACACTTGCTCAGGCACTGCCACCTGCCCTTTAGTCTTCCGAAGGCACACTCAGAGGTCATCCTCGCTCTGCTTAGCCTCAGATTGAAGCAAAGTTGGTCATCAGTGAGCCTCCCTGTGTCTGCATATCCCTTCATAAGCCAGCTGTGTAGGGGGTAAGCTGGATCACCAAGAAGCTTTATGGGCAGTGCTGTGTCACAGATGAGATCAGTATCCTAAGGTCATAAAAAATTATGATAATGAACTGATTATTTCGGAATCCGATGCCTGTGGCTACTGCTCTATAAACAGTTATTTATTTATTTATTTATTTCTCCTTTTTCCTCCCAATTTGGAATGGCCAATTCCCAATGTGCTTTTAAGTCCTCATGGTCACATAGTGATTCGCCTCAGTCCGGGTGGCGGAGGACGAATCAAAGTTGCCTCCACGTCTGAGATCGTCAATCTGTGCATTTTATCACGTGGCTTGTTGAGCGCGTTGCCACGGAGACATAGCGCGTGTGGAGGCTTCACGCCACCCATCGCGGCATCCACACTCAACTCACCATGCACCCCAGTGAGAAAAAACCTCTAGCATATATGTCAGAGTTCCGCAACAACCTGCAGTCATGCACACTTCCAGGCTATCCTACATTTATGTTTGTGAACCTGTTGCAATGATAGATGTATATATATAGGCCATTATATGTTTGAAGAGATAATTTAACACAGTCTAATAGAACATAATAGACACAGCACTGACTAGTAATAGTAATGCAATTCCAATATGTTTTGATGTGAGTGCTGTGATGAGCCTAGTTATTTCAATTAAACACATGGTAGATTTTTTATTTTTTTTTAGATTACTATTGTTCACTACTGGCAAAACTGTTTTCTCTGTTATAACATCAGTTACTGTAGTTATGTTCTTACCTGAATTTGTGGTCAGTGACACCCTGCAGGATTACGGAATGCCACCCCTTTCTGTTAAAATAATCGGTGTGGTTCTCTGACGGTGTGATAATAGGGATGTGACTCCCATCTATTGCACCGGCGCACTGAGGAAACCCCCACTTAGTTTTGTAACCATGAATGATGTTTTGCAGGTGATCTCCCACTGGAAGCTTGGTATAATCGTTTCACAGTGCAGACAAAGCGGTACACACTTCATGCACAATTTTGCACACAGTGCTTTTTCCCAACCCAAAGAGGTGTGCAACAGTTCGATACCCGGACCCGGTAGCTAGCCACCACTGGACAACTGCTAAACGTTTCTCAACTGATATTGACTGCCTTAAGTGTGTATCTTGACGGACCAAATTTGGTCCTAGCAGGCCACAGAGCTTGTCAAATATACCCTTGCGCATTATAAAATTGATATGCCACCTGTCATCGTCAAAGGTCCCAAGGACTACATGTTCCCACCACTCAGTACTTTGCGGAAAACACTGCACCCCTCGCTGCACAGCGAAGCCGGCCGTGACTGCAGCACGGAACTTCACATTATTTACCAGTCTCCTCCATCGCTGAGTTTTTCTGAGTTCTGCACCACGACTGGACAGGGCGCTTATTTGGAGAGTGAGATGATACACCTCCATTTTTCCCGCATCTGTTTTGAAAGCATCGTCACGTGGGTACGCCTACGTTGTTACCAAAGCAACCCTTGCAGATAGGTTGGTTATGTCTGAACACGCAAATCTGATTTGATCACTTGCAATTAATAGTGTGGACAGTCTGCCTGAAAAGATCTGATCTGAGAAAAAATCAGATTTGCCTGCAGTCTGAACATAGCCTAGATGTCGCAGCTAGTACGCATGTCTTTAAACTCAGAGCAGAGATGGTGTTTTTTTTATAAAAACCAAAGTTCCCTTAACCATTTTAAGCTTGTTTGATTATATGAATTAAATCATTAATTACCAAATTTAGTTAAATTTCATGGATTAAAGAAACAAACAACCTCCATGATGAAATCACCTAAGTTCCCTATCTGTCACTCACTCGACGTTGGTGTCGATGTAGTGACACTAGGGGTCACGCTTGGGAGCCCGAGACACCTCTGGTCTTTGATAAAAGGCCAATGAAAATTGGCGAGTGGTATTTGCATGCCACTCCCCCGGACATATGGGTATAAAAGAAGCTGGTATGCAACCACTCATTCAGATTTTCTCTTCGGAGCCGAACGGTCATGCTCACTGAGCTGAATACTACTGTTCATTCACTTCTGCTGGATCTGACGGCGCATTTCAGCGGCTTCTCCCTCCTCTGCACTGGTGCACTGCAGAGAACGACCCTGGGCGCTTCGGCAGAAAAACTAGAGAGTATATTTTCTGAAAGAGTATATGTTTCTCTAAAAGAGCGCACACACGGAACGTCTTTTTAAAGACACTTCTTTTTAAAGATGCTTTTCCGATTGTGTGTTATTCCTGGTTGCGCTCGTTATCTCTCGCCTTCTGACGGTCACGATCACTGTTTTTCGTGTCTGGACACTGCTCACGCGGAGACAGCATTCGTGGATGGTCATGTTCTCATTGCGAGAAGATGTCCATGGCAATGTTGCGGTCGCGGCTCGCCTTCGTAAGAAAGCGAGCCACCCCAGAGGCTCCCACCTCGGTCATTTTACCCACGGGTATGAGGCCAGCGCAGCTAGCACTGGGGGCGATTTGGGGACCCCAATGGGACCGCCTCCGCCGGGTATCCCCCCGCGGACCTCCCATTCCCCAGCACGCTCTGGGTGAGTCCGCCGGCTCGTCTCACGGCGAGTTCGACCTCTTATTCAGAGCCCGTGAAAGTGATGAGCTCTCAAGCGCCGCATCGGAGAGCGGGCTCGTCCAGTCGAAAGCCTCAGCTGGGCTCCTCCCTTTGGGGTCGATTGCCCAGTCACAGGCTGATGCGGAGATGACGACGTGCTTTCCCGGGCAGCCGCGAGTGTCGGCTAGAGTGGAACTCACTGCTCTTCCCTGAAACCCTCACGGCTCAGTGATTGGTTCCTGGGCTCGCGGCACCGCTCAAAGCCACGCCCCGCCCCCGTTCCTTTCTTCCCAGAAGTGCATGAAGAGCTGACAAGGTCGCGGGAGGCACTTTTTACTGCCCGGTCCCGATCTTTTCAGCTTCCCCGCTCTCACTACCATCGATGGTGGGGCGGCCAAGGGCTATTCGGCAATCCCCCGGTGGATAAAGGTGCTCGCGGTGCACCTATGCCCGCAGAGCGCCGCCACCTGGCGTGGGCGCCCAAAGCCCCGTCCAAGGCCGGTAGGTTTACGTCATCTCTGACGGCCAAAACCTACGGTGCTGCTGGACAAGCTGCCTCCGCCCTGCATGCCATGGCTCTCCTGCAAGTCCACCAAGGCGCTAAAGGAACTGTACGAGGGTAGTTCCGCCCCGGGATTGATTCAGGAACTGCGCTCGGCGACCGACCTCGCTCTCCGAGTGACGGAGGTCATGGCGCGGTCTCTCGGGCGGACGAGAGCCACACTAGTGGTCCAGGAGCGCCACCTTTGGCTCAACCTGGTCGAGATGGGTGAGGCCGACAGGACACGATTCCTTGCTGCCCCCATTTCCCAGGTGGGCCTATTCGGTGACACCGTCGAGGACTTTGCCCAGCAGTTTTTGATGGTAGAGCAGTAGATGGATGCTAGCCGGCATATCCTGCTCTGGCGCGGCTCAAGATCCTGCACCCCGTCTACTCATCGCCAAGGGCGTCCCCCTTCGGCCCGGCACTGGCGTGGAGCCCACCGCAGGAAGCAGACGCCACCCGTCTTGTGGCCACCCAGAACCTGTGAAAGGCTTCAAAGTGCCCTTGAGATGGGTGACCCAGGGACAACGCAACCCGTTGCTCTGGAGCTGGTAATCTCCATCTTTTTGTTACCTTTTGCATTTAATTGAGCTGCATGCCCAAGTGGCTGCAGTACTCAAGAGCTCAGCAAGAGCAGTTTCCTTGTTCCCTGGGTCACGTATCCGGTGTGTACGGCCGTACGGTCTCCCGCCCCTGAGCGTCCAGCTGTGGCACAAATCCGCCCCCGATGTGACAGTCTCCACGGGTCACGAGGACAGGCCTCTTCCTCCCCCATCTCAGGCTGTTCCGGGGGTGGTCACAAGGAGCCAGGTAAGTGCTTCGATGTCCTTAGACTCAGCACGGCCACGATGTGGTGTGGCATCTCGAGCTCCGCCCCGCCGCGAGGCCCCACCTGCCGGTATGTCCGATGACATTGTCCCTTTGGTCCCCCTTGTGCGGAACTTGGACGCATGGCTTGCGCTTTCCAATCCGTCACGAAGGCATCGACTCGGCTGCGCGATTCACTTCGCCGGGCATCCGCCCAGGTTCAGCGGTGTCCACTTCACCTTGGTGAAAGACGAAAACGCTGCTACCTTGCACGGAGATCGCTACCCTCCTACGGAAGGGTGCGATAGAACCTGTCCCTCCAGCCGAGATGAAGAAGGGGTTTTTCAGCCCCTACTTCATCGTACTGAAAAAGGGCGGTGGGTTGAGGCCAATCTTGGACCTGTGAGTTCTGAACTAGGCTTTACACAGACTCCCGTTCAAGATGCTTATGCAAAAACACATTCTGGTGAGCGTCCGGCATCAAGATTGGTTCGCGGCGGTAGACCTGAAGGATGCGTACTTCCACGCCTTGATCCTTCCTCGACACAAACCCTTCCTGCGGTTCGCATTCAAGGGTCAGGCGTATCAGTACAAAGACCTCCCTTTCGGCCTGTCCCTGTCTCCTCGCTGGAATCTCCATGTCTGGCCCCTGGACGGGACGCGGAAGACCTAAGCTGTCTCCCACCTGCGGTGGTAGACACGATCACTCAGGCTAGGGGTGGTAGACACGATCACTCAGGCTAGGGCCCCCTCTACGAGGCACCTGTATGCCTTTAAGTGGCGTCTGTTCACAAAGTGGTGTTCTTCCTGTCGGGAAGACCCCCAGAGATGCGCAGTCAGATCAGTACTTTCCTTCCTGCAAGAGAGGTTGGAAGGGAGGCTGCCCCCTTCCACCTTGAAGGTGTACATTGCTGCCATAGCAGCACACCATGACGCAGTCGACGGTAAGTCCTTAGGGAAGCACGACCTGATCATCAGGTTCCTAAGAGGCGCCAGGAGGCTGAATTCCTCCAGACCATGCCTCGTTCCCTCATCAGACCTCTGTAGTTCTTCAGGGTCTACAGAGAGCCCCCTTTGAGCCTTTGGAGTCAGCTGAGCTTAAGGCACTCTCCTTGAAGACTGCCCTCCTGACTGCGCTCACTTCCATCAAGAGAGTAGGTGACCTGCAAGCATTCTCTGTCAGTGAAACGTGCCTGGAGTTCGGTCCAGGTTACTCTCATGTGATCCTGAGACCCTGACCGGGCTATGCACCCAAGGTTCCCACCACCCCTTTAGGGACTTGGTGGTGAACCTGCAAGCGCTGCCCCAGGAGGAGGCAGACCCAGCCCTGTCGTCGCTGTGTCCGGTGCACGCTTTACGCATCTATTTGGATCGCACGCAGAGCTTTAGAATCTCTGAGCAGCTCTTTGTCTGCTTTGGTGCACAGTGGAAAGGAAGTGCTGTCTCCAAGCAGAGGATCGCCCACTGGCTCATTAGACGCCATAACTATGGCATATGTCGCCTAGGACATGCCGCCCCTGGTAGGGCTACCAGCCCCTTCTACCAAGGGTGTAACGGCTCCCTGGGCCCTGGCCAGGGGTGCCTCTCTAACAGACATTTGCAGAGCATTGGGCTGGGTAACACCCAACACCTGTGCAAGGTTCTACAACCTCCGGGTGGAACCGGTTTCGTCCCAGGTAGTGGCACGCAACACAACCGGATAAGCCCGGGATAGCTGGCCGGGTGTATCGCTTGCACATAGCGCCTTCCACCTCCCTTGGAGCTGAAGACGTGCGCCATTAATTCCCAGTAGTGCTCACAAATTTTGTTCCCTGGTTGACTTCCTCCGAGCCCTGTGGCAGTCGAGTTTTCGGAGAGACTCGCTGCTGGCCCAGTACGCGCGCTAACTAAGAGCCCTGTTCTGGGGTAGGTGCTCTGCATGTGGTGGTTCCCTGTAAGGCTAACCCCATGCAATCTATATCTTCCGCTAGTTTGTTTCCCTGCTGGCAAACTGCGTCTTCCTTGGGCAGAGCCCCTCTGCCCCAGTCTCCATGTTTGTAGTAACTCCTCCCCCATTGGGCAGGATCTACCTTGAAGGCTCTCCACATGGTTGGAAAGACCATGTGACATATTCTTCCACTTAAATACCCCCCCTCTTTGGGCGAGGTGTGGTCTCTGCGGTGTCTTCCCCTTGGGAGGGACACCCCCCGACTAGACCTGGCGGCCCAGTCGGATAATCCCCATTCTTTTTTAGGGAGTAGAAAAAGAGAAGGGGAAAAGAGGCCACGACTGGGTTAAGCCTGTCTCTATCTTTGGGTAGTCGACTTGTCCCCAAAAAGGGCAAAATATTTGTGTCGGGGGAGGTTACATGTTGACCTGGTGTGCTGGCTATGAGGCACACAGCAAGTCTGCCCACCACACACTGCCAGTTCATGTAACACAGTTCAGCCTTGTGGCGTTTTGAATAGGGACCCCTAGTGTCACTACATCGACACCAACGTCGAGTGAGTGACAGATAGGGAACATCATGGTTACTGGTGTAACCTCCATTCCCTGATGGAGGGAACGAGACGTTGTGTCCCTCCTGCCACAATGCTGAACTACCCGCTGAAATGGCCGGACCTTATATCGGCTCCTCAGCATAAAACCTGAATGAGTGGTTGCATACCAGCTCCTTTTATACCCGTATGTCCGGGGGAGTGGCATGCAAATACCACTCGCCAATTTTCATTGGCCTTTTATCAAAGACCAGAGGTGTCTCAGGCTCCCAAGAGTGACCCCTAGTGTCACTACATCGACACAACGTCTCATTCCCTCTATCAGGGAATGGAGGTTACACCAGTAACCATGACGTTAAGAAGAAAAAAAGAGAATGTGAGGAAAAAGCAAAAAAAAATAATTAATAATAGGAATTAAAATAATAATGAAATACAATAAATAACAAAGTTGACAGGGAAAGGGCTTTACAACTGATCTTCCAAAATATATTTTTTTAAAGATAAATCATTTTGCAATTTAGTAATTCAGCCTAGTTAATTGTGTGTGTGTGTGTGTGTGTGTGTGTGTGTGTGTGTGTTATGTTATGTTAAAAGATATTATGTTTAAGTTTATGGGTCACTGCTACATAATTTTATGACAAAGTCAGACCAGTTTGCAACATTGTTAAAAGGTGACCCACCTTGAAAAGGCATCCATAGTCTGGTCGAATGTGGCTAAATGTGCCGTGTCTCAGCCCAAATTGGGCCAAATCCGCACATCCAAAGCCTAGCCAAATCTGGCAACCAATACTGGGCCAGAGCTGGCTCACTTTTGGTGAGCCACTGCCAGAACACAGCCGAGTGAGCCAAAACTCAGCCGCAATTGGCCCGATTGCGCTGGCTACCTGGGTGACAAGAATTCCCTCAGTTGATGATGGTGGTGACATCAGATGTCAGGGGCAACAATTCAAGTGATAATGCTCCAGTTACATCAAAGAATCGCCAGTTTCACAAAACAGCATGGGATATCCACCTTATTTTTCAGCAAAACTAGGGCACCGCCATTAGCAACATTGAATGTGGACCACTTCCGGTATAAGCCACTTCTAGCTATAAGCCATAGCTATTTTAGCTATTCAAAAATACTACAGTATGTTGCTTTATATTACAGGCTGGCAATAAATGTTGACATATTATTATCATTAATTGCAATTTTCATAAACTCATTGGTTTTAAGCACATATAGTTTTACCGTTTATCGCATTTTGCCATCGATTGATCACACACTGTTGCACTGGCAAAAAAACGAATGAAATCAGGTGCTGACGGGACAGTCCTCTGCGCTGTCTCGACATGCCTCCACATACTTTACACAACCAGCAGAGAGAAGAAAGATGCCGGGAAAATGCTGCTTCAACTTTCTTTGCACCAAAACTGCATCTTGTTTCATCTTGGCAAAATAATAAACACATTTTACTCTCCGTTCTTGTCAGAGAGCATTCTCTCTTTCTTAGTGGTGCATAGTAAATTCAGCATGGCTTATGAAACATCGCCTTTGGAAATAAATAAAGGCATCATAGGAGGTTATGCAGGTACATTTGAATTTAGGATTACATGGAGACAATAAAGACTGCACTGTCACAATCTAGATAAAGAAAGAAGCAGATTTTATCACTGTCTCTTCAATACAACAACACACAGCAACAAGTGAATGATTACTTACTCTTTTACTATAAATGCTGACGTTAGAAAATTATCCGACATTGGCACATAATTCTGCTGTACATCCTGTGGTTGTGTGATAGTTTATTAACCCAGATCACTAACTCGTATTATAACCTTCTAGTTATTTACACTGTGGTCAATGCCAGCGGAACATTCTCACATTCGCCACAAATGCAGCCACTGCTTAATTCTGCGTTGCAAAATAAGGTGGATAGTGAAAGGGAAGCTAACACCGCAGCAGATTATGGACATCTGAAGCAACAAACAAGTGGGTATATCAAGGGTATACGCAAATATTGATCCTTAGAAGTCGTTATACGCAAACAGCCCTGGGAAAAAAGTAAGCATACGTCATATACATATGTTATATACATGTTTATCAATTGAGTTAACTTAAAAACATTTGTTGAATCACCTACAGTTGGTGTCAAGCAACTCCACCTCCTTTATAGTGAGATCTTTGTACTAAGAAATGTGATTTTTACATGAAAAAAAAAAAAAAACCTTAGACAATATCACAAATGCTGTCCCAACAAGCTTAACAAAGTTCTCTATACAAGCAGGTTATTGTTTTGCTGTCTGCTGACTTTATTTACAGTATGCTGTTGTCTTTGTCATCATTGTTAGTTATTGTTTGTGTTGTGATGATAAGAGCTACATTCCCCCACAAGCCGACACAGACCGGGCACTCAAGGAACTGTATGGGAGTATAAGTGAGCAGGAAACCGCGCACCCTGAGGCCGCGTTCATTGTGACCGGGGACTTTAATAAAGCCAGTTTAAAATCAGTTGCACCAAAATACCACCAGCACATTAGTTTCAACACACGAGGGGACCGGGTTTTGGACCATTGCTACTCTCCCTTCCGGGATGGCTACAAATCCCTCCCCCGCCCACCATTTGGCAAATCGGACCACTCTTCCATTCTGCTTCTGCCCACTTACAGGCAGAAATTGAAACAGGAAGCACCCACCCTCAGAACGATTCAGTGCTGGTCGGAACAATCAGATTCTACGCTACAAGACTGTTTTGATCACACGGACTGGGAGATGTTCCGGTCCGCCTCTGATGACGACATCGAGCTTTACGCTGATAGCGTAATGTGTTTCATCAGAACATGCGTAGAGGACGTGGTTCCGACCAGAACAATACGGATCTATCCGAATCAGAAACCTTGGATTAATAGGGATGTTCGTGCGGCACTTAATGTGCGGACCTCCGCTTTTAATTCCGGGAATGCGGAGGAGCATAAACAAGCCAGTTATGCCCTCCGAACCACAAAACGCCAGTACAGGAGCAAGACTGAAGGACAGTTTAACACCACCAACTCTAGAAGCATGTGGCAGGGAATTAACATCATCACGGACTTTAAAGGGAATAAAAACTCCGCCATTAACACCGCTGCCTCTCTTCCGGATGAGCTAAATACTTTTTATGCTCGTTTCGAGGGAAATAACACCGCCCTCGCGGAGAGAGCTTGGGAGAGAGGTTAGTTCACTCTCCGTCTCTGTAGCGGATATAACCCGATCCTTCCGACGGGTGAATATCCACAAAGCTGCGGGCCCAGACGGCATTCCAGGCCGCGTCATCGGAGCGTGCGCGAACCAGCTGGCTGGTGTTTTTACAGACATTTTCAACCTTTCCCTCTCTTTGTCTGTAGTCCCCACATGCTTTAAAACATCCACCAGTGTTCCTGTTCCAAAACAATCAAAAATAACTTGCTTAAATGACTGGCGTCCTGTTGCTCTGACCCCCATCATCAGCAAATGCTTTGAGAGACTAATCAGAGATTACATCTGCTCTGTATTGCCTCTCTCTCTTGACCCGCTGCAGTTTGCTTACCGCAACAACCACTCCACTGATGATGCCATTGCATCTACAATACACACTGCTCTCTCCCACCTGGAAAAAAAGAACACTTATGTGAGAATGCTGTTTGTAGACTACAGCTCAGCATTCAACACCATAGTGCCCTCCAAGCTAGATGAGAAACTCTGGGCTCTGGGCTTAATCAGCTCACTGTGCAGCTGGATCCTGGACTTCCTGTCAAGCAGACGCCAGGTGGTTAGAATAGGCAGCAACATCTCCTCCTCACTGACCCTCAACACTGGAGCCCCACAGGGCTGTGTTCTCAGCCCACTCCTGTATTCCCTGTACACACATGACTGTGTGGCAACACATAGCTCCAATGCCATCATTAAGTTTGCTGATGACACGACGGTGGTAGGTCTGATCACTGACAATGATGAAATAGCCTACAGAGAGGAGGTGCACACTCTGACACACTGGTGTCAGGAGCACAACCTCTCCCTCAACGTCAGTAAGACAAAGGAGCTTGTGGTGGACTTCAGAAGAAAAGACAGAGAACACAGTCCCATCACCATCAATGGAGCACCAGTGGAGAGAGTCAGCAGCTTCAAGTTCCTGGGTGTCCACATCACTGAGGAACTCACATGGTCCATCCACACTGAAGTCGTTGTGAAGAAGGCTCATCAGCGCCTCTTCTTCCTGAGATGGCTGAGGAAGTTTGGAATGAACCGCCACATCCTCACATGGTTCTACACCTGCACTGTAGAGAGCATCCTGACTGGCTGCATCTCCGCCTGGTACGGCAATAGCACAGCCCACAACCGCAAAGCACTGCAAAGGGTGGTGTGAACTGCCAGACACATCATCGGAGGTGAGCTTCCCTCTCTCCAGGAAATATATACAAGGCGGTGTGTGAAAAAAGCTCGGAGGATCATCAGAGACTCCAGTCACCCGAGCCATGGGCTGTTCTCACTGCTACCATCAGGTAGGCGGTATCGCAGCATCAGGACCCGCACCAGCCATCTCCATGACGGCTTCTTCCCCCAAGCAATCAGACTTCTGAGCTCTTGATCTCCCACGATCAAATACATCAGCACTGCACTTTATTACCCTTACTCTTATATCTCACACCGGACTGTCATAAATTATATTATTATTATATTATATTCTCTCTTAACAACTTACTATCAACCGACAGCCTGAATGTCAATACAGTACAATACTGTACATTCTAAATATATATACGTTTTTAATATATTTTTTTAATTTTTTTTTATTGAATAATGTGTATCTATATAGTGTGTATTGTATACTGTACAGTGTATGTTATTATTTGTATATTGTTGAGTGTAATTATGTGTATATCAGATGTTTAAATTGTGCTGTGTTAATTTGATGTTATTGTAAATTGGTATATGTCTCATCACTGTCATGACTGCTATGTTGATCGGAACTGCACCCAAGAATTTCACACACCATTGCACTTGTGTATATGGCTGTGTGACAATAAAGTGATTTGATTTGATTTAATTTTATTTACCAAACCTGTTATTAAATGCATCCCATGCAGAGCCTAAGTTCCCCATTCGTAAATGTGATTCAAGATCTTCCTTATAAACCTCTTTAGCCCTCTTAATTTGACATTTAATTTCTCATCTTAACCTATTATTCTCAACCATATTTCCCTCTCTAAAGGCTCTATTTCTCTCTGATAGGAGGGTCTTAAGTGATTTCGTAACCCACAGTTTACTATTTCAAATTTCCTAAAGGATTTAACAGGAATTATCATATCCTCACAAAAAGTGACAAAGCTGCTTATAACATTTGTTACTTCATCAAAATCCAAACAGGAGTCCATAAAAACACAGTCAGTGCTTTTAGGCACCCTTGGAGATGCAGCATGGCCTCATCAGACCACACTTTCACCTTATGTCACTGCGTTTTTCCCCGTTTCAGGACAGTTTTATATACAGGAACAAGCAGCACCATGTTGTGATCTTCACTCCCCATAGGTGGCTTTCCTGCTGACTTACAAGCGCTTGTGATGGACCCATAGAATAAGTCTAAAATTGTATCCTTGCACGTAGGGCAAATGACATACTGTTGGAAGTTAAACAGTGATTTTTCCAGAGTGCAGTTATTAAAGTCTCCAAGAATGAAATTTGTAGCATCGGAAGATGCTAATTGTAGTTTGTGCACAACACATTCAATCACATTTGCCGCATTTACCTCGTTCGCTCAGGATGAATATAAACAGTAGTTATGAATAAATGAGGAAACTCCCGATGCAAGTACTGTGGCCTTAGGGGCACAGTTAACAGTTCATTGTCTTTCATGCACACCTTCTGCTTAACGGTGACAGATCTACACCAGCTCTCCTTGATGAAAATACATACACACCTCCCTGCGTTTTCCCGGTTACGCTAGCATCACAGTCCGTACGAATAGGCACTCCAAAATCATCAAGACATAAGCTCAAATCCGCATCGCTGTCGGAAAGCCAAGTCTCTGTAAGCACCATAACACAAACATTTCTGAAATCATGCTGATACTGCACCGTGGCTTGAAGCTCATCTGTTTGTTTTTTTTTCAAAGGGATTGTACATTCACCAAAATAATGGTAGGCAAGGGAATTCGGGAGAGGCAGAGATTTTTCAGTCTCTGAGCACACCTCCTTTATGTCCCCTTTTCTGGGTTCTGCGGAATGAGTTGTTTTGTCTAAAATGTTATGGCAGCGGGGGGCGTGGTCAAGCATGCTTTCTCAAGAGAGAGAAAGCAGTAAAGGCGCTTACACCTGAGCTAAATTATGTCTAACACCTGTCTCTAATTTCAGTGAGCACGGGGAGAGCGGCATAAATAGAGCCACACCGCAAGTAGACGGGAGAGAGAGCCTGGGTATCAGAGATCCTATTGTGAAGCCAAGAGTTTATTATTGCAAAGCTAAGAGTTTATTATTGTGAAGAAGTTTGTTTATTTTGAGAGTGAATTATTGAACAGCGTGAAAACCCTGAAAGAGTGTATCTGCGGCAGTGAGGAGAATAAAACGCTTACCTGAACCAGGAAATCTGCTTCTCGCCTCCTCCTTTCATTGAGAAGTGTTACAAATGTTTATGTGAGGCTGAACATTCAAGTCCGGGATTGGAACATTCCACAGGGTATTTCACACTGTTTGGTCTGTACCACTGGAGAAGAAACTCCCAGGAGTATTTAATCCTTGCCGAGTGTTCCTAAGACGATTCATGCAAGCACAGACTCCGATGGATCAGTGTCAATAAAACAAATATCAGCATTACTTCCATTTTCTTTTGCCCCATTTCACGGGGGGTCTAATCCGCATGTCTAAATCAAAGCTACCGTAAGGAGGATTGGGCAGTTATTAAATCCTACGGTTCACTTACTTTTTTCCAGAGAACTGTGAATTTTTAATGGGATGTGTTCAATAAAGACATGAAAGATTATAATTGTTTGTGTTGTTAGCTTAAGCACATTATGCTTTGTCTATAGTTGTGACTGTGATGAAGATGAGATCACATTATATGACCAATTAATGGAGAAAACCAGCTAATTCCAAAGAGTTCACATACTTTTCTTGCCACTGACCTTAATCACATCTTCGTTTCGGCAGACGCCATCAATCTGATGTTCAGAAGAAGATCTTCTGATGATCAGAAGAGCCCTGATTCCATCGACTGACCAGTACTGATGATTCTCCATCCTCTGTTGATCTGTTGAGGTTAGCTGGTAGCTAGATATGAAAAATTGGGAAATTAGTATCTTGAGTATCGGCGAGGAAACACGATGAAGCCCCGGAAGTGACAATGGGAACACAACTGGCCCTGGCATGCACTAGCATGCTCTTATTTGGCCCGACAGTGGAAACGCAGCTATTGACTACAGACCAATCGCCCGTACCTCTATTTTAATGAAAGTGCTAAAGAAAATTGTTGTAAAGCACCTAGTTACATCACTGGGGGGCATTCTGGATCTGTATCAGTTTGCATATAAAGCAGGCAATAGTACCGAAGATGCTATCATTACATTGACACATTTAGTGAGTAAACACCTTGACAGGTCGCAATCCGCTTTTTCACAAGTTCTTTTCCTTGATTTTTCATCTGCCTTCAGTACAATACAACCTGATATTCTGTTGTTAAACATGATGAATCTCAAGGTTAACACACATATGATACTCTGGTATTGTAGCTTTCTGACGAACAGAACACAACACAATGAGTTAAGGTTCACACAGTCTCTCTTTTTGTTTAACAACAAAGTGTGGGGTGCCACAGGGTTGCATCAGCTCACCATTACTGTTTGCCTTATATACAAATGAATGTGTTACCAGTACACCAAACCATTTCCTCTTAAAATATTAAAGGAATAGTTCACCCAAAAATTCTCTCATTATTCACTTACCCTGATGCCATCCCAGATGTGTATGACAATCTTTCTTCATCAGAACACAAATTAAGATTTTTAGAAGAAGATAGAGCTCTGTCAATTCCTTATAATAGAAGTACACGGGTGCCAGCACTTTGACGGTCCAAAAGTTATATTTTGGCAACAATCAAGTAATCCACATGACTCCATTTGATCAATGAATGTCTTCTGAAGTGAATCGATAGGTTTATGTAAGAAACAAGTCAATAATTAAAACGTTTTTAACTTTAAATTGGTGCTTCCATCCAGGGCTCTGATTCTGTTTAAAATGGCCGAACTCTCACGTGACATTCGTTCTTCTTTTGTAAATAAGTGCTGCTTCCGAATTCTTGCATAAACTCACCGAAGCGCTTATGTCACGCTTCGCGTCAGCTGCTGGCAGGAAGCGCTTTTTAAAAGTTAATAACGTTTTAATTATCAATTTATTTTTTACACAAACATATTGCTTCAGAAGACATTAATTGATCGACTGGAGTCATGTGGATTACTTCATTGCTGCCTTAATATGACTTTTGGACTGTCAAAGTGCTGGCACCACAATGTACTTCTATTATAAGAACCTGACAGAGAACTGTCTTCTAAAAATCATCATTTGTGTTCTGCTTAATTAGAAAATTTTCATTTTTGGGTGAACTATTCCTTTAAGATAATACTGCCGTGGTATCCCTCTTAGATAGGGTGCTAATTTACAACTGTATCAAGAGGAGGTGAATAAGCTTATAGAATGGTGTGATAACAATTCCCCAAATGTGAACACAGACAAGACAGAATAAATCGTCTTTGGTTTATCAGAGGATATATACCCCCCCAGCTGTTTACATCCATAATAAGATAATTAACAGGTTGCATCATACAAGTACTTGGGTGTTCATATAGATTTTAATTTATCATGGAATGATCACATCAACTACACATGTAATAAAGTGCAGCAGCGTATTTACTTTTTCAGAATACTGAGATCTTTTGGTGTTAACAAACAAATGCTGTTGATATTTACAGTCATTCAGAGCATGTTGCTCTACGGGGTGGCAGCATGGTACAACAATATCTCAGTACAGTTTAGGGCAAAATTAAACACCTCAATGTGTAATTTGGTACCTTTTGCCAAAGCAGGGGCCCCTGTTTTAGAGATATTTCAAAATAAACATGAGCAGAGGATATTGAGAATAGCACATAACATCATTGGTGATAGCCAACATGTGCTTCACCATGAGTACCAGCTTCTGCCTTCAGGAAGGAGGTTTAGGATGCCAAGACTTAGATTAAAAGAAATTCAAGTGCTCCTTTATTCCAATGTCCATTGGACAATGAAAAGGGTTTTCTTTTGTAATAATGAGATGTTGTATTGGAAATAATGTGATGTGACTTGTAATAATGGGTGATTATGTGATGTCATACAATTGTAATGTACTTGTCAGTTTGCTTAGTACATTTGAGAAATAAGGTCTGGTAAAAAGTTTCCAAGTCAGTTTTAATGTGGCCTTCACATGACAAAATAGTTGAAATCTGTTCATTGTAAAACCAGCCTTTGTTTATTAATTTAACAGTTGAGGGGCAACTGGATATTATTATTTTTAAAATTATTATTAGACTTTTATTTAAACAGTTAAGAAGCTTCATTACTGAGATTAAAAATCTATTTTACAGGAGTGTCCTTACCAAGATAGGTAGCCAAGAAAAGGACAACACATGCACACACACACACACACACACACACACACACACACACACGAATAAGTGTAAATGTATCAAAAGCACAGTGCAAGCCTAAATTAAACAAGCAGATACATGATTATAAAATTTATAAATTGATAGGTGTTCCGGCAATGCACAAATAATAGATTTATTCAAAACTGTTCTTGTAGCTTAGTTTATACAGTTTATCTGGAGATATCATATCTAAATGTTTCTTTGTTTAAAGAATATTTCATATTGTTATGTGTTGTTCCATAATAAACACACATATTGAAGCAAAGATTTAAGAGACCAGACAAGACTTACTCTCACCTAAACCACTACCAATATCATGTCTTTAAAAGGGAAAAAGTTTTAGGGTTAACCTGTGATTAAATTTGACCAATTTTAAAATACATTGAAGTCATTTTTATAGCGTCATTTGTTAATGTTACAGTTGGTAGAGGGCAATGTGATGGTTCTAGACACACACACTCTCTCTCTCTCTCTCTCTCTCTCAGGAGAGTCTTGTGCCTGCAGTACAGGCTGGTCATACCTGTGCTAGTGAGCTGCTCTGTGCCCTCAGGCTACCACTTAGCAATTCAGCTCTGACAACAATCCGCAGCCTCTGCCCTTTATACTGCGCCTGTTTCAAAGACACTGCGCCGTAATGAATTTACAGACCTTGGGAAGCTCTGTCTGATATACTTCAGACAAGATGAACACTTCCTTTATCTCCCTCTCTTTGTTTGTCTGGCTCATCAAGTCTGTCTACTTACCTGCTCCTTACATATCATTGTCATTCTTTAAAAACATTAATTGTAAATGTTATTTATGTTAATGGCTGACACAATTACATGGAGAAAGACACACACAGAAAGAGCAAGTGAGTAAAACAGAATGAGAGGGACAGACAGTGTTGGTGGGTTAAGCCATTGGTTCACAACTGGTTTTGCTTCAGGGCAGATTTTGCATTGGATATCAAGTCAAGCCTGGTGGTCAGTGCAGGTGTTCTGATATATTTAGCTGTGCTTACGTAGGAGACCTGTGCTCAAGTCCGGTCTGGGTCCTGTTACTGTTCTGTTGATTTCCTCTCCTCTCCAAACTGTTTCTGAAATTAAAGTAAATAATAAAGTACTTTGAAAGTACAGCCCGTTTGCCTTCTCTCAACATCTCCGTGATGCCTGCCGGAAATGGCTACTGGCGGGGGACCGCGACGTCAAGGGAATTATCGACCAGGTGGTGCTGGAGCAGCTGATCTGTCGTCTACCGAAGAGGATGGCGGAATGGGTCCAGTGCCATCGCCCGGCGTCACTGGAGGAAGCGGTTCAACTGGCGGAGGACCATTTGGCGGCATACCCGAGGGCGGAAGAGCTCTCCTCCCCCTGTGTTTTCCCTGGTCTCTTCTCCCTCCCCTCTCACTCTGCTCTCTCTCCACAGCCCATCTCAGCACCCCGGAGGCGTGGAGTCCCACTGCCGAAGCCGGCTTTCTGTTCGCAGGGGTTTGTTCCTTACCCAGTGACTTCAATGCCCCACCGCTCTCCCCCTCAGGTGGATGTGCCCGCCGATGCAGGTGTTGGCATGGCGCCTGGGCCAGCCTGCTGAAGTGGTGGGGATCCAGGGCACTTCCAGGATCAATGCCCTGTGAAGGAGCTGGGAACTGTGGTCCGGATCCCCGACACTCCACAGGCTGCCCCTGATTGGGCTGGAGGGTACAGGATACCGGTAAGAGTCCACACCAAGCCTTGGTGGACACGGGATGTAACCAGACCACTGTCCACCAATGCTTGGTTCAACACGAGGCTTTGGGCACAACCAAAAGGGTGAGGGTGAAGTGTGTGCATGGGGATATTCACATCTACCCGGTAGTGACCCTCGTTAATAAATTTCAGGGAACAAAGCATAAAGTGGAGGTGGAAGATAGCCTCCGCCTCACCCATCCGCTAATCCTGGGTACTAATTGGCCTGAATTCAAAAATGTGTTGATGGGTATATGTGCGGATGGGTCCTGCGTGAAAGCTGTTAGATGTGAAACGTGCAATGCTTTGGCAGGGGAGGCGGAGCCAGGGCTGTCTTCATCAGCTCCATGTCAGGGTGATGTGGTGGGGGGGAGGCTCAGGAAATCCCTTTCCTGAAAGGGATTTCTCTCTGGAGCAGTCGAGGGATGAAACCCTCAGACCCTTTGACCAAGTGAAAGTTATTGATGGTCAACAACTCCAGCCGAACATTGGACTTTCATTTCCGTATTTTGCAATAATAAGAGAGCGGTTGTATCGAGTGATGCAGGACGTTCAAACAACGGAGAATACAACCCAGCTGTTAATACTGCAGAGCTGCCGGGAAATGTTATTCCAGGCGGCTCATTATAATCCGATGACGGGTCACTTAGGGGAGAGGAAGACACTGAGCTGACTAATGGCCCATTTTTATTGGCAGTCATGGCGATATTCGCAGGTGGTGCACGGCATGCCGTGAATGCCAGCTGGTGACTCCACCGGCCACCCCAAGAGCGCCATTGCGCCCCCTTCCGTTAATCGAGGTCCCCTTTGAAAGAATTGCCATGGACCTCATCGGGCCATTAGACCGGACTGCACGCAGACATCGCTTTGTATTAGTCCTGGTGGACTATGCAACATGATATCCGGAAGCAGTGCCTCTGCGCAACATCTCAGCACGCAGTGTTGCGGAGGCACTCTTCAAAATCATCTCCAGGGTGGGGATTCCGAAAGAAATCCTCACTGATCAAGGCATGACATTCATGTCACGTACACTCCGCGAACTCTACGAATTATTGGGTATTAAATCGATCCGCACCAGCGTGTACCATCTGCAAACAGATGGCCTGGTGGAGTGATTTAATAAAACCCTGAAGAATATAATTCGTAAATTCGTACACGAAGACACTAAGAATTGGGATTAGTGGCTCGAGCCCCTGTTGTTTGCAGTGTGAGAGGTCCCGCAAGCCTCCACTGGGTTCTCCCCATATGAATTGCTGTATTGGCGGCATTGACAGGGTGCTCGACATCATATGGGAGATGTGGGAGGAGGAACATTCAACCAGTAAAAATTAAATTCAGTACGTTCTTGATCTTAGAGCAAAACTCCACACTCTGGGGCAACTAACATAGGAGAATTTGCTCCAAGCTCATGAACGATGGAGCCGCCTGTATAACTGGGGTACTCAGCTACGGGAATTTGCACCGGGAGATAAAGTGCTCGTATTACTCCTCACATCGAGCTCCAAATTAAGTGGCAAGGACCCTTTGAGGTCACACGTCGAGTAGGAGATCTTGATTATGAGGTGAAGCGAACCGATAGAGGGGGCACACGTCAAATATACCATCTCAACCTCCTGAAATTATGGAGGGAGGCGGTCCCTGTGACATTGGCTACGGTGGTTCTGGAGAGGGCGGAGCTCAGGCCGGAGATGAATTCAAAACCCCATCATATCGCCCCAGTCACTTGTGGAGACCACCTCTCACCATATCAAGTCACAGAGGTTGCCAGGTTGTAGCAGGAATTTGTGGAATAACACTCCTTCGGGACAGTTGTGGATAAATCTGCATGTTCCTTGTGTTTATGCCTCCTATTGGCTGGAGTTTGTTTTGTGGAGTATTTTGTGCAGGACATTGGAAGGATTAGGTCATCTGCTGTGCTCATGAACAGCTGGCTCACTGAACATTCATCTGACTGTCCGAGGAAACTGAATGGCTTTTCTTTTTTTCTTTTTTTTTGCTTGTTCCGCTAGAGGCTGGAGTTTGTTTTGTGCAATAACACTCTTTTGGGACAGTTGTGGATAAATCTGCATGTTCCTTGTGTTTATGCCTCCTATTGGTTGGAGTTTATTTTGTGGAGTATTTTTTGCAGGACATTGGAAGGATTAGGTCATCTGCTGCACTCATGAACAGCTGGCTCACTGAACATTCGTGTGACTGTCTGAGGAAACTGAACGTCTTTTTTTTTTTTTTTTTCTTGTTTCACTAGAGGCTGGAGTATGTTTTGTGGAGGAACACACCTTCGAGACAGTTTTGTGAATGAATCTACATGTTCTTTGTGTTTATTCCACCTATTTGCTAGAGTTTGTTTTATAGATTATTTTCTGTTATGTAATTCTGTCTCACAAAATTTGTACAGAAGCACCGGACTTGAGCAATCCGATGGCAAAGTTGTCGCAGGGGCTCTCGTAGGCATACATGGACTGTTTGAGTTTAGAGGGATGGATGCCGGTTGGCGCTGTTGTGCGTGGGGTTAATGCGCACATTTGTATTTTTTCTGTTTGTTTAGTTCTGGGGGAAAGTCGGGGTTTGACTGTTGCACCAATGTTGGAATGTGGTCTTTATAATTGTATTTTTGACACACAATCTATTTTTTCTAATATGTCAAAATGTCAAATGTTAATATGAGTGGATTGTCACTCTCCACGTGGAATGTGAATGGGTTTGGGCACCCCATCAAAAGAAGGAAGGTTATTTCATTTCTTAAACGTAAGAAATGTGATATAGAGTTTCTTCAAAAACGTATCTTTCCCCGCAGGAAGCTGAAAAATTTGGGAAGATATGGGGGTGGACGTATTTTCTTTAGTGCTGGCTCAAGTAAGAGCAGGAGAGTCATTACATTGATAAGGAAACATCCAAATTCAAATGTCTAAAACAGATTAAAGATATATTAGTTAGAGTCATTATTGTTTTAGCAGGAATTCAGGAGCAAAGGTTGATTTTGTCTATATACTCTGCACAATTGTAGTGAGCAGAATATCATCTCAGAATGCACAACACATTAGGGCTGGGACGATTCATCGACGTAATCGACGTCATTGATTACAGAAATATGTCGATTTGCATAACATGCATCGGCGCATCGCAATGGAGTAATTAAAATGTCAGCGCCCGGTTTAAGCATGGATTCCCCCGAAGAACAAGCTGCAGCAAAAAAAACTCACCCACGGTCATCTAAATCGTGGGAGTATTTTAGCCAGAGACCCAACAATGTGATGCTGTGTAAGCTATGCAAATTGGAAATGGCTTATCACAGCAGTACAACCGCCATGAACGAACACTTGAAGCGAAAGCATCCCGGAGCACTTTGTCAAGACGGCAGCAAGGCAGCACCGTAAGTCCTGTTTACTTTTTGTCCCCACCCAAGCATGACATATTAGTATTACAACACGTGTTTCTGTTAGTAGTAGTAACTTAAAATAGATTTTCCTAATGTTTCCTCATCGCCCCCATGTTAAAATTAATTTCTGCACCGCTGCTAACATAGGGTGACCATATGTCTTCTTTTTCCCGGACATGTCCTCTGCGTCCGGCCGGGATTTCTAAATTTGCGGGGACCGGGATTTGGCTTTAGTTGCATTATGATGTGCATCTGATCTAATACTTAACTGTGTGTGTGCGCATATTTGCATTGCTTTAACCCCTCTTTGTAAGTCCTGCCTTCTCACACACCAGTTGGTCAATTATAAGAGGCTTGCAGCAACTACTGGCCAAATTCCTGCCTGTCAATCTCTCCACGAAGTGCTATTGTGTTCGGCATCAAATAGTTGCTTGACAGTAGCAACAAATGACAGCTGAGTGGAAACAATGCCCAAACGAAAGTGCAAATTTACAGAAGATTTGCACAAACAAATTCCCATGCTTTCATCCAGGTTGAGATCCGTGGGAAGCAGAATGTATGACATGAAAAGCTGAGACTTATGTGTCAGTTGCTAATAAAGGTGCAAGTGATTTAGAAGAACACATTAGCTCTACAAAGCATAAAGGGTCAGCAAAAGGTGAAAGTTCATCAGGTAAATTAACGGACTACTTTTTGCGACAGGTAAAATTGTTATCACATTGCTTCATTTTCCATGGCAATTCAAAATATTAGTAATAGTAAATGAAGGTAAACTTATGACATCAAATATTTTATTTTAGTACATGGACATTCAAAAGAATGTTGGAAATTTTTATTTATATATATATATATATATATATATATATATATATATATATATATATATATATATATGTTATGCTAATAGAGTGTCTTTTTCATTGTATTAAAGTTTACATTGATAGTAATACTGTTTTGAACCCTATTATCCCCCCCTGGCGAAAAAAAAGGTGTCCTCTTTTTGGAAAACCAAAATCCTCTTTCCTAATGAAAGTGACTTGAATTTTACATTTGTTTCATTTATTTTGTTGTTGGATTGCTAAATGTAGATTGCACTTTCCTTTTACTTGAATTGAACAAGTTCGTACTTTTATTTTGGAGAGATTTTATGTTGGACTGTAAAGTGGAGATTACCAGTTAAGGCAGGGCTATTTTTGTTGCAGAATAATGCCCTGCAGTGCACACTTTGTTTCTTGAACATTTGTTTGTGTTTAAGAGAAGATGATTTAATCAAATATTGAAATATTAATGAGACAGAATTTTTTTGGTTAATTAATTGTTATATTAATCAAGTAATAATTATAAAAAATCTTTAGAATAATCTGAAAATTAGTCGTTAGATTAATCGACTAATCGGAAAAAAATAATCGTTAGATTAATCGATAAAAAAATAACAAAAAAGATGCAGTGTTTTCAGACCTCGAATAATGTTCATATTCGAACAAAGTTCATATTCATTTTTAAACAACACAATACTAATTATTTAACTTAGGAAGAGTTCAAAAATCAATATTTGGTGGAATAACCCTGATTTTCAATCACAGCTTTCATGTGTCTTGGCATGCTCGCTACCAGTCTTTCACATTGCTGTTGGGTGACTTTATGTCACTCACTCGATGTTGTGTTGATATAGTGACACTAGGGGTCTCTATGCGAAATGCCACAACTAGCTGAACTGTGTTACATGTTCAGAACTCGCAGGTCCAGGATTGGCCACAACCCACCACCTTTCCTTGGTACGATGAGCCCAGGAACCAATCGTCAAGCCGCGAGGGTTCAGGGGGTAGTGGAGGGTTCCACTCCAGCCTGATGCTCACAGCCGCCTGGGCAAGCATGGCTGCCAGCTCCGCGTCGGCCTGCGACTGGGCGACCGCACCCGAAGGTGGGAGCCCAGTTGAGTCCTCAGCATCAGACTGGACCAGTCCGCTCTCCGATGCTGCAATCAAGAGCTCATCTACTTCACAAGTGCTGAATGAGATCGAACTCGCCCTGAGATGAGCTGGCGGTCTCATCCCAGAACTCGACCAGGGAAAACGAGCGTACTGGGGAATGGGAGGTCCGTGGGGAGTTACCCGGAGGAGCGACTCCCACTGGGGTCCCCAAATAGCCCCCAGTGCTAACCGATGCGGCCTCAAACCCGTAGGTAGAAGGACCGAGGCAGGGAGAAGCTGGGGTGGATTTCCTCTAACGACGGAAAGCCATGACCGCAACGTTGCCATGGTCATGTTCTCGCAGTGAGAACATGACCCATCCACGAACGCTGTCTCCACGTGGGCAGTGCCCAAGCACGTAAGACAGCGATTGTGGCCATCGGAAGCGGATAGGTAACAACCGCAACCAGGAAATAAACACAGACGGAAAGGCATCTTTAAAAAGATGCTCTCCGTCAGTGCCACTCTTTTAGTAGGGAAAATATACTCTTTTATTGCAAGAATATATACTCTTTTAGACTGTCGAAGCGCCCAGGGGCGTTCTCTGCACTCCATCGGTGCATAAGGGGGAGAAACTGCTGTAATGCGCTGTAAATCCAACAGCTTTTGAGGTGAATGGATTGACAGAGTAATTCAGCTCACTGAATACAACCGCTTGGCTGCAAAGAAAAAATCTGAATGAGTGGTTGTGAGCCAGCTCCTTGTATACCCATATGTTCGGGGGAGTGGCATGCAAATTCCACTCGCCAATTCCCATTGGCATTTTCTCAAAGGGTTTCGTCTTCATGCGATTCAGCATTAGGACAATCATTGCCACGTGAAGCAATTGATAAGAGCGACACACACACACACACACACACATGTTGGTACGGCTATCCATAGACATAATGATTTTTATACTGTACGAACTATAGATTCTATCCCCTAACCCTACCCCTAAACTTAACCCTCACAAAAAAACTTTCTGCATTTTTACATTTTCAAAAAAACATAGTTTAGTATGTTTTTTTTAAGCGATTTGAATTATGGGAACACTAGAAATGTCCTCATAAACTTCATTTATAGAATTATACCCAAGTAATTACCAATTTGTAACCTAAAAAAAGTCCACGTAAACCATACAAACCCTCCCACACACACACACACATATATTATTAAGATGGTTATTAAGATTAATCCCTCGCTCTGTATGCCAAAAGTCTTCTCACAGTTATCCTTTTTCGTGCCACACACCTTGTTTTATTAATTTATAATTGGTACCATGCAGTGCAGGTATAGCATTCGCAATTAGGGTGACCAGACATCACTTTAAAACATCCTGGTCACTTGCGTAACCTTCGTTCCCTGACGGTATGAGTATTTGCATACCACTCCCCCAAACATACGGGTATAAAAGGAGCTGGTATGCAACCACTCTTTCAGGTTTTGTGCTGAGGAGCCGAGACAAGGTCCTGGCCATTTCAGCGGGTAGTCCAGCGTTGTGGCAGGAGGGACACAACATCTTGTTCCCTCCATCATGGAACGGAGGTTACACAAGTAACCAGGACGTTCCCTATCTGTCACTCACTTGATGTTGTGTTGATATAGTGACACTAGGGGTCCCTATATGAAACGCCACAACTGGCTGAACTGTGTTACGTGAACTGGCAGTGTGTAATGGGCAGACCACTGTGTGCCTCATAGCCAGCACACCAGGTCAACACGTAACCTCCCCCAATGCTGTTATGAGTGTCGAATGGCCCTTCAGGGACAAGTTGATTGCCCAAAAGATAGAGACAGGCTAGCCCAGTCATGGCCTCTTATCCTTTCTTTTTTCTCTGGGTGTTGCCCAGCCCGCTGCTCTGCAAATGTCTGTTAGAGAGGCGCCACTGGTCAAGGCCCAGGAGGCCGCCACACTCCTGGTAGAATGGGCTCGTAGCCCTGCCGGGGGCAGCACATCTTGAGCATGATATGCCATTGCTATGGCGTCAATGAGCCAGTGGGCGATCCTCTGCTTGGAGACAGCACTTCCATTCCGCTGTCCACCAAAGCAGACAAAGAGCTGCTCAGAGACTCTAAATCTCTGCGTGTGATCCAAATAGATGCGTAAAGCGCGCACCGGACACAGCGACATCAGGGATGGGTCTGCCTCCTCCTGGGGCAGCACTTGCAGGTTCACTACCTGATCCCTAAAAGGGGTCATGGGAACCTTGGGCACATAGCCCGGTCGGGGTCTCAGGATCACATGAGAGTAGCCCGGACCGAGCTCCAGGCACGTTTCACTGACAGAGAACGCTTGCAGGTCTCCTACCCTCTTGATGGAAGTGAGCGCAGTCAGGAGGGCAGTCTTCAAAGAAAGTGCATTTAGCTCAGCTGACTGCAGGGGCTCAAAGGTGGCTCCCTGTAGACCCTGAAGATTACAGAGAGGTCCCAGAGGGAATGAGGGAATGAGGCGCAGTCTGAAGGGATTCAACCTCCTGGCACCTCTCAGGAACCTGATGATCAGGTCGTGCTTCCCTAAGGACTTACCATCCACTGTGTTGTGGTGTGCCGCGACGGCTTCAGTAGGAGGGTAGCGATTTCCACGTGCAAGGTAGTGGCGTTCTCGCCCTTCACCGAGGTGAAGTGGACGCCGCTGAACCTGGGCGGATGCCTGGCGAACTGAATCACGTAGCCAAGTCGGACGATCCGGACCAGCCATCGCGACGGGCTGCAAAGCGCAAGTCACGTGTCCAAGCTCCGGGCGAGGGGGACCAAGGGGACAATCTCGTCGGACGTACCGGCGGGTGGGGCTTCGCGGTGGGGCGGAGCCTGAGGTGCCATGCCGTGTCGTGGCTGTGCTGAGTTCAGGTACATCGAAGCACTTACCTGGCTCCTTGTGACCACTCCCTGAACAGCCTGGGATGGGGGAGGAAGAGGCCTGTCCTCGTGACCCATGGAGATGTCACATCGGGGGTGGATTTGTGCCACAGCTGGGCGTGCAGGGGCGGGGAGACCGCCGCTGGAGAGCCAAACCTGCCAAAATGGAATGGTGGATGGTGGTCGTGATGATGGCCGTGTGCACCAGGTATGTGACCCAGGGAACAAGGATACCGCTCTTTTGCTGAACTCTTGGGTACCGCAGCCACTTGGGCATGCAGCAAAATTAAATGAAAAGGTAACAAAAGATTCTCCTCCCAGCCCTCCACCAGGGGATGGAGTGGTCTGCTTACCAGCTCCAGAGCAGCGGGTTTCGTCGTCACTGGGTCACCCGTCTCAGGTGCACTTCAAAGCCTTTCGCGGGTCCTTGGTGGCCGACCATGAGATGGGTGGCGTCTGCTTCCTGCGGTGGGCTCCACAATGGGGCCGGGCCACAGGGGCGGGCTGCGGCAGAGCCGGTGCAGTCACCGCAAGGGGACGCCCTTGGCGACAAGCAGACGGGGTGCGGGATCTTGAGCCATGCCGGGGCAGGATGTGCCAGATAGCCTCCGTCTGCTGCTTCACCGCCGAGAACTGCTGGGCAAAGTCCTCTACGGTGTCGCCGAACAGGCCAACCTTAGAAATGGGGTGCCAAGGAACCGTGCCTTGTCGGCCTCTCCCATCTCGACAAGGTTGAGCCAAAGGTGGCGCTCCTGGACCACCAAGGTGGACATCGCCCGCCCGAGAGACCGCACCGTGACCTTCATCACTCGGAGAGTGAGGTCGGTCGCTGAGCGCAGCTCCTGCATCAATCCCGGGGCGGAACTACCCTCATGCATTTCTTTTAGTGCCTTGGCTTGGTGGACTTCCAGGAGAGCCATGGCATGCAGGGTGGAGGCGGCTTGTCCAGCAGCAACGTAGGCTTTGGCCGTCAGGGACGACATAAACCTACAGGCCTTGGACAGGTGCTTCGGTTGCCCACGCCAGGTGGCGGCGCTCTGCGAGCACAGGTGCACTGCGAGCGCCTTATCCACCTGGGGGATCGCCGAATAGCCCATGGCTGCCCCACCATCGAGGGTAGTGAGGGCGGTTGAGCTGAAAGATTGGGACAGGGCAGTAAAAGGTGCCTCCCACAACCTTGTCAGCTCCTTGTGCACTTCCGGGAAGAAAGGAACTTGGGCAGGGCATGGCTGTGAGCGGTGCCGCGAGCCCAGGAACCAATCATCGAGCCGCAAAGGTTCAGGGGAGAGCGGAGGGTTCCACTCTTGCCCGACGCTCGCGGCTGCCCGGGAAAGCATGTCCGTCGTCTCCATGTCAGCCTGTGACTGGGCAACCGTACCCGAGGGGGGAAGCCCAGCTGAGGCTTCTGCATCCGATTGCACGAGCCCGCTCTCCGATGCTGCGCTCGAGAGCTCATCACCTTTGCGGGCTCCGAACAAGAGGTCAAACTCACCGTGAGATGAGCCGGTGGACTCATCCGGAAGCCCGATCGGGGCAGACGAGCGTGCTGGGGAATGGGAGGTCCATGGGGGGATACCCAGCGGAGGTGGTCCCATTGGGGTCCCCAAATCGCCCCCAGTGCTAGCCACGCTGGCCTCATACCCGTAGGTAAAAGGACCGAGGCGGGGAGCCGCTGGGGTGGCTTGCTTTTGTAGGGCTTTACCGGTTGTTTAGATCAGTGTTACTATTAGAAATAATTAATAATTATTTCTGTAGTTATTAACTAATATTTAAATTAATTAATTGGATCTAACTCATTAAAACCTCATATGGGACTCCAGTAAATGTACTGTGCTATGTTTAAGAGCAAGTTTGGTTATTAGCAATAATTAATAATTATCAAAGATAATTAATAATTATTAAAATCAATAGAACATTGATGAGAATCAGTGTTAGCTTTTTTTTTATCCTTTGAATCAACAATTATCAAAGATAGTCGTTAATTGTTAACATCGCTGAAACATTAATTAAAATTAACACTAGCTTATTGATCATTCAAATTCAATCAAAGATAATTATCAATTATCAAAAATCAATAGAATATTAATAAGGATTAACATTGACGGGGCACCACCCTGGAATCAGGGACTAATAACTGAATATTAAAACAGTCTCAATATTAGATTGTTTTCCTAGAAAAATCGACATCCGAAGAATATCGATTTTCGGGAAAAAAATAATGAATGAAGGTTTGAATCCGAGCACTGACATCCCGTCAGCATGACACAGGCGTATGCAAAACAAACCAAAACACTTCTCTTTGTAATATAAACAAAAGTTTATTTATGCAGTAATATCAATTAATAATTAATACAATGCAGTCAATAAACTTCCGACTTACAACTACAAACTAAACAAGACATGATTAGATATGGAAATAAAAATAATCCTATAACACATAAGGTGTGTGTGTGACAGTGTGTGTGTGTGTGTCAGTGTGGTTAGTGAGAGAGAGAGAGAGAGAGAGAGAGAGAGATAGATGATTAAGTGACAGCCCGAAAGCTGATTTCACAATAGCTGGAGAGAAAGAAGCTGTGCTTATCACTCAGAGACGCGGTTTTACGAGCGGGGCTCGTAAAAGTCCTGCGTTATTTGACTCTAATGGATGAACTCAGTTTCTGTCTCGCCCGCGATGGCGAAAATGCACAACAATCCAATTTGGTTGGACCACAATACAGCAAAACAAATTTGTGATAATTAATACCCTGAGTATTAATAATGAGTGGACATGGCGGTCCGTAAACTGTACAAGCAAAAACCTTGAAACACAAGAATAACACACTATAATATTCTATCTCTGCCCAGACGTAACCTCTTACTTGAATCGCATGAGGACTCAGGTAGAATGTGTTTTCCTCCATCCTTTAACTTTGACCCGGTTCCTTGAGGCTCGTGTGATGATGGGAGGCCGTTTCCTCACTCTGTCGGCGGGCGGTATGGCTGTTGATTGTCGGCGGGCGGTACGGCTGTTGATTCTCGGCGGGCTGGCGGAGAACTCAGAAATGTCGACTTTATTGAAGATGAGAAGAGAAATCTTTTATCGCTTCACTTCTGTAGGCCAACGGATGAAGATGTGAATTGCTCAGCGGTCTCCTTCAGATATGTTAGGGTGTTCGGTTGAACACAGAGTAATCTCAACTCGTCCAGCGAGATGGAGATTGTATGGCTACAGTTTCAAATCAGACATTACTTCCTTGTGCCACGAGGTTGCACCGGAGAGCAGCAAAATCTACGTCCGTATTCGGTGAACTAAGTCGCTAGAAGCCAATTCTGGAAGCATTTCAGAATTATTTGAACTCCTGATGATGTCATGTTTGAGGGACGTTCTGTTGTGTGCCTCATCCAATAGGAGTTGAGAGCTCGATCCTTTAGTGAGCAAGGCTTCCTGGATTTTGTAGTCTGTTTTGGACTCCCTTTGTTTGATTTTGGCTCGATTTTTATCAGTAAAATTTACGACATGGAATGTGTGTGGGCTGAGTTAGGTTTTACGACTGTTAGACCTGCCTTTGTCTTCTATCTGAATACATGAGGCCCAACATTTTCTTACGATGGCAAGCAGCGACCGCAACGTTGCCATGGTCATGTTCTTGCAATGAGTACATGATCTATCCATGAATGCTGTCTCCGCGTGGGTAGCGCCCAGACACGAAAGACAGCGATCGTGACCGTCAGAAGGTGAGAGATAACGACCGCAACCAGGAATAACACACAAATGGAAAGGCATCTTTAAAAAGACGCGTCTTTAAAAAGACGTTCCATGTGTGCCGCTCTTTTAGAGAAATATACTCTTTTTAGAATATACTCTTTTATTTCTGCCGAAGCGCCCAGGGGCGTTCTCTGCGGTGGACCAGTGCAGAGGGGGGAGAAGCCGCTGAAATGCGCTGTCAGATCCAGCAGAGGTGAATGAACAGCTGTGGGAATTCAGCTCAGTGAACATCGACTGTTCATCTCCGAAGAGAATATCTGAATGAGTGGTTGCATACCAGCTCATTTTATACCCGTATGTTCGGGGGAGTGGTATGCAAATACCATTCGCCAATTTTCATTGGCCTTTTTTCAAAGACCAGAGGTGTTTTGGGCTCCCAAGAGTGACCCCTAGTGTCACTACATCGACACAACGTCGAGTGAGTGACAGATAGGGAACCGGGGACAGTCCCGATCTTACAAGTCATGTACTGTGTCATGGTGGACTTACAGTTGGGACACCTTTTGTCCTAATAATTAGTCAAAGGGAGCTATAGTTTGATTGCTTTAAATAAGCGATTTAAATTGACATCAGTGTTTTGTGCGTTTTTGAAATGAGAAATCATCAAAGAGTTTTGAAAGAATTGGTTTATTTAAATTTGTACATATTGCAGTGAAATGAACAAAGCAAGATGCGGTTCAGGGAATATACAGACTTAACATAGACTGCATCCAAGACAGATGAACATTCATGCCAGTGAATTATAGCAGCTACATCAGTAAATGATAAATAATAATAATAATAATAATAATAATAATAATAATAATAACAACAAATAAATTGGAAGATATTATTACATTAAATATTTAATATAAGACAATAAGTATTTACATGGCATCTATGGTGCTAATTTCATCCTCAGATCATTCCGACATTCATGTTTTTGAATTGGAATATGGGTGGTCTTTACCTACTGGGTCGTATACGCAGCAGTTTTGTGTGCCTTATATTATCAGACAAATGTGAAGGCTATGTGTAAATGCTGACTTTAAATTCACTGGTCAAGCTTTCTTGAACTTTCTTTAGCATAAATTCCATGATGAGCAAGTCCCTCACACCTAAGCTCCAAGAGCTGGGTAAAGTTAGTTTTAGGTTCGATATATTTTGGATATTCAGTTTCTCGTACCCACGCTCTCTGCTAGCGGCAAGTTTGCAAAGATTTCGCACACTTGTCTTGATTTTATGGTATATTAATATAAATGGTATATAACTATAATATACAGACATAAAACACTGCACTCAGTACTGTCAGTTGGTGTGGTTGCAGAATTATGACTGAAAAAGCTTGATGCGCTTTCATTGCTTAGCATACTTAATGGACCATCTGAAAATTCCACTCACTATTAAACACAGACGGTGTCCAATCAGTTGACGTGCAAGTTAAACATAAAACATTAAAAGTAAATTTTTGCATTCCAAATGTTGTAGTAGGCTGCCACTTAATAGACTGAGCTACTACAAGTGAGCTATGTTGCAGAAATTCCATGAATTATTAAGATTGGTCACGCGAAAGCCAGCACACCTACATTAGAAGCAGAATATGCTTGGTGTGCTTCATCCTCAATCAGTTGTGCAAAGAGGCTCTGGTTGGTAGAGCAAAATTTCATGAAGTTTTGCTACAGTTGCCATGGTGTCTAGGTCTTTCTACAGTTTTTAATTTTTTATGTTGAGATTTTGCTTATCGTACTGAGTTAGACGAGGACGCTGACATGCTGTCTTACTGGTAAGCACATTTATGGATATTTTACCACTTAAAAGCATATGAAGCACACCCTGTGAAATATGTACCCCAGGTTGGGAACCACTGCTCTACAGCACACCGAGCAATGTCTTAGTCCTTTTACACTTTGTTCGATTGCTTGGACTAAACATGAGTTTGTTTCCTCCCCCCTCCCCCTGCCCCCTGAAAAAAGCATTCACAATCCAAGCAAACTGAATTTTGATGTCATTCGAACCCGGGTGTGCCCTAAAAGTGCTAGTGTGAAAGTACTCTTAATTTGGGTCCTGAAATACAGTGGTGTAAAGTAACGAAGTACAAATACTTAGTTACTGTTCTTATGCAGCTTTTTTCAAATTTTTACTTTCTTGTGTATTTTGTTGCAACTTTTACTTCACTACATATTTTAGCCAAACAAATACTTTTTACTCTGATACAGACCCTCTCGTTACTCATTACCTGGATTAAAAAAGTTTGATTCATAATTTGTGAAAAGAGAGCAGAGAGCATCTTATAAACAGAGTGCAGTGTGTTTGTTTGACAGCAGCCAGCAAGCACATATACTATATACACATATATTGCACGCGCTCATGGGGTGTGTGTCAGACCAGTGAGGCACCCTGAACTAAAAACTTCCAAACACACAGATAATGTGTAATTTACCCTAGCTGTGTACAAACATGCTGGTCTGAATGTATTTATCACTGTATATAAGCCACAGAGTACGAGGAACAATGGAGAACTCTTCTCAGATGCTGTGGATGATTACAGTAGTTGTTTTACCACATGATTTTGCTGTTTGGTACCCTTGTGCTGTTTGTCAAACTCTCACAGGTGTGCATATTTCTGCATGTGCTGTAAAGAGCGCTCATGTCCATTTGCTAGCCATCCATGTTTTCCCAGGATTGTCTTGGTTTTTGGCCGTCTGTCCTGAAAAAATACAATTCCACTACAAAATGTCCCGGAATTTGACAATTTTCCTGGCACTTTCACACATATGAGAACTTGTTTAGACTGATCAAACGTGCCCTCATAAACCGCTCTTTCATATGAATCTTTAGAAAGTCTGATTAATTTCAGTGAATTGGTTCGTTTGGACGATTCATATATATAAAGCTTTCCAAAAACCACCTTCTCCCTCTCATATAAACCATTGGGAAGTTCGAGTGACTCGGTTTGTTCGGAGGATTCGTGTACATGAACTGTATTTATCTGAGCTTCACGCAGATTACACTACGCATTATGTCACTTCTTATTTGTTGCTGAATATTTCGTTAAATGCTGCTGTTCACCACTGTTTACGATTAATTTATTTACATGAATGAGTTTACATTTATTTACACAATGGTGCATCTGTTAAAATGCTGTTTAATACTGATAATTATATTTTATAATAAAGATAATACTTCAGTGTAGTTAGGCCCTTTTGTTAATAGCTATGTAGTGTAGTAACTATTTTTTAAAAGGGTAGCTTCAACTGAAAATTGCGCAGGAACAGAATAGGTAAGTATGTTGAATTTATACATTATTGATATTATTGTTTAAATTAATTATATTCTGTTTATGTTCATTTCCATGAACTATAGCTTATTTTCTGAATAAAACATCTGTCCTTATCCACCTGCGTCTCCGCTTTACTTACTGTATTTTTATTATTTATTTGTATAGGGACAGAACAAGAACATAATAAAAAAAATGTAAAAAAAGAGACGCATTGTACGTAGAGATTATAGCACATGCTTGTTTGCATCTCAGTTCCCTACATAGGCTTTTTTCCTAGAAAAAAATCTAATAAAAATAAAATAAATAAATTCAACTAAACAAAAGTAAATCAATAATTTACAAATTTAAGAGAAAATATAAACTATAAAAGTTCATATTTATTGTATCCAATATTACCTATATGAAACTCAATTATATGGCTTTAAAAATAACAACATCAGTGTTTCCCCTAGGATTTTTTTCAACAGCAGTGCTGTTGTGAGCATGTCCACAAGCCCGCAACGCCAGACTCGTATTAATGCGTGTTGGTCAAAGAATAGATTAAAACGGGTGTCAAACTCAATTGCAGCCTGGGCCACATCAGGGTTTATTTGTGCCCTCAAAGGGCCCTTTGAAAATGTGGCACCAGAACCTGCTTTGGTAGCACCCATACAGATATATAACATGTTATGTGCATTGAAATGCACATTTGACAGTACAGCATTGATTTTGAGGTTAGGATGCAGATGGAAATTATGATATTAACAACAGTATCATCTGTGGAAAAAATGAACACCTCATTTTTATATGGCTAAATTGAAATATTCTGACAGTGTGAATAAGTTGGGTCTTCTTTAAAGATTTCTTTCATCAGGCTCCTAAGTAAATTACAGTTATGTCTTGGAATTTCTGAAGGCAAACAAAACAACTTACATTTTCCTACAATCAGAGAGCATTACAAGAGTTCAAATTTTATACAGATGGAAAACTGATAGCTTGGTCCATAATTATGAAAATGCACCATAGTTCTTCCATAGTATCCATAGTTTTAACAATTATATTTGTAATGGTTCATTGTATAACCATAGGTAAAACCATGCATGGCTCCTCACTACCATGGTTAATAACTATATACAGAACTATGGCATTTTTGTAATAAATAAACAGTAGTCTAAATACATTTAGAAAGTTTTTCTGCCACAACTACCATAGATAATACAGTACAGTTAGTGTTACTGCAGTAAATCTATAGTAAAGTTTTGTAAGTGTTGTGATCTGAGAATTGAAAAGCCTTCTAATTTATGTTTTCTCCTGTTTTCTTTGTCAGTGCCGTTTAGAATGTGGGGGCTGTTTGTTTTAAAATAGTTTCATCACCGAGACATAAGAGTTTTGTAACAGACAATTCTGTACCACATTCAAACAGGTTTCACAATCCCGCTGCACATCTCACTGGTTCACAGGCGCATTTAAAATAGTCTGTGTGGTTGAGACCTGTTCCTGAATTACGGCATCCTGCTCTGCCCTCGTGCTGCTATGATTAAACCGTGTTGATAATTGACCTGTGTAGCGCTGTTTCATTCTGCTTTTGAAGCGGGCAAAATGCACTCCAAAACATACAGATGACAGGGGAAGGCTCATTTATATTCACGAGGAAAGCACTAACTGATTGTTCAGTGAAATGTTGCGATCCCCTGCCATCCTATGTTTCAGAAATGAATTTGCGGGCAACTTGAAATAAAGCGAGTTTGACACGTGTCGTTATGCAGTGACGTCACTGTGAGTAAGCGTGTGTATTTGTGTGTGTGTGTGTGTGGTGGGGTCCCTTTCGCAGTGTAGAAAGCACACAGCTGACTGGGACTGGCAAGTGTTATGTTGCATCAAGAATATTAAATTAACCATGTGAAATACCAACAGTGGTGCTCATAATTCAGCAGTGGTTCAGCACTGCTGCAAAATGCATATAGGGGAAACACTGAACATGAATGGTTCGCATTTTATAAGATGAACAGATTTGAATTTGTAGTACTTAAGTAAAAGTATTGGTTTTAAAAATACCTAAGTAGTATTTTAATGGATTACTTTTACTTAAGTAATAAATTCATGTGGTATCTGTACTTTTACTTAAGTATGGAAATTGAATACTTTTTCCACCATTGCTGAAATATGACAATATGAGAAGTGTGTTGGCATGTATGTGTTCTACAGACTTTCTATCTGCCTGTGAGTACGTTCTCGGCATTTTAACGTTGTTCTAATGAGCTGGGACACACAGCAAGCTCGCCCATTAGCCTTTGAGTTGAAAACACAGGCCTCTACACACACACTGATGGCCGCCCAACGCTTCACTATCTCCTCCTTTAATACCACATAGCTGAATGTGTCTCTGGGTATTGTTGTCACTGTTCTTTTTTTCAATCACACACAAAGAGCAGGAGAGTGATGTATGGGTGTGTAAATATAAAACACTTACTTCGAGCCTGGGGTCGTTTGGTTCCATTATGGTAGGTGGTGGGGAAACCTAATCATTTTGTGCAGCAGCCTTCTCATCACTCAGTGAACAAGAGCTCAATGATATTTCTCTCTTTTCTTCCCTTTCTCTCTGTAACTGTTGTTCTACAACAGTGATTATGTGTCTGATTTGATAGCTCATATGCATCCCGCTCTGTGTTAAAGGAATATTCCTGGTTAAATACAAGTTTAGCTCTGTAGGCAGCATTTGTGACATAATGTCCATTAACACAGAAAACAATTTTGACTCATCCTTTCAGTTTTTACCTCAGTATGCACTTGAAAAGAATCATAGCATGTGTTCAGGTGGGTTTTGAAACCAGGAATGTGATGCTTGTATTTTTGTTACAACATAATTATTCATTAAAATGCTGCATATTCTTTGTTACTGTTAAGCTGTACTTTTAAGTAATATTTTTAAGTTGTTTAAATTGTCATTTTTGAGGTGAGACATACAGTACGTTTCTACATTTGAATTGTTTGTTTCGTACAAATAGCAGAAGTGGGACATGTTTGGGAAAACTTTATTATTATAAAATATTATTTTTTGTGGTAATGGACATTATGCCATAAATGTTGTCGATGTAGAGCTAGTTAGTTCACCCAAAAATGAAAATTCTCTCATCATTTACTCACCCTCTTGCCATCCCAGATGTGTATGACTTTCTTTCTTCAGCAGCACAAACAACGATTCTTAGAAGAATATCTCAGCTCTGTAGGTCCTTACAATGCAAGTGAATGGTGGCCAGACCTTTGAATTTCCAAAAATCACACAAAGGCCACATAAAAGTAATCCACTTCACTTTCACTTGTGGTGCCTGTTTAGTTTCACTTTTACATCTGAAAGGTGGATATTTAAAGTAAAAAAGGACTTAAATATTGTTCTGTTTCTCACCCACACCTATCATATCGCTTCTAAAGATATGGACCATATAACCACTGGAGTCATATGGATTACTTTTATGATTCCTTTATGTGATTTTTGGAGCCACAAAGGTCTGATCACCATTCACTTGCATTGTAAGGACGTAGAGCTCAGATGTTCTTCTGAAAATCTTTGTTTGTGTTCTGCTGATGAAAGAAATTCATACACATCTGAGAAGGCATGAGGGTGAGTAAATGATTAGATAATTTTCATTTTTGGATGAGCTTTGCCTTTAACTTTTATTGAATCCAGAAAATGTCTTTAAATCTGTGTTTTGCTAAATTTCAATCATGCAGAGTAATTAGAGCAAAAAGTTGGCAACTCTTAATACACTATAACTATAAAATTTTGTTTAATATGAAATTCAGGATGTTTTATTACAAAACCTTGTGTGAGAGACAGTGTAAGACAGAGACCACAGAGAGCCTACAGTATACAATATATTTTTTTTTTTTCACTTGACCCAATCCAGCTCGAGTGCTCTGATCTGAGTTCCCATTTTTTAGCCTTGACCTTGTGTGAACTCAGAGTGTTTCCCAGTCAGCAGAATGCTTTATCTCTGAAAGCAACAATCAATAAGGATAATTAATGATGCCTCCTGCAATGATAGCCTCAGCAGTCATTACGGCGCATTAATTCATACAGTCAGCCCGGGGTCAAGGCCAGCCGCCTGCACACACCTGAGGGTGGGGTGCAAATTAAAATCATCTCCATGACAGACTCTACTGTCAGCCACATTCTGATGCATGTACCCCCATCAAAATGTAATTAAGGCTCGGCCAGTGCCCCCACACCTGCAACAACTCTGTTTAATATACAACATTAACACTGCCAAGAGATGCCTGACATGACTATCAATGGAAGACATTTCATTGCACCGTTGTTGTGATTTTCTTTTTTTTTTTTTTTAACTCAGCGAAACATAAATCACCTGTAATACCAATTCACTTTCAAAGCAGCCATAAAAAATGCAATTCAGCAGCAAGGATGTAAATTGAAAGCGGACAGGATAAGAACCTGCAGACTATCATAAACATTGTTACCGTAGCTAGGGGTGGTTGGCCAACAGTCAATAACAACTCAAACAAAAGCCCTATTTGGACAAGATTCGTTTTCTAAACAACATCTGAGTTACAATTAGTATCAATCGATGTCTGAGATTTAATTTACTGATTCGGACAGGACTAAAGATCTCCATGTTTATAACAGAGGTGGAAGTGTCTGTTTTGTAGATATGGGCATTACAGAAGGTTGAACATAATTTAGGTGATAAAATGAACATATCTTTTAAACTTTATTAGTTTAAATTTAAAATTGCTTATCATTTTAAATATTTTTTTTTTATTTCATCGTAATCTATTAATTATAAATTATAAAATACTTATTTTAAAAAAGCCTATTAAAATAAAATTCACATGAGTTTATAGAAGTGGCTGCTCATAGTAAATCCAATGAAATAAACAATACTTATCTGTGAATTATATAATTATAACATTATGTAATTGAGCGGAAAAATTAAGGTGAGTACCTTACCATATATTACAGTGGCCAGTCTTAGTGGTTTCCATGATTTGGCTCTCCTTGTTAATTTTATTTTTTTATTATTTTCATCGGATGACAAAAAATCTATATCCAAATTGAAAGGCGCGCACCAGGCAGATGATTGGCTCACATAAGTGTGATCTTAACAGTAGTTCATGTAGGTCAAATTACATGAGGAGAAGCGTTGTGAAAATTCAATATTAGCAATCACAGACATTCGGACGGGATTAGATTTTTCAGAGGACCACTGAGTTAGCCAAAAACAGTAGGTAATTTGCTCTGGAATTTTCACAGAGGTTGTGTGAGAAAAACACAGACTTGTCAGATTCGGACGGGATTAAAATCACAAAGTACATCTGTGAAATAAGAATTTCCCTAACCTCCTCAGGGAAAACTAGTCCCCTCTGAATAGGGCTTAAGATGAACCTGATGAGTGCTTAATATCTTTAAGTGAGCAGCTGTAAAGAAAGAGTTCACCCAGAATGTTTTATGTTTTCAGAATGTATAAAAATCTAAACCTCTGTTGTGTTTTCAAGAGCACTGTGAGAGAAGCCTGGTCACAGACTTTCATGTTCACATGAGAACTTGTGTTGTGTAACGCTAAAAAAAAAGAGGACTTTCTTTGGGTATCGTGTGCTTTTAGAAGACTTGGAATATGATGCACGAGTTGCATGGATTAACTTCATGATAATTTTGAAAAAGACTGTGGGCTATCTTCATTAAAGGCTGTCGATTTAACACATTCATTTTGTGGAATTAATTATTACAAAAATGTACACAATTAATCATACCCCTCACCTGAACATAAATTATTAAAATATAATAATAATAATTTTGCTACCATCGGAGCAATTCAAGCTTGAAGAACCACCTTCATGTTTTTGCAGTCAACAGGAGGCAGTTGCACTGACAGCTCCAGCTGTCCAGATATTGTGCCTCAACAAATCTCACTTACAGGTAGAACAGGCAGCACAGCCACAGATAAAAAGCCGGTTACACAGGACCCGTTTTTTTTTTTCGTTCAAAGACAGCTGGACAAATCACAGCAAAATGCAGGTGTATCGAGACATTTTTCAAATTTTCTAACTACTTTTAACAGCATCCTTAACATGTGCCGTTATGGCGCAAGTTGCTGAAAATCAGTGAGAAACGATGCGACCAAAGTGAGATTCTCCAAAGACATCCATCCAACGCATATGTACATGTTACATTTTTTTACAATTTGTAAATTTTTATCTATTAAAAATAACATGTAAGAACCCGTCCTTTGAGAACAGGACAGACTCACAAAATGGATTGATGTGGACTGTAGGCCAATTATATGGGAACATAACAAGCAATACATTTTCTTTTTTTGTAATTAAATTGTTTTATTAAATCATACAATATATTATATATATATATATATATATATATATATATATATATATATATATATATATATAAAACAACATTTAAACCCCACAACCCCCCTCCCCAACCCCGCCCCCCAAAAAAACAACCCTGTGGTCAAACATAAATAAATAAATAAATAAATAAATAAAAAACAAATAAAAAACAGACACACACACACACACACACACACACACACACATACAGTGGTGTGAAAAAGTGTTTGCCCCCTTCCTGATTTCTTATTTTTTTGCATGTTTGTCACACTTAAATGTTTCAGATCGTCAAACAAGTTTAAATATTAGTCAAAGATAACACAAGTAAACACAAAATGCAGTTTTTAAATGAAGGTTGTTATTATTAAGGGAAAACAAAATCCAAACCTACATGACCCTGTGTGAAAAAGTGATTGCCCCCTAAACCTAATAACTGGTTGGGCCACCCTTAGCAGCAACAACTGCAATCAAGCGTTTGCGATAACTTGCAATGAGTCTTTTACAGTGCTGTGGAGGAATTTTGGCCCACTCATCTTTGCAGAATTGTTGTAATTCAGCCGCATTGGAGGGTTTTCGAGCATGAACTGCCTTTTTAAGGTCATGCCACAGCATCTGAATAGGATTCAGGTCAGGACTTTGACAAGGCCACTCCAAAGTCTTCATTTTGTTTTTCTTCAGCCATTCAGAATTGGACTTGCTGGTGTGTTTTGGATCATTGTCCTGCTGCAGAACCCAAGTTCGCTTCAGCTTGAGGTCACGAACAGATGGCCGGACATTCTCCTTCAGGATTTTTTGGTAGACAGCAGAATTCATGGTTCCATTTATCACAGCAAGTCTTCCAATTCCTGAAGCAGCAAAACAGCCCCAGACCATCACACTACCACCACATTTTACTGTTGGTATGATGTTCTTTTTCTGAAATGCGGTGTTACTTTTACACCAGATGTAATGGGACACACGCCTTCCAAAAAGTTCAACTTTTGTCTCGTCAGTCCACAGAGTATTTTCCCAAAAGTCTTGGGGATCATCAAGATGTTTTCTGGCAAAAATGAGACGAGCCTTAATGTTCATTTTGCTCAGCAGTGGTTTTCGTCTTGGAACTCTGCCATGCAGGCCATTTTTGCCCAGTCTCTTTCTTATGGTGGAGTCATGAACACTGACCTTAACTGAGGCAAGTGAGGCCTGCAGTTCTTTGGATGTTGTTGTGGGGTCTTTTGTGACCTCTTGGATGAGTCGTCGCTGTGCTCTTGGGGTAATTTTGGTCGGCCGGCCACTCCTGGGAAGGTTCACCACTGTTCCATGTTTTCGCCATTTGTGGATAATGGCTCTCACTGTGGTTCTCTGGAGTCCCAAAGCTTTAGAAATGGCTTTATAACCTTTTCCAGACTGATAGATCTCAGTTACTTTCTTTCTCATTTGTTCCTGAATTTCTTTGGATCTTGGCATTATACTACTTCACTTTGTCAGGCAGGTCCTATTTAAGTGATTTCTTGATTGAGAACAGGTGTGGCAGTAATCAGGCCTGGGTGTGGCTAGAGAAATTGAACTCAGGTGTGATAAACCACAGTCATGTTTTAACAGGTGGGGCAAACACTTTTTCATACAGGGCCATGTAGGTTTGGATTTTGTTTTCCCTTAATAATAACAACCTTCATTTAAAAACTGCATTTTGTTTACTTGTGTTATCTTTGACTAATATTTAAACTTGTTTGATGATATGAAACATTTAAGTGTGACAAACATGCAAAAAAATAAGAAATCAGGAAGGGGCAAACACTTTTTCACACCACTGTATATATATATATATATATATATATATATATATACACACACATACATACATACATGCATACACACACATTATAATCATACTAACTATATTACACTACTCTCTCCACACCCCACCCAAGAGCCCTCCAAAAACTCCAAATACCTGCCCCATTTCCGGATAAATAAATCCAAGCCACCCTGTCTTCCTGATGACACCTCCTCATAAGCCGCCACCCTCCCCACCTCCGTGCACTACTCCGGATATGGGGGCGCACCAGCTGACCTACAACCTCTCAAAATAACCTGCCTGGCGATCATCACACAGGTCAAAACCCAATTCTCTATATGACTATCCCCCACATCAATGACCGCCCCATCACCCAGAACACAAAGTCTGGGACAAAACGAAACCTGAGTGCCTACCACGTCAGACACAAAATTCTGAACCTTCAACCAGAATTTCTGATCTCAACACACCACCAAAAAACATGGGCGATGTCTCCATCCTCTGATTGGCATCGCCAGCAGGTAGGTGTGTCTTTAAATCCAAGCCTATACAATCTAGAGGGGGTCAAATGGAATCTATGAAAAATTTTGAATTGCATAAAACGCACCCTTGCATCTCTAGATGCAGACTTAATGTTTTTAAGAATCCTAGCCCACACTCCCTCCTCCAATACCAAGTTGAAGTCTTTCTCCCATACTCTCTTAAGAGAGGTTAAAGCTCCATCCCCCAAACTCTGAATTAACAGGAAATAATACACTGATGCCTAATGACCTTTTCCAAAAGCAGTAATCACCTCTCCTAGAGTATCTGCTGCTTTAGGGGGTGTGTGCTACTAACAAAGACAGTACAAAGAAGGTGGTGCAGTTGTAAATACCTATAAAACTGATAAAAATAAAAAAAACCTATAAAAATACCCAAAATGTTGAACCAGATTTTCAAACTATTTCAACTCTCCACTCTCATATAGACCACCGAGTGTAGTACCCCACTCCCAATCCACTTTGACCAGCAGAAAGGGGACTTACCAATACACAATCTTGGGTTCTGCCATATGCTTGAGGCAACATTTAATTAAATGTCCTATTAAAACATTCTGGACACTTTTGTCCATACCGAGTGTACATGCAAAATAATGGGGTGTGACTTATCTTCCCCGGTTAGTTTAATAGAGAGGCTTTGCAATGGCGAAATAGGGGCAAGAACTTCCTGTTCAATACCAAACCAGGGAGGGCCTCTCTGAGGTGGAAGAGACCAATGAGCCAAATGTCTGAGACTGAACGCATAGTAATAAATCAAAATCTTGGGTAGGCCTAGAATCTTGGGTAGGCCTAGACCACCTTTGTCAGTCGGCCTATGTAACTTATTGAAATGCAATCTGGGACGCTTACCATTCCAAACGACTTCACTATGCTATCAAATTGCTTGAAATAAGAGAGGGAGACATCTACAGGGAGAGACTGTAGCAGGTAGTTAAATTTTGGAATACAATTCATTTTAATAACATTAACCTTCCCAATCATCAATAAATGTAATGAAGCCCACCTGCCCACATCGCTCGAAAACCTTTTTATTAAGGGGTCAAAATTAACTCTAACTAAATCAGAAGCAATACATTTTCTAATCAATGTTTTACTTGTCTACCACAATAATGCAATGTATTTGAATCTTAATAAATTGGAATTTTTATGTATTATATACACTGGCAGCCAAATGTTTGGAATAATGTACAGATTTTGCTCTTATGGAAAGAAATAGGTACTTTTTTTCACCAAAGTGGCATTCAACTGATCACAATTTATAGTCAGGACATTAATAACATTTTACAATTATTTACAATTTGAAAAACTACTTCAAAGAGTTCTCATCAAAAAATCCTCCACGTGCAGCAATGACAGCTTTGCAGATCCTTGGCATTCTAGCTGTCAGTTTGTCCAGATACACAGGTAACATTTCACCCCACGCTTCCTGTAGCACTTGCCATAGATGCGGCTGTCTTGTCCGGCACTTCTCACGCACCTTACAGTCTAGCTGATCCCACAAAACCTCAATGGGGTTAAGATCCATAGCACTCTTTTCCAATTATCTGTTGTCCAATGTCTGTGTTTCTTTGCCCACTCTAATCATTTCTTTTTGTATTTCTGTTTCAAAAGTGGCTTTTTCTTTGCCATTCTTCCCATAAGGCCTGCACTCCTGAGTCTTCTCTTTACTGTTGTACATGAAACTGGTGTTGAGCAGGTAGAATTCAATGAAGCTGTCAGCTGAGAACATGTGAGGCATCTGTTTCTCAAAGTAGAGACTCTGGTGTACTTATCCTCTTGTTTAGTTGTATCTGGGCCTTCCACATCTCTTTCTGTCCTTGTTAGAGCCAGCTGTCCTTTGTCTTTGAAGACTGTAGTGTATACCTTTGTATGAAATCTTCTGTTTTTTGGCAATTTCAAACACTGATTGACTGATGAGTTTCTAGAGAAAGCTGTTTCTTTTTTTGCCATTTTTGACCTAATATTGACCTTAAGACATGCCAGTCTATTGCATACTGTGGCAACTCAAAATAGCTTTCAGCTGTGTTTGAAATAATGGCAAGTGATTTTCTAGTACCAAATTAGCAATTTAGCGTGATTACTCAAGGATAAGGTGCTGGAGTGATGGCTGATGGAAATGGGGCCTGTCTAGATTTGATCCAAGATTACTTTTTTCAAATAGTGATAGTGCTGTTTTTTTATATCAATAATGTCCTAACTATACTTTGTGATCAGCTGAATGCCATTTTGGTGAATTAAAGTACCAATTTCCTTCCAAAACATCAAAATCTGTACATTATTCCAAATATGTGGTGTATATACATATAAATGTATAATTATTATAAATTTTTGTGTATTGTTTATATTGAATTATATTTATTTGGGGGCCTTTAAAAAAATAAAAAAATAAATATAAACAATTAATTAGATTAATCACCGTTGTGATGAAATTATTTTTATTTAGTGCTGTCAGTTGATTAAAATATCACGTTTAATCGCATGATTTTTCATAGTTAATTGTGATTTATCTCAGATTTTGAAAGTGATGAAATTTGGCTCTATATACTTCTTTTCCTTCAAAATGCATTTAGTTCCTTCTTAGAAAAGTAAATAAAACAATATGTTACAATAATGTTTTATTAACAATTTCCAAACAAAGCATTCCACAGTATAAAGACAGAAATTCACTAAAATAACACCAATTCAAGTAACATTAAATGTTTCCCAAAGTGTGAGTGGGAGGTTACTAGAAAAGGTGACTTGAAAAGGTAGGGTCGTCCCAACTATGTTCATTTTTACAGAGAAATAGTTTATATGAAGAATTTCAGTAGGGTGATACCACTTATTTTGTTTTCGATAATACAAAGTATTATCAAGGCCAATATCGCTGATACCGTTACCAATACCACATCCCTCTGCGGACACGTTGGACAAAGAATCGCCATTGGTTTGTAAATTTTTGTTTTTACTTGCCAGACTTTTAACGACATGAAAGCATAATGCAATTGAAAACTGAAAAAAAAATATTAAGCTAACCATGAAGGGAGCATCTTCACACATATATATAGTATTTATATATATGAATTCATGCAATATAGTATGTGATATTGTACATTTTATTTTATATTTTGCTTTTCAGCATTTTGATCACAGCTTCTTAAAAATCTACAAATTTGGTGGTCACGTGACACCATGCAAGAAGCAGACATGTGAGCGACGAGCTCTGCGCACTTTGCTAATTTTTAATTATTCTCATGTTATAATCTGGTGAAATTTGATACACCCAGTTACACATTTGCTCATTAAGGTAAAACATGGCAAAGAAGTCAAAATCCTCGGGCTCTGGAGACATTAAAAGACACTTACGTGTTCAGGTTGAAAGCCCTGACAGGCCTACAGACTGGGGACTCTATTTAGATGGCGCGGCGGGAGAGGAGATCCAGTGTCAGTTGTCCAACATGTCGGTGATGCTGACAAAGTTTCTTGCTGACTTGGAGGATCTCGTTGTATTACGTCGATTGATTAAGGTGATGGAAATAAAATTCTCTGAGTTAGTTACAAGAGTGGCAGATGCTGAGAAACAAATCGATTATTTGGAGTCTTTGGAGAGGGAATCATCCGCTAATCTGCCCGCGACCAAAGTTGATTTGGAACGGGTTCTTGAAAAGCTTGAAGATCTTGAGAATAGAAGCCGCAGGAATAACGTTCGAATAGTTGGAATTCCTGAGCATGAGGAGGGCAGAGATATGGTGAAATTCCTGGACGAGCTCTTCCCGAGTCTGCTCGACATAACAGGCCACAAGCTGGAAATTGAGTGAGCTCACAGAGTCCCTGCTCGCAGATCTGCTGAGGGAGACAGGCCCCGATCAATCCTGGCCAGATTTCTGAGCTCATCCGATAAAGATCTTGTGTTGCGCCAGGCGAGGAGCAAAGGAAAGCTTTCTTGGAAGAATCATAATATTTTCTTGTTCCCGGACTTTGTGAGTTCGACAAGAGAGAAACGCGATCGGTTCAGGAAATGCAAGAAACTCTTGCATCAATGTAAGATCACTTTTGCATTGATGTTTCCGGCCAAGCTGAGAATAGAAGCGAAGGACAGTCGCAAAGTATTTATATGTCCCATTCAGGCAATGTCTTTTATAGAATCAATGGGTGAGTAAACCATCAAATGTTTCTCATGTGAGTGGGTCGACTCGCTGTACTTACTCTGGCTTTTGAGGAAGCTGGGCGTCATTTTGGTTTCTTTCTGCGTTGGCTCCGCCTAGCGGCTGGAGTTTGTTTTGTGAATAACACTTTTCCTTAAAGAAAGTTTTGCATTGACGGAAGATCACTTTAACATTGAAGTTCCCGGCCAGTTTGAGAGTGGACACTACAGATGACCGCAAAATATCTACATGCTGCTCACACAAAGGATGTCTTTTATAAAGTTGACGGATTGAGTAAGTCATGGTATATACTTTTATGCGGCCTCCGAGTGAATTGACTTGATCATCCGGGGAACCGGGATGCCGGATTTGTTTCTTTTTGCGTTTGTTCCGCCTAGCGGCTGGAGTATGTTCTGTTGAATAACACTCCTTTGGAACAGCTGAGGATTAATCTTTCGTTCTTTGTGCTTATGCCTCCTGCTGGCTGGAGTTTGTTTTGTTGAGTATTTTTACGGGACACTGGAATGATTACGTCATCTGCTGAACTCATAACAGCTGGCTCAATGATCATTCGTTTGTCTGTCCGAGGAATCTGAATGGTTTTATATCAGCTGGAATTTGTTTTGTGGAGGATCACACATTTGAGACAGTTCTGTGAATGAATCTACATGTTCTTTGTGTTCATTATGCCTATGGGGTTTATTTTACAAAGTATTTTCTGTTATGTAATTTTGCCTCACAAATTTGTGAGGCAAAATTGTGCATTCTGATGGCAAAGTTGTCGTGGGGGCTTGTGGGCATTCATGGACCTTTTGAGTTTAGAGGGATCGTCGCCATTTGGTGCTGTCGTGCGCAGAGTTAATGCACACATTTTTCTTTTTTCTGTTTGTTTTGTTCGGGGGGAAGTTCGGGGTTTGATTGTGTCACTAATGGGAAATGTGGTTTGTATTATTTTATTTTTGACACACAATTTATTTTTTCTACTATATCAAAATGTCAGTTGTTAAAATGAGTGGATTGTCTCTCTCCACATGGAATGTAAATGTGTTAGGGCACCCTATAAAAAGAAGGAAGGTTATTACTTTTCTTAAACGTAAGAAATATGATATAGTGTTTCTTCACGAAACACATCTTTCCCCACAGGAAGCTGAAAAATTTGGGAAGATGGCTCAAGTAAGAGCAAGGGAGACATTATATTGCTAAATAAGCATCTACAATTCAAGTGTCTCAAACAGATTAAAGATAAATTAGGGAGAGTAATTATTGTTTTAGCTGTATTAGAAATTCAGGGGCAAATGTTTATTTTGGCTTATATTTACGCACCTAATTCTGATGATCAGGGCTTTTTTTCAGATCTTGAAGGGATGTTGCAAGCCGCTGGCACCCCTCATGATATAATATTGGTAGGAGACTTTAATCTATTGATGGACTCAGTCCTTGATCATAGTGAAGCAAAAGTGTGTAAGCCCACTAGAGCAACACTGATGCTTCACAGGATGTGTAAAAATCTTGGTCTTACAAATATTTGGAGACTTTTGAACCCATCTGGTTGGGACTATACATTTTTTTCATCAGTCCACAAGATTTTTTATTTTTTTATTTTATATATATATATATATATATATATATATATATATATATATATATATATATATATCTAAGTCCCTCATTTCATCTGTTGTTGATTGCTCAATTGGAAACATTTAGTCTCAGATCATGCCCTGGTGAGTTTAGAGGTGTTGCCACATATAAAGAAAAGGAAATCATGTAGTTGGCTCTTTAATGTATCCCTTTTACAAAATCCTGATTTCCAACAAATGTTAAACACTGAAATCAGTGTTTATATGGAGACCGACTGGTCCTCAGTATCCTCTGTGGGCTTGGCTTGGGAGGCACTTAAGGCAGTTCTTAGGGGTCGGATCATACAGTATGCCTCATTCATCAAAAAATCCAAAGCATGAGAATTTGTGGAGTTGGAAGGAAATATTAAAAGTACAGAGGCTGAGCTGAAGCGCCGTTTGTCTTCTGATGGCCTCAGAGAATTGACCCGATTGAAATATAGATATAATACTATTTTGTCGCAGGAAAACTTTTGGCTAAATATATAAAGCAGAGAGAGTCTTTTTCTACCATTCCCTCAGTGAAATCTGCTGGTGGTGAAATATTTACCTCAGCCATTGATATTAATAATGCTTTTAAAGAATTCTACCTTGACCTTTATAGTTCCACATCTTCATCTACTGATGAAGATATTAGAAACTTTGTGGAACCATTAGAACTCCCTAAATTGACGACTGAGCAAAAAAATTCTCTTGATTCTGAGATAATCTTGGAGGAGCTTGATGAGGTCATTAAGGCCCTGCCTACAGGCAAGGCTCCGGGGCCTGATGGCTTTGCCGCTGAGTTTTTCAAATCTTATGCTACAGAACTGGCTCCACTTTTGTTAGAAGTTTATATGGAACCATTAAAGAATGGAAAGCTCCCGCCAACCATGACACGAGCCCGGATCAGTCTGATTCTTAAAAAGGACAAAGATCCATGCGAGTGTAAATTTCCCTGATCCAGTTAGATGTAAAAATTTTGTCAAAAATTCTGGCTAACCGATTAAGTAAACTTATGACATCACTTAAACATATAGATCAGGTGAGGTTTATTCGGGGCCGTAGCTCTTCTGATAACATTATGCGTTTCATCAATATAATGTGGTCAGTAGCGAATGATCAATCTCCGGTCGCTGCCATCTCACTTGATGCCGAAAAGGCGTTTGATATGGTAGAATGGGATTATCTTTTTAAGATTTTGGAAATGTATGGGTTTGGGAGTACTTTTATTGGTTAGATTAAGTTACTTTATACATAAACACCCTGTAGCAGCGGTACTAATAAATGGACTAATTTCAGATTATTTTACTCTGGATAGGGGCACCCGGCAGGTTTACCCTCTTTCCTCTATATTGTTCTGTCTTGCCCTGGAACCATTAGCAGCCATGATAAGAAAGGAGGATGATTTTCCAGGGGTGATTGTGGGTGGTGTGGTGCATAAGCTTCTGCTTTATGCAGATGATATTTTATTATTCGTCTCCGACCTCACTAGATCTATGCCTTACCTCCACAGAATTATGAATTCCTTTTCTAAGTTCTCAGGATAAAAAGTCAGTTGGTCTAAATCCAAAGCTTTGGCTTTGACAGCGTACTGTCCAGTAACGACCTTCCAGCCGGGCGCCTTCCAGTGGCCAAACAGGGCATTAAGTATTTGGGAATTTTATTCCCAGCAAATTTGTCTGATTTAGGCAGTTTATTTTGACCCCTTAATAAAAAGGTTTTCAAATGATGTGGACAGGTGGGCTTCATTACACTTATCGATGATTGGGAAGGTTAATGTAATTAAAATGAATTGTATTCCAAAATTCAACTACCTGTTACAATCTCTCCCTATAGATGTCCCACTCTCTTATTTCAGGCAATTTGATAGCATAGCGAAGTCCTTCATTTGGAATGGTAAGCGTGCCAGGTTAAATTTCAATAAGTTACATAGGCCAATGGACAAAGGTGGGCTAGGCCTACCCAAGATTTTGTTTTATTATTATGCATTCGGTCTCAGACATTTGGCTCATTGGTCGCTTCCACCTGAAAGAGCCCCTGTCTGGTTTTGCATTGAACAGGAACTTCTTGCCCCTATTTTGCCATTGCAAAGCCTTTCCATCAAACTAACCAGAGAAGTTAAATCACACCCCGTTATTTCACATTTGCACTCAGTATGGACAAAAGTGTCTAGAGTGTTTAATTCAGATATTTATCTAAACGTTGCCTCGAGCCTATGGCTAAACCCCAAACTATGCATAATTAAGTCCCCTTTTTGTTGGTCTGAGTGGATTGCGAGGGGGTTAATACAATCTGTGATCTTTATGAGAGTGGTGTGATGAGATCCTTTGAAAATTTGGGTCAATATTTTAGGATCCCCAGATCTCTGTTTTTTAGGTATCTTCAGCTACACCACTTGCTCTGTACTATTTTTGGGAATAGCATACACCCCCTAGAGCGGCAGATACTCTGGGAGAGGTGATTTCTGCTTTTGGAAAAGGCCATGAGGCATCAGTGTATTACTCCTTATTAATTCAGAGTCTGGGGGACGGAGTCTCAACCACTCTCAAAAGATTATGGGAGAGGGATTTAGACCTAGAATTGGAGGAGGGAGAATGGGCTAGGATTTTAAAAAACATAAAAACTGCATCTAGAGATGCAAGGGTGCGCCTTATACAATTCAAGATTTTACATTGGTTCTATTGGACCCGCTCTAAATTGTATAGGCTTGGTCTTAAAGACACACCCACCTGATGGAGATGCCAATCAGAGTATGGAGATTTAACCCATGCTACAAGAGCCTATTTGTTAAATTCTTTAATATTTACAGTATTTTTAAGTAAAAATATTTTATAATGTATGATTGTCCCTTTAAATATTTATATTTTACACATTTATTACACTTCATTACTACATTTTGTTACATGTTTGTTTATATGCACTTATATGATTTATATTGAGTTTACATTGATATGTATTAAAAACACTAAATTGGTACTGTTTACTCAAGCTTCTGTGAGCAAATGTTTAAGGTTAAATGAGCATAGCACACATAATGAGAGAAGTTACACAGTTGTTTTTACCTCATCTGTGCAATGTGTGATTAAAATTCATATTTCTTTTTTACTTTTTGATTTATAACTGACTGTAAATAACAGAAAGGAGATTAAGAGACATGAAATGATCGCATCTTTGGACACACAATACATGGAAAGAGCCAAAAGAAAACTTTTATTTGAATAATGTATTGACTTGAAAATATTTATTTTACAAGTTTTCAAATTCAAATTTACAAGCTGAGTTTTGGAACACTTTTACCATAGACGTTCAACATTCACGTTACACTGGTCTGTAGCCATGCTGTAAAACGGAGAATGTTGTGTAAACAGTCCATGGAAAGTAGGGGTGTAACCACTGATATATATATATATATATATATATATATATATATATATATATATATATATATATACACACACACACACACTGATTAGCTACAACATTAAAATTACTGACAGGTGAAGTGAATAACATTGATAATATCATTACAATGGCACCTGTCAAGGGGTGGGATATATTAGGCAGCACGTGAACAGTCAGTTCTATCAGAAAGACTTGCAGACTTGAGTGAAATTCAAGATGACATTTATTTGTTGGATATACTATCTCTTCGGCATAAGCCCCATCTGGCGGTCCGAAGAAGTTGTACTCAGAACTGTCATATCCTGCCGGAGATAGGAGGCAGGGGTGAGGAGCCTACCCCTTGTGCAGGACGGGACTCGACTCATGGTGGTGGGGTGGGTGAGGTTGCCGTGTTAGCACAACTGAAACAGCAATGTGATAGAATGTGAGCAGACTTATAAAGCAATGGCTTACATGTGATTGGCTAGGAGTTACCTAGCTAATGGTGCGATGATGTACAGCTGCTAGTCTTCCCGTTAGAACTATGCTGCGCTTACATTTCTATCAGGAAGACTTGCAGACTTGAGTGAAATTCAAGATGACATTTATTTGATGAATATAAAACAGAAAATGTAATGTCTCTCTTTGGCGTAAGCCCCGTCTGGCGGTCCGAAGAAGTTGTACTCGGAACCATCATATCCTGCTGGAGATAGGAGGCAGGGGAGAGGAGCCTACCCCAAAAGAGAGAGAAAGTAGAATACTACCCCCAAAAGAGAAGACCCAGTCAGGTACAAACCAGGTCTTGTGTTAGGCGTTCATTCTGGAGAAGAGAGAAAAAAGTGAGAGATGTGAACACCTTTTTTATTTATTTTTTTATTTTATCCTTGTCCTTGAGTGCGATTTTGGGCTCTCCGTCGAGGAGCGCCTGGTTGTGCAGAATCTTTGCCAAAGACAAACAACGTGGTATGAGGCCCTACGTTAGGCCTACGTTAGGCCAGTGTTGTTGTGCAGTATCTTTGTTGAAAGATAAACAACATTTGATTATGAAAATGAGGGAAGAGTTGTTAGGATATCTTTGCCGAAAGGTGAACAACGTAGCGTAAAGCCATACAATAATGGCGACATTGCATGCAATACCCAAAAATGAAAGTGAATTATTTATGAAGACATATGATACAAATTATTGCACTTAATAATGCCTGAATGAGTAAAAAACATAAATATGCCATGAAAAAGGAATTACCCCCTGTATGACCTGATCATATAGGCGATATGCATTGCGTTGGTAATGAAATTATATGATGAACAAGAGAATGCAGTGCAGAGCCTACCTCTAGGTGTCAGTGGTGCTTCCGATGAGAATGTGGAAGTATGTATAAAGTAAGGAAACACTGCATTTTCTGAAGCGGCATTAATGCGCACTTGAAGGCGCTCCGGTAGGGAACGCCGCTCGCAATGTTGAACCGAACGAAATAAGTAAATTATTTCACTAAGGACCCTTTCACAAGACTATGGTGAAGACTATATTAAACTGTGATGCCATGCTCCCTCGGAGTGCCCACATCATGAGCTCTGTCTTTCCTAGTGAAAAGGGCATAGGGATGATACCTTGTATTGGAAAGCGCCCGCTACGTGATTTAGAGTGAAGAGCGACCAACAAAACAGGGATATCATACTGAATGGAGTGATGGGACCCTGTACAATGAGCATTGTACATCATGACATGCTTGAATAATGATCTTAATTCCCCAATGGGGAACGCTTGGGCATGCAACACGGTGAATGACATGCAAGTGAACATTGACAGAGTTCCCCTCATATGATTGAGCTATGGACGCGTGGTTGCCTGGCGGTACTATGAGAGTGAATGCGCTGTTGACATGAAATATTGCCTTTTAACCCTGTGAGGCCCATTGTTGTAATATTACAACATCAATTTTAGCTCTACTAAAATAAACCTGCACATGTTTTTTTTTTCTCTCTAAGACCACATTTACACAACTATTAGGTCCTATTGTTCAGCCTTGCAATGCTATTGGATGGTAGATTTTGTAAATAGGCCTGTTCACCTGGCCATGAACTCACACAACCTGCAAACCTGCCTTGAAGCACATCATTTTGTTTAACTGGACTGGATAAATCAACATTCAAGTAAGTAAAATGCCTAAAATATTTTTTTCTGTGATTAGTTATATGTCTAGATCATGCAGATATTAAGGTACTGTTGAATGCTTTGATCATATTAGATTTTGAGCGTGTTATGTCAATGTTGTAATTTTACAACACTGGGTGAAAGGGGTAGCAAAATTTGCCTGTGCACCTTGCATATTACATGGATGAATTGTTCTTCTCACCTGTTCCATGTTAAAAAAATACTAATAGAAACATACTATTTTTGATCATTCACAGGTTTAAAATGTATTCTTTGTTACCATTTTGAATTTCAATCAAAATTTAATGATTATTAAATGATAAGTTCAAGTTGAATTAAGGAATTGATTATTTCTTTGAGAATTTGAAAGTATTTGTGTAGCAATATTTGAAACTATTTGTATCTTATAATTTATAAAATATACTTAACTGGTCCTGTTTTCTTTTCTGGGCTTTGTTTGTTTGCCCAAATATCTGCTTGCTTCATGAGGGACAGGTGATAATGTTCTGGAATGTGGGGGGTATTAGTGCTATTAGCATGATAAGTAGAGGGCACAATAAGCTAGCCAGACAGTATTGTGTGAATTCTGTGGAATGTGTGAATTCTGTGGAATGGGTCAATTCTTTAAAACATGTAAGTATGATTGGGATTGATTTGCATTGAGATTATTTAGCCTGGAAAATAAGTGATTTTTTTGCCATTTCAGAATGCCATCAGCCAGGAAAGACCGTCTTATCTACAATGTGTATGACGTAATTGATGCCGTCCAAAATGGGAACAGTGACTTTGAGAAGGACTCTGATAAAAGTGATGAAGAGGAATGTGGAGATGCCTGTGAACTGGAAAAGGAAAATAAAAAACCCAATGACCACCCATCGGATGATTATGTGGACATCAAGCCAACAAAACCAAGCCATTCAAGAACACAGACCATGCCCCATGACAGGTATCGCTGGCTGATAAAGGATTTTATCAGTCCCAACACTGATTTTTCAGGTAAGGATATCACTAATGATGCCGTCTCCCTCCATACACCACTGCAGTACTTCCGAAAGTTTGTGTCAGAAGATATGATCCAGGCTCTGACAGATAACATCAGTGAGTACAGTTTTCAAAAGAAAGAAGCATCCATAAACACCAATATGAAGGAAATAGAGCAAATTATTGACATGTACCTGAAGATGGGCTTAGTTCAAATGGCTGGAGTCTGTATGTATTGGGAGACAGACACGCGGTACACCCCTGTTTCAGATGTGATGTCACGGAACAGATTCCAATGTCTGTTGAGATTATTACATTTTGTAAACAATTTGACGGTGTCTGAGATGGAAAACACGACAAACTTTGGAAACTCAGACCATGGCTTGATGCATTCAGGGAGAAATGCCTGCAGGTGGTACCAGAAGAACACAACTCTGTGGATGAAATGATAATTCCTTTCAAGGGGAAATTCAGCGGCATCAAACAATACATGTGTGGTAAGCCACACCCATGGGGGGTTCAAGTTGTGGGTAAGGACGGGAATCTCTGGCATACTGTGTGACTTTGATGTGTACCAAGGCAATGTGAATGGAATGCGTGCTAGATCTGAACTTGGATTGTCAGGGGATGTTGTGATGAAGCTTGCCTCCACGCTTCCACAAGGTCACAACTACAAGATCTACTATGCAGACAACTATTTCACCTGTGTCCCATTGATCGTTAAGCTGCTTGACCGTGGAATTCATTACACTGGAACAGCCAGGCAGGTATGCCTTCCCAACTGTAACCTTGATGATGAGAAAAGCTTAAAGAAAAAGGGGAGAGGAAGCTTTGATGGAGTGGAGGCGAACCACAACATCTGTGCTGTTAAATGGTACGACAACAGGGAGGTCGCACTTGTGTCATCCTTTGCTGGCCCAGAACCAGTGGAGAAGATTCAACGCTGGGACAAAGCCACCAAAAGATACGTCCTGGCCTTACATCGTGGCTGCCTATAACAAATTCATGGGAGGTGTCGATTTGTTGGACTCATTTGCAGCAAAATACAAGTTTCCTTTGAAATCCCACCGCTGGTACATTTATATTTCTGGCACACCATCATCCTAGCTGTGGTCAACGCCTGGCTGCTGTACAAATGGGACTGCAAAGCGCAGAATGTTACCAAGAAAGAGATACTACACAGGAGACAGTTTCAGGCCCAGTTAGCATCCTCTCTCATGCTGGTCGGCGCAACTCCCATAAAACGAAAGAGAGGGCGACCATCTTCAAGCCATGGGAGCCCAATTCCATAGATAGAGAGCCCATTGATTGCCACGAAGAGACCATCCACAGATAATGGGAGGCCTTCAAATGGCATCCCAGCCAAAAGGTTAACTGTACACCCACCAACAGAGATATGCAAAGACATGTATGTACATTTTCCTGTAAAAACAAATAGAGGACACTGCAGACACTGTGATAAAGGCTACACCAACACGCTTTGCAACAAGTGCAATATCCGCCTCTGCTTCTCGGAGGACAAGAACTGCCTTTGGGACTATCATAATTGAACATTGCTATGAATAGAGCTAAACACAGTAAATTCCAAAGATTTCATTAAGTTTTGTAAATATAATCTGAACATGTTTTTATAATAAACAATTTTTCATAAACATATGACTTGTCTGATTATCATTATTGTGTGATTATTAGTGTATAGATATATAGGCTACTGTTATGGGGCTACATAAGCAGTACACCCTGCAAATGAACCATTAGATGTTCTCTACATTTGTTCAGACAGTGAGTAAAATCACTGAAATTCAGTTACCTAACAGGCCCAATGTTGCAATATTACAACTTTTCCCTAAAAACTTACTAAAATGTAAAAAATGTAAAAACCCATTTATTTCTGCATTAGAGGCCTCCTTCAACAACATATAAAAGGTGAAAAAAATGTTTTTTTTTTTACAATTTTTCTATATTTGGGTCTCTGAGGGACCCTACATGGGACCCTAAACCCTACACCCTACAAATACTACATGGGCTGCTTGTAATGTTTTCTTCTGTATTAATATTGATGCAGATGTATTATGATGAACAGACAGCATAGGCAACAGAAGGCCTAGACCCATGACTAAATCTGAATGCATTTGATGGGTATGATAAGAACTTAGCTTATTTCTGATGGAAATCAGCTGCTGCCTGAGCCGATGATTTTGACAGACTTGGTGAGGAGCGCACTCCTTCCGCACCGGGTCGTGCATTCCAGTTGAGGTGGATGCAGTGGCTCGATTGAGGGAGATCTCCTAAGTGAATGAGATATGGATGAAGATCCGGGTTTGCTGATTGTTTACTCCCCATGGGTTTGATGCGGGCAGAAGTTGAGATGAAGAGACGGCGTCGTTGGGAAGTGAAGGCGGGCTTCCAGAGATGTTCTGTGCACTGATTCTCCTGTGGCCTGGAGAGGTCGGAACATGTCTATTATGATTCTGAGAGGGTGCGATCCCACTGAGAATCTGGAAATTTGCAGATGTGTGTTGCGGCAAGGAGCTGCTGATCCTGGATAAAGGTAAGGAGCAGTGAATAAGTCCGCGTCCATAGCTGGATGTTAGATAGCTGTTTTGGCGGCACGAGGGGGATCTACACGATATTAGGCAGGTGGTTTTAATGTTGTGGCTGATCGGTGTATATAGAACTGGATTGCTGATGACGTCATAACAGTGAGGCATTCCAATGTGCCTATTGACTTAATAGAAAATCATCTCATTTCAGTGAATAAACACAGGCCATTTAATCACAGATTTAGATTTCTAAAATCTGCCTTTACATCCATACAATGCAAAGGTCCTACATATTTATTGAAAGTCGGAAATTGATTCTTGAAAGCCCGAGCAAGTTATGTATATTTATATCAAACAGTATACTGTACCTCTAACAAACTTCTGCACAGAACAGATCAGCTGAATGTAAAAAAGTTAAATGAAACTGAGGTAAGATGCAAGCAGGCATTTTCAAAGATATTTATTTACAACACTAAAGTGTTCATTCAGAGTTACTTATTTCACATACTGTAAATGTTTTCATTAAAAATTGAATTTTTCTCGTGGTCACTTGCCTGAGAGTGCACATTCTCTCACTCCCTCTCTCTATCATGCACGTGCAGTGGGCACACAGAGAATGAGGGAGACAAGTAAAGCAAAGATGAAACGCACATATATGTATCTATGTATGACTACAGAGAGCACTTCAATAGGAAATCAGGCAAATCCCAGGCATTTTAGGTGATTTAGCAATACCGGTCTGACTTTTTCAAGAAACATCCGAGGGAAAAGGACAGGTTGTCACCATAAAACAAGCAGATATTACAGCTTTTCCTACATACATTACAACTTGTGGAGAGTTTTCCCACAACACTTGATAATCGTTGTGATGCACTGTTAAGCTGCACACCGAGACAGGTTAATGCTCTGACATTGCGATCGCTTATCAGAATCAGAATCAGACTGAGCTTTACTGCCAAGTATGCTTACACATACAAGGAATTTGTCTTGGTGACAGGAGCTTCCAGTGTACAACCATACAAAAACAATACAAAAACAGCAGCAAGATATAGATAATAATAAAAAATAAAAAATAATTATACACATACGTACAGACACACATACATACATACACACATGGGTAGTGCAAATCTAATACAATCTGTTATGTACAGTGTAAAAACAAATCTGTTATGTACAGTGCAAATGTTTTTTAGTTTTTTTTCCAGAGGAATGAAATGGCAGAGGAGGTTGGATGTGTTGGATAAATATAAGAAAGACTAAACTGTGTATTGCACATAGTTATTGCTCAATGGGGCAATTTAACTGTTCATGAGATGGATAGCCTGAGGAAAAAAAAACTGTTCCTGTGCCTGATGGTTCTGGTGCTCAGAGCTCTGAAGCATTGGCCAGAAGGCAACAGTTCAAAAAGGTAGTGGGCAGGGTGAGTGGGGTCCAGAGTGATTTTTCCAGCCTTTGTCCTCACTCTGGAAGTGTATAGTTCTTGAAGGGGGGCAGGGGGCAACCAATAATCCTCTCAGCAGTCCGAACTGTCCTTTGTAGTCTTCTGATATCTCATTCCATAGCTGAACAAAACCAGACAGTTATTTAAGTGCAGAGGACAGACTCAATGACTGCTGAGTAGAACTGTATCAGCAGCGCCTGTGGCAGGTTGAATTTCCTCAACTGGCGAAGGAAGTACAACCTCTGCTGGGCCTTTTTCACAGTGGAGTCAGTGTGTGTCTCCCACTTCAGGTCCTGTGAGATGGTAGTGCCCAGGAACCTGAATGACTTCACTGCTGCCACAGTGTTGTTTAGAATGGTGAGGGGGTCAGTGTTGGGGTGTTCCTCCTAAAGTCCACAATCATCTCTACCGTTTTGAGCATGTTCAGCTCAAGGTTGTTTTGACTGCACCAGACAGCCAGCTGTTCAACCTCCCTTCTGTATGCAGACTCATCGTTATTTCGGATGAGGCCGATGACAGTGGTGTCATCTGCAAACTTCAGGAGCTTGACAGAGGGGTCCTTGGCGATGCAGTCATTGGTGTAGAGGGAGGAGAGTAGTGGGGAGAGTACACATCCCTGGGGGGCACCAGTGCTGATTGTACAGGTGCAGGAAGTGAGTTTCCCCTGTCTCACAAGCTGCTGCCTGTCCGTCAGAAAGCTGGTAATCCACTGACAGATAGACAAGGGAACAGAGAGTTGGTGTAATTTATTCTGGAGTATAGCTGGGATGATGGTGTTGAAAGCCGAACTGAAGTCCAAAAAAAGGATTCTTGCATATGTCCCTGGTCTGTCCAGATGTTGCAGGATATGATGCAATCCCATGTTGACTGCATCATCCACAGACCTGTTTGCTCGATAAGCAAATTGAAGGGGATCTAGAAAGGGTCCAGTGATGTTCTTCAGGTGGGCCAACACCAGTCTCTCAAATGATTTCATGACCACAGACATCAGGGCAACAGGTCTGTAGTCATTAAGTCCTGTGATTTTTGGTTTCTTTGGTATGAGGATGATAGTGGAACATTTGAAGCAGCATGGGACTTCACTCTGCTCCAGTGATCTATTGAAGATCTGTGTGAAGATGGGGGCCAGCTGGTTAGCACAGGATCTTAGACATGCAGGTGAAATGCCATCTGGGCCCTGAGCTTTCCTTATCCTTTGTAGTCGAAAGACGCAGCTCACATCATCTTCACAGATCTTAAGTGCAGGTTGAGTAGCAGAAGAGGGGAGGAGGGGGGTTGCAGGAGGTGTTGGTGTTTGTGTGAAGTGAAGGTCAGGGTGGGTGTGGGTGTGGGGTGTGAGATTGGGCCTTTCAAATCTACAGTAGAACACATTCAGGTCATCAGCCAGTTGTTGGTCCACCACAGGGTTGGGCGTAGGAGTCCTGTAATTCGTAAGTTGTTTCATGCCACTCCACACTGATGCAGGGTCGTTAGCTGAAAACTTGTTTTTCAGCTTCTCAGAGTATCTTCTTTTAGCCACTCGCATTCCCTTATTCAGTGTGTTCCTGGCCTGATTGTACAAGACTTTCTCCGCAACTCTGTAAGCATCCTCTTTGGCCTGACGAAGCTGCCTGAGCTCTGCTGTAAACCATGGTTTGTCGTTGTTAAATGTTAAATAAGTCCTAGTAGGAATCCACATATCCTCACAAAAACTGATATATGACGTAACAGTATCTGTGAGCTCATCCAGATTGGTGTCTGAAGCCTCAAAAACACTCCAATCAGTGCAGTCAAAGCAAGCTTGTAGTTCCAGCTCTGCTTCGTTGGTCCATCTCTTTACAGTCCTTAATACTGGCTTAGCAGATTTTAATTTATGTCTGTAGGTTGGAAGAAGATGAACCAGACAGTGATCAGTTAGTCCCAAAGCTGCTCTAGGGACAGAGCGAAATGCATCCTTTATTGTTGTGTAACAATGATCCAGTATGTTCCTGTCTCTGGTGGGGCATGTGATGTGCTGTTTGTACTTGGGCAGTTCACGTGTGAGGTTTGTTTTGTTAAAATCCCCAAGAATAATAATAACTGAGTCCGGGTATTGTTGTTCTGTGTCTGTGATTTGATCAGCCAGCTGTTGCAGCGCGGCATTCAAACACGCATTTGGCGCGATATACACACTCACCAGAATAAACGAGGAAAACTCCCGTGGCGAGTAGAAAGGCTTACAGTTAATAAAGAGCTTCCAAATTAGGACAGCACATCCTCTTTAACGTTGTTACATCTATTCACCAACTTTCATTGATGTAAAAGCCTGTTCCACCACCTCTCGTTTTCCCCGTTAACTCCGCGATGCGATCCGCTCTGAACAGCTGAAAGCCCGGCAGATGTAACGCGTTGTCCGTAATGGCTTCACTCAGCCAGGTTTCTGTGAAGCACAAGGCAGCAGAGTTTGAAAAGTCCTTGTTTGTGTAGGTGAGGAGATGTAGTTCGTCCGTTTTGTTAGGGAGAGAGCAGAGATTTGCTAGATGAATGCTCGGCAGCGCTGTTTGAATGCCGCACCGACGGAGCCTGGCCAGTGTGCCTGCTCATCTCCCTTGCCTGCGTCTCCTAGCACGTTTAAACAACACAGCCGCGCCTCCAACTAGAATGTCTATTTATCGATGCATCAGCAATCCAGTTCTATATATATGGCTCTGTTTCCACCTGGTATTAAGATGCATTTCGGGTGATCCGATCACATGTGGTCAGGTGAGACACAGCTGTTCACACCTGGTCCATTTAAATGCATCTCCTGTGACCACTTGTGTTCTGAATTGGAGGGGAGGTTCTCTGTTTCATGACGACATACATCAGTCACTATATCAGTGTGTTACTGCATGATATTAAAGCACAACAAAGTCAGAAAAGACATAGAAAGCGTGAAAAAACGGTGCGCTGTTTCCGCAGATGCAGTTGAAATTTAATCTAAGCACAAACGCAACATGTCAAGCAGAATTATCTGTTATTTTAGTTGATTACCTGTATTAATGGAACTTCGGGTGTTTGTCATCTGTGTTGATATCAGACACACTAAAGAAGATCCGTGAAGCTCTCATGATTGTGTATGTATCCCCTTTTTAAAATGTTCCGATCGGACGGTTATTTCCTTTTAAAGCCACTCATAAACGGCAAAGTTTAAACTCTTGTTTTAGCGCAGCAGTTGATTGACAAGTGAGGAGTGGTGCTTCGCTGTTGCCAGGACACATACAGGATGGATAAGCATTTATATCTTAAATGTGATGCGGTCACATGCATATTTGACCACATTCATATGTGGTTTTAGTAATCCGATTACAAACCGTTTTAGACCCTGTTTAGACCTGTATTTACAGCTGACCACATATGATCGGATCACCCGAAACACATCTTAATACCAGGTGGAAATGGGGCCTATATCAGGGGGTGTAAGGATTCACTCGTTTTCTCGATGCATTGATTACTTATCCTGCCAATCTATATGCATCGGTCTTGAAATATGATTTTTGAATCGAGAATCGTTAGTGTTGGTCAATAATCAATTTAAAATGCAGAAAATCTGATGAACTGTGATTCGACATAACAGTGAAAAATATTTTAAAAATATATAAATATTTAATAAGTTACAAGTGTGTTTTAATGGAGACATGTGCAGCCTCATTCTCTAGGCACATGCCACCATAGCTCTCCCCTCACAGGCACATGCTGCACTCTTCTGTCGCCCTTCATGAGATCCTGCTCTCAGTTCTGTCCGTAACTCTCATTTAAACTTTTTATGAGCAGCTTTTGAGCACCTTGTGTCTGATCTCTCCTATAGATGGCCACTGAGAATCACATGAGCAATTGACAGCTCCCGCTCTTTTTTGTAATTAACATTTTATTGATTCATGTGCATATGACTCAACACATATATAATGAATCAACATTTTACATTTAAACCCTACTAATACAATCCCACCCTGACCCCTAACGAACACCCCTGTGGTCCCACATAACATACACACAATATATATATATACAGACACATACACACACACACACACACATATATACATTTACATACATATACACACATATATACATATACATACATACACAGATACACATACATACACTTACATAAAATAAAATATATTATATTATATATATATATATATATATATACATATATACAAATAAATAAAATAATAAAAATACATGATTAAACTACACTCTCCATATCCCCTCCCCGAGATTCCCCCCAAAAAACTAAATATTTGCCCCATTTTTTAGTAAATAAGTCCCTCAACCCCAGCCTTCTACTTACCACCTCTTCAAATGCAGCTACCCACCCCATTTCCACACACCACTCCGAAAAAGAGGGTGCTCCATTTGACCTCCATTTGACTTCCAACCCCTTAAAATTACTTGCCTGCTGATCATGAGACTGGTCATAACCCAGTTTTTTATATGATTGTCCCCTAAATGCATGACCGCCCCATCACCCAAAATACAGAGTCTGGGACAAAGCAAAACCTGAGTGTTCAAAACGTCGCACAAATACTTCTGAACCCTCAACCAAAACTCCTGGATCTTAACACCCCCAAAAGACATGGGTAGTGTCTCCAACTTCTGAATGGCATCGCCAGCAAGTGGGTGTGTCTTTAAGACCAAGCCTATATAATCTAGAGGGGGTCCAATAAAATCTATGTAAAATCTTAAATTGCGTAAGGCGAACCCTTACATCTCTAGATACAGACTTGACATTTTTAAGAATCTTAGTCCACACTCCATCCTCCAATACCAAATTCAAATCTTTTTCCCATACTCTCTTGAGAGAAGTCAAGGCTCCATACCCCAGACTCTGAATTAGTAGGGAGTAATACACTGATGCTTCATGGCCTTTTCCAAAAGCAGCAATCACCTCTCCCAAAGCACCTGCCGCTTTAGGGGGGTGCGTGCCACTCTCAAAAATAGTGCAGACTAGGTGGCGAAGCTGTAAATACTTAAATAAAACTGAGATCTGGGAATGCCAAAATGTTGAACCAAATTTTCAAAAGATCTCAATACTCCACCCTCATATAGGTCACCAAGTGCATTAACCCCCCTCACAATCCAATCTGACCAACAAAAAGGGGACTTATTAATACATAGTTTAGGCTTCTGCCATATGCTAGAGGCAACATTTAAATAAATATCAGAATTAAACACTCTGGACACTTTTGTCCATATCGAGTGCAAATGCAAAATAACGGGATGCGACTTAACCTCTCCGGCTAGTTTAATTGAAAGGCTATGCAGTGGCGAGATAGGGGCAAGAACTTCCTTTTCAATACAAAACCAGGGAGGGGCTCTCTCAGGTGGAAGCGACCAATGAGCCAAATGTCTAAGACCGAACGAATAATAATAAAACAAAATCTTGGGTAGGCCTAGCCCTCCTTTGTCAATTGGCCTATGTAACTTATTGAAATTTAACCTGGGGTGCTTACCATTCCAAATAAAGGACTTCGCTATGCTATCAAATTGCTTGAAATAAGAGAGGGGGACATCTACAGGGAGAGACTGAAGCAGGTAGTTGAATTTTGGAATACAATTAATTTTAATAACATTAACCTTCCCAATCATCGATAAATGTAATGAAGCCCACCTGCTGACATCGCTCGAAAACCTTTTTAATAAAGGGTCAAAATGAACTCTAACTAAATCAGACAGATTTGCTGGGTATAAAATCCCCAAATACTTAATGCCCTGTTTGGGCCACTGGAAGGCGCCCGGCTGGAAAGCTGTTTCTGGGCAGTACGCTGTCAGCGCCAAATCTTCGGATTTAGACCAATTGACTTTGTATCCTGAGAACTTGGAAAAGGAATTAATAATTCTGTGGAGGCAAGGCATAGATCTAGTAGGTTCAGAGACAAATAATAAAATATCATCTGCGTAAAGCAGAAGCTTATGCGCCACACCTCCCGCTGTCACCCCTGGAAAATCATCCTCCTTTCTTATCGCAGCTGTTAATGGTTCCAGGGCAAGACAGAACAATAACGGGGAAAGAGGGCAACCCTGTCGAGTGCCCCTATCCAGAGTAAAATAATCTGAAATTAATCAATTTGTTTGTACCGCTGCTACAGGATGTCTATAAAGTAACTTAATCCAACCAATAAATGTACTTCCGAACCCATACATTTCCAAAATCTTAAAAAGATAATCCCATTCTACCATATCAAATGCCTTTTCAGCGTCAAGTGAAATGGCAGCGACCGGAGATTGTTCATTCGCCACTGACCACATGATATTGATGAGACTCCTGATGTTATCAGAAGAGCTGTGGCCCTGAATAAACCCCACCTGATCTATATGTATAAGAGATGTCATAACCTTACTTAATCGGTTAGCCAAAATTTTTGACAATATTTTACATCTAGTTGGATCAGGGAGATTGGACGGTAACTTTTACACTCGCTTGGATCTTTGTCCTTTTTAAGAATCAGACTGATCCGGGCTCGTGTCATGGTTGGAGGAAGTTTTCCCTTCTTTAATGATTCAGTATAAACTTCTAACAAAAGTGGGGCCAGTTCTGTAGCATAGGATCTAAAAAATTCTGCGGCAAAACCATCTGGCCCCGGAGCCTTGCCAGTAGGTAGGGACTTAATTACCTTGTTAAGCTCCTCCAAGGTTATCTCAGAATCAAGAGAGTTTTTTTGCTCAGTCGTCAGTTTAGGAAGATCTAATGGTTCCACAAAGTTTCTAATATCTTCATCAGTAGATGAAGATGTGGAACTATAAAGATCAATATAGAATTCTTTAAAAGCATTATTAATATCAATGGCCGAGGTAAATATTTCACCACCAGCAGATTTCACTGAGGGAATGATAGAAAGAGACTCTCTCTGCTTTATATATCTAGCCAAAAGCTTCCTTGCTTTGTCACCCAACTCAAAGTATGACTGTCTTGCCCTGAATAACCAAAACTCCACTTTCCGTGACAGAATAGTATTATATCTATATTTCAATTGGGTCAATTCTCTGAGGCCATCAGATGACATACGCCGCTTCAGCTCTGCCTCTGCACTTTTTATATTTCCTTCCAACTCCACAAGTTCTCGTGCATTGGATCTTTTGATGAATGAGGCATACTGTATGATCCGGCCCCTAAGAACCGCTTTAAGTGCCTCCCAAGCCACGCTCACAGAGGATACTGAGGACCAGTTGGTCTCCATATAAACACTGATTTCAGTCTTTAACATTTGTTGGAAATCAGGATTTTGTAAAAGGGATACATTAAGGCGGCAACTATATGATTTATTTTTCTCTATATGTGTCATCACCTCTAAACTCACCAGGGCATGATCCGAGACTAAAATGTTTCCAACTGAGCAATCAACAACAGATGAAATGAGGGATTTGGATATATAAAAAAAAAATCTATTCTAGAATAAATCTTATGGACTGATGAAAAAACTGTATAGTCCCTACTGGATGGGTTCAAAAGTCTCCAAATATCCGAAAGACCAAGATTTTTACATATCCTGTGAAGCGTCAATGTTGCTCTAGGGGGTTTACACACTTTAGCTTCACTATGATCAAGGACTGAATCCATCAAAAGATTAAAGTCTCCTCCCAATATTATATCATGAGGGGTGCCAGCAGTTTGCAACATCCCTTCAAGATCTATAAAAAAGCCCTGATCATCAATGTTAGGTGTGTAAATATTAGCCAAAATCAGACTTTGCCCTTGAATTTCAGCTAAAACAATAATTACTCTTCCTAATTTATCTTTAATCTGTTTGAGAAATTTGAATTGTAAATGTTTATTAATCAATATAATGACTCCCTTGCTCTTACTTGAGCCAACACTAAAGAAAACATGTCCACCCCATATCTTCCCAAATTTTTCAGCTTCCTGCGGGGAGAGATGTGTTTCTTGAAGAAACACTATATCATATTTGTTACGTTTAAGAAAAGTAATAACCTTCCTTCTTTTTATGGGGTGCCCCAACCCATTCACATTCCATGTGGAGAGAGATAGTACACTCATATTAACAACTGACATATTGATATAATAAAAAAAATAAATTGTGTGTGAAAAACAAAATTATGAAGACCACATTCCCCATTAGTGAAACAATCAACCCCCGAACATCCCCCCAAACAAAACATACAGAAAAAAGAAAAACGTGCGCACTAACCCCGCGCACGACAGTGCCAACCGGCAACAATCCCTTTACTCAAAAGGTCCATGAACGCCCACGAGTCCCCACGACAACTTTGCCATCGGATTGCTCAATTTTGCCTCACAAATTTGTGAGGCAAAATTACATAACAGAAAATACTTTGTGAAATAAACCCAGTTAATAGGAAGAATGAACACAAAAAATGTGTAGATTCATTCACAGAACTGTCTCAAAGGTGTGATCTTCCACAAAACAAATTCCAGCTGATATAAAACCGTTCAGATTCCTCGGACAGACAAATTAATGTTCCGTGAGCTGGCTGTTATGAGTTCAGCGGATGACGTAATCATTCCAATGTCCCGTAAAAAAAAATAAAAATAAAAAATCAAAACAAACTACAGCCAGCAGGAGGAATAAGCACGAAGAACGAACAGATTAATCCACAGCTGTTCCAAAGGAGTGTTATTCATCAGAACAAGCTCCAGCCGCTAGGCGGATCCAGTACAAAAGGAAACAAAACTGGCATCCCGGATCCCCGGATGGTCAAGTCAATTCACTCGGAGGCTGCATAAAAGTAAATACCGTGACTTACACAATCCGTCAGCTTTATAAAAGACATCCTTTGTGTGAGCATGTAAATATTTTGCGGTCATCCATAGTGTCCAGTCTCAAACTGGCCGGGAACTTCAATGCAAATGTAATCTTCCATCAACGCAAAAGTTTCTTTAAGGAAAAGTGGTATTCACAAAACAAGCTCCAGCCGCACGGTGGAGCCAACGCAAAAAACCCAAAATTTCACCCAGCTTCCTCAAGAGTTAGGTACAGCGAGTCAGGCCCACTCACATGAGAAGCATCCAATGGTTTACTCAGTCATTGACTCTATAAAAGACATTGCCAGATTTGGACATGTGAACACTTTGTGACCGTTTTTCGTTTCTATTCTCAGTTTGGCAGGAAACATCAGAGCAAACGAGATCTTTTTCTGATGTAAGAGTTTCTTACATTCCTTGAACCGATCGCGTTTCTCTCTTGTCGAACTCGCAAAGTCTGGGAACAAGAAAACATTATGGTTCTTCCAAGAAAGCTTCCCTTTGCTCCTCGCCTGGCGCAACACAAGATCTTTATCGGATGATCTCAGAAATCTGGCCAGAATCGATCTGGGCCTATCTCCCACAGCAGATCTGTGAGGGACTCTGTGAGCTCGCTCGATTTCCAGCTTGTGGCCTGATATGTCGAGCAGACTCGGGAAGAGCTCGTCCAGGAATTTCACCATATCTCTGCCCTCCTCATGCTCAGGAATTCCAACAATTCGTATGTTATTCCTGCAGTTTCTATTTTCAAGATCTTCAAGCTTTTCAAGGAGATGTTCCAAATCAACTTTGGTCGCGGGCGGATAAGCGGATAATTCACTCTCCGAAGATTCCAGAAAATCGATTCGTTTTTCAACATCAGACACTCTTGTACCCAACTCAGAGAATTTTATTTCCATCGCCGTGATCGATCGACGTATTACAGGGAGATCTTCCAAGTCAGCAAGAATCTTCGTCAACATCATCGACATGTTGGACAACTGACGCTGGATCTTCTCTCCCGCCGTGCCATCCAAATTGAGTCCCCGGTCTGTAGGCCTGTCGGGGCTTTCATCCTGAACAAGTAAGTGTCTTTTAATATCTCCAGAGCCCGAGGATTTTGACTTCTTTGCCATGTTTTGCAACAAAGGACAAATGTGTAACTGGGTGTATCAAATTTCACCAGATTATAACATGAGAATAATCGAAACTTCAGCAAAGTGCGCAGAGCTCGTCGCTCACGTGTCTGCTCCTTGCATGGCGTCCATGACAGCTCCCGCTCTTGAGTGAAACGCGCTCAAAGCATTGTTATTGGCTAATTGGCAACTCATTGGCTGCATCCGAAAACTAGAAAATGCTGCCTATAGAGGCTGTATACGGAGGAAGGTTAAAAATTTTCAAACTGTACTGAGACCAGTTTTCCATTCATCCTTGTACTGAGACCAGAGTTCCATTCATCCAAAAATGCTGTCGGGTAAGCCATTAACTGATTAGACAGCAAGTCAGCTGCCTATGTTTAAAAAGCAGCCTTTGCATGGCCACTACTGAAATAAAATGCTGTAATTGCAGTGAAATCATGGAATTTTTATAGCAAAATATGGAATCATCAGAAGCCTGTTTGTACTTTAAAACATGTATGTTTTTTATCTTTAGTATTTTGTCTTTCTTTCTCTTGCCTAAGACACATTATGGGGAGTATTTTAAGAATCCTGTAAATGCATTTAAAAAAATGCAGAATCGAATTGATAATCCAATTTCATTGTGAATCAAATTTAATTGTGAATTGAATCTAATTGAATCGTTCTGAATTTTCAAAAAATAGTTTTGAATCAAATAGAAAACATATTAATCGAATCAATTAAATTTCAACCCAAAGATCACACCCCTAATGGAAAGGTTTAATCAAAATTAGAGTTGACGTGGTTAAATGCAATGTAACTATAACTATGGGGTATCTTGGCTCAACTATAGTGATGGTGACACCATGATCGACGAAATCTCAGGACCCACTGCATCCAAATTAGGTAAATTTCCTACAGGGTGTGTGCACTCTGTGTACACAACATGCAGTGATAGACGAGGCTGAATCCAGCTTTCACTAGCTTCTTAGGGTGCTTTCACACTTGGTTCAATTACTTGGACTGAACCCAAGTTCATTTCCTCCCCCTTCTGCTGCCCGCGCTGGTCTCTGTTCACATCATATTATTTGGGTCCAAACCACAGTCCGATTATGTCATCAACGAGAGTACATGTGGCAGCTTTTTACCACTGTAACTAGGTAACAACTCTATAAGACGTCACTGTGTTAAGTGAAGTGTTAAAGTTTGTCTCTTTGGATTCGCCATGAAAACTTGTCATGCACAGAACAACATGTGTTTGTCTCCCACGGATGCATTGAATGTGCAGTTATGTTATGAATATTAACGTATGTCTGCCGCAAGCCCGCTGATGAGTTGGAAGAGATGTGAAGAATGTGAGCTGCTCTCTAAAGACTGTATTTTGGACACAAGCAGATATGAGAAATGCATTATACCATAATAATTGTGATCGTGAGCATGCAAAGATGCTAATTATATGTCATCACAAGTGGTTCACTTCCGCGATTTGGTATGATTGCATTCATATTACCAGTGAACTGTACCAGAGTTCTCATGAACCGTACCCCAGACCACCTTTTCTAGTGAACCTGGGTATGGTTCGTGGCTGCAGATAATATAGCAAGATAGAGGCGAGTATGGCTGCTGTGCTGTAAGCTCTGACCCAATCAACCGCAAAGCCCTGCAAAGAGTGGTGCGATCAGCCATACACCTCATCGGAGGTGAGCTTCCCTCCCTCCAGGACATCTACACCAGGCGGTGTGTGAAAAAAGCTCTGAGAATCATCAAAGACTCAACCCACCCTAGCCATGGGCTGCTCTCACTGCTACGATCAGGCAGGCGGTATCGCAGCATCAGGACCCGCACCAGCCGACTTCACGACAGCTTCTTCCCCCAAGCGATCAGACTTTTGCACTCTTTTTTTTGTTATTAACAATTTTTATTGTTTTCATATAACAAATTAAAAAAACATAACAGAATATTTGGAATCAAATTATATAAATTTACAACTCTTCCCCCCGAACATTAACCCCCCCACCCGACACAAACAGGCACCCCAGTGGTCAAATGCCAATTGACAATGACACACAAACAGACGATAAAACAGCAGAAAATATTTAGAAACATAAAAAAAACATAAAAAGTATACATTCAAAAACAAAAAGGTTGCAACACACACATTTAAAACAACAAGTCTCTCTCCACTGCCCCTCCCCGAGAGCCTTCTAAAACTATAGTGTTTTAGCTGCTCAATTTCTTAATAAACAAATCTGTGTTGCCTAGCCTTCTATATGACTTCTCTTCAAATGTCGCTACCCTGCCCATCTCTGCGTACCACTCACGAAATGAAGATGCTCCAGATGACTTCCATCCCCTAGGGATGACCTGTCTGCCAATCATAACTCCGGCCAAATTCTTCCTGCATTTATCCCCTACATCAATGACTGCCCCATCGCCTAAAATACAGAGTCTGGGGCAAAATGAAATTTGAGTACCCAATACGTCACAGATACAACTAAACCAAACCCTAAACCCCAAACCCTAAACCAAAATTCTTGAATCTTAACACAACACCAAAAAACATGGGTTGTGTCCCCATCTTCTGATTGGCATCGCCAACAGGTGGGTGTGTCTTTAAGACCAAGCCTATACAATCTGGAGTGGTGGTGGCGTAGTGGACTAAAGCATTGAACTGGTAAGCCAAAGGTTGTTGGTTCAATCCCCACAGCCACCACCATTGTGTCCTTGAGCAAGGCACTTAACTCCAGGTTGCTCCAGGGGGATTGTCCCTGTAATAAGGGCACTGTAAGTTGCTTTGGATAAAAGCGTCTGCCAAATGCATAAATATAATCTAAAGGGGGTCCAATAGAATCAATGTAAAATCTTAAATTGCATAAGGCGCACCCTTGCATCTCTAGATGTAGACTTGATGTTTTTTTTAGAGTTCTAGCCCACATTCCCTCCTCCAATACAAAGTTTAAATCTTTCTCCCATAATCTTTTGAGAGAAGTTGAAGCTCCGTCCCCCAGACTGTGAATTAGCAGGGAGTAGTACACTGATGCCTCATAGCCTTTTCCAGTAATCACCACTTCCAGAGTATCTACTGATTTAGGGGGGTGTATGCTACTCCCAAAAATAGTACAAAGCAGGTGGCACAGTTGTAAATACCTAAAGAATTGAGACCTGGGAATCCCGAAATGTTGAACCATACATTTAAAGGATCTCAACAGTCTAATATAGGTCACTGAACATATAACCTCCCTCACAATCCACTCTGCCCAGCAGAAAGTGGACTTATTAATACATAGATTTGGGTTCAGTCATATGCTCGAAGCAACATTTAAATAAATGTCAGAATAAACCACTCCGGACACATTTGTCCATACGGCATGCAAATATAGATAAAGAATATAGCTGTGAGAAGCAATTAACGGGGTTCAAGCAGTTTAAGGCCTTTAAGCACATGCGTAAAAAGGTATTATGTTTTATTTAGCAAGCATGTAACCACCTAGATCATAGATGGAACAGCCAATACAGGCAATTTACCAAGGAAATACATGGTTTTTAAAGCTTTTTAAAGCTCATAGCGCCACCTATGTTCCAATCTCCATAAAAGTCTGTATGCTTGTTTAGAATCATATGTCGCATGTGCTTACCTAATTTCGTGAAGTACTGAGTTTTTGTTTAGGAATTATGGGCTTATTTGTACACTTGACCACTCCCGTTTTTTAAATGACTCTGTTATAGCTACCCAAAGGGTAAAGTTGAACATTTTTTTTGATAATTATTGACCTAGAGAGTCCAGAGGATTTTACTGTATTGGCTTTATTGAGGTTGAGCAAAAAACCTGGACTAGTTCACAAAAGTAGTTTTTTTACATAATCGTGAATATTTAATGAAGGATTTGATTGACAGCAGTGGTTCTTGAGGCAAAGTTGTTCAGTATGAGGAGATATAACAAATGATATGAATTATAGCTGTGTCCCAATTCAGAGGCTGTTTGTGTCACTGCTGCGTGACAAAGGCTGTCCCAATTTGAAGGCTCCTTCAAATGCAGCCTCCAAATGCGTCCTTCGTTTCCCTTGAAATGAAGGATACAACAGATGGATCCTTCGCGGCCTTGCCTACCCCAGAATTCATTGCGCGCCAGTGACGACAGGATTTTTTTTTGAGAGAAATTGCCGAATTACACTTTTAAATGTAAGTATTGGGTTTTCAACTTACTCAAATATCTAATGATACAAATGTAAAAAAAAAAAACAAAAAAAAACTTTAAAGTGTTTCAAATGTTGACATATCTTACTAAGATGCAATTATATATAGTTTATACTCTGTATTATATACAGAAATGGACCATGGTGAAAATATTTACACAGTTTGTGAAACCTGTTTTGTTTTCAGACAGTTTAATATAACTTTCAAAAAAGTCCAGTACAAATGTTACAGTCACTTGGCAGCTGTCACAGTTGTTAGGTGACAAGAACAGTCCTCTGTAGGCTAGACTGTCCCAATTAACAATGATCAGTCCGACCTTCGCAGCCTTTGAAGGCATGGCCTTTGAAGTCCAAGTCCTTCGAAGGATGCAGCCTTTGAATTGGGACACAGCCATTGTGTGTATGTGTGAAACACCATGTGATTACAGAGGCGTAAAACTCGTTAGCGGCATCCACTGGCCGACTCACCACGCGCCTCACCGAGAATTAACCACATTATAGGGACCACGAGGAGGTTACCCCATGTGACTCTACCCACCCTAGCAACCGGGCCAATTTGGTTGCTTAGGAGACCTGGCTGGAGTCACTCAGCACACCCTTGGATTTGAACTAGCGAACTCCAGCAGTGGTAGCCAGCGTCTTTTACCACTGAGCTACCCAGGCCCCTGGCTGATTTCTTTCAAATTTCTCACAGACCTCTATGGCCAGGAGTCGAACAGGCCCAGTTCGACAGTTTTGTGCCAATCGGCCTCCGTTAACCTTGTCTAATAGGTGCTCAAACATCATTGGCCAATGGTGGCCAGGTTTTTGAGATACACCAATGTCCTCATAAACAGTCATGGCACCTTGGACAAAGACACTGCATGCCGATTTTCAACTCAATCAGACTAACGGTTGTGTAGTTAGAGCTGTTTTCATGTTTTTTTCCTGTTATAGTGCCACCAAGTGGCCAAACTCCATGTTTTTTTTTTTACTGTGACCTCAGATTAAGCTCATACACATGTGTACTGGGTTTGGTGAAAAAATGGCCCACACTTTTCAAACGTTTTGGCACCCCTTAGCGACCATGAGTCTAAAAATTTTTTTTTGATAATTATTGATAATCAATAATATATATTATCAGATTATATATGCATTATATACAACCATTAACACCTACAAAAATCTTGATAGCACCACCTGGTGGTCGATTTTTTTAAAACTTTGCACAACACTCTCAGACCAAGTGTCAAATAGGTCCACCAAGTTTCGTTCCAATCAGTCATTGTTAACCTTGTGTAATAGCTGCTGAAATTTGATTGGCCGATGGTGGCTATGTTTCTCAACATATGGGAATGTCCATATAGCCAATGGTGGTAGCTGAGACAAAGACAATGTATGCAATAGGATTAACGGTTTCATAGTTACAGCCAATTTCATGTTTTTTGGTATTATAGCGCCACCATGTGGCAAAACCACGGCAACTTTTCTGGGCGACCAAAGACTAACATTTTACATAAGCATCCCATGTTTGGTGAAGATATCTCATTTCCTTCAAGAGTTATAGCCATTTACGTTAAATTGGCCACTTCTAATTCCTATGTTTTCGCATACCGTAGCTAGCACGAGTCGAAAGTTCTTGATATTATAATTTCTTGATAACTTTTGATATTGAGACTCCATAGAATCGTTTGGCACTTGTTTGGTCCCGATCAGACGAAAAACCTAGAAGTAGTTCACAAAAGTAGGTTTTATGAAAAATCCAAGATGGTGGAAAATCGGAGGTGGAAATGAAATCGGAGATATACGTTTTGTTTGGTTTGAGCCACGGATTCCAATGCTATAAAGCACTTGAGTCTACGACAAACGGTCTAGGAGTTATGAGCAGTTTCGAGTTTTTGATCGCTGTAGCGCCCCTTATTGACCGATTTGGCCGAGTCCGTGTTTCTGAGTAGTGAGCAACACTACTACCATCTGACCAAGTTTCAAGTCTCTAGGCCTTACGGCCCGCTCTGCCTGATCAGTTTTATGGCTGAATAATAATAATAATAATAATAATAATAATAATAAAATCTGAACTATTTTACATTTATGCATTTGGCAGATGCTTTTATCCAAAGCGACTTATAGTGCATTATTACAGGGACAATTCCCCTGGAGCAACCTGGAGTTAAGTGCCTTGCTCAAGGACACAATGGTGGTGGCTGTGGTGATCGAACCAGCAACCTGATTACCAGTCATGTGCTTTAACCCACTAAGCCATCAACACTCCCCCTACACCTAAACTATTACAATAGGGTTTCAGCGCTAAGCGTTTGAACCCCTAATAATAATATAAAAAATCTTAACAATTACAATAGGGTTTCAGCGCTAAGCACTTGAACCCCTAATAACGGGTTGTAACTTAACTTCTCCGGTTAGTTTGATAGAAAGCCTTTGCAATGGCGAAATAGAGGCAAGAACTTCCTGTTAAATACAAAACGAGGGAGGGGCTCTCTCAGGTGGAAGCAACCAATGAGCCAAATGTCTGAGACCGAATGCATAATAATAAAACAAAGTCTTGGGTAGGCTTAGCCCACTTTTGTCAATCGGCCTATGCAATTTACTGAAATGTAATCTGGGACATTTACCATTCCAAATGAAGGACTTCGCTATGCTATCAAATTGCTTGAAATAAGAGAGGGGGACATCTATAGGGAGAGATTGTAGCGGGTAGTTGAATTTTGGAATACAATTCATTTTAATAACATTAACCTTCCCAATCATAGATAAATGTAATGAAGCCCACCTACCCACATCACTTGAAAACCTTTTTATTAAGGGGTCAAAATTAACTCTAACTAAATCACACAAATTTGCTGGGAATAAAATACCCAAATACTTAATACCCTGTTTGGGTCACTGGAAAACGCCAAGCTGAAAAGCTGTTACTGGGCAGTATGCTGTGAGAGCCAAAGCTTCGGATTTAGACCAATTAACTCTGTAACCTGAGAACTTAGAAAAGGAATTATTAATTCTGTGGAGGCAAGGTATAGATCTAGTAGGGTCGGAGATGAATAATAAAATATCATCTGCATAAAGCAAAAGCTTATGCGCCACACCTTTCTCCATCACCCCTGGAAAATCATCCTCCTTTCTTATTGCTGCTGCTAATGGTTCCAGGGCAAGACAGAACAATAATGGGGAAAGAGGGCAACCCTGCCAGGTGCTCCTATCCAGAGTGAAATAATCTGAAATTAATCCATTTGTTTTTACCGCCGCTACCGGGTGTCTATAAAGTAACTTAATCCACCCAATAAAAGTATTCACAAATCTGTACATTTCCAAAATCTTAAAAAGAGAATCCCATTCTACCATATCAAATGCTTTTTCGGCATCAAGTGAGATGGCAGTGACTGGAGACTGATTGTATGCCACTGCCCACATGACATTAATGAAATGCCTAATGTTATCAGAAGAGTTACGGCCCTGAATAAACCCCACCTGAACTATATGTATAAGAGATGTCATTACTTTATTCAATCGGTTAACCAAAATTTTGGACAATATTTTAACATCTAGCTGGATCAGGGAAATTGGATGGTAACTCTTACACTTACTTGGATCTTTGTCCTTTTTAAGTATCAGACTGATCCGGGCTTGTGTCATTGTTGGTGGAAGATTTCCATTCTTTAATGATTCCGTAAAAACTTCTAGCAAAAGTGGAACCAGTTCTGTTGCATAAGATCTAAAAAATTCAGCGGCAAAGCCATCTGGCCCCGGACTTGCCTGTAGGCAAGGCCTTAATTACCTCTCCAAGCTCCTCCAAGGTTATCTCAGAATCAAGAGAATTTTTTTGCTCAGCCGACAGTTTAGGAAGTTCTAATGTTTCCACAAAGTTTCTAATATCCTCTTCAGTAGATGAAGATGTGGAACTATAAAGATCAAGATAGGAGTCTTTAAAAGCATTATTAATATCAGTGGCCGAGGTAAATATTTCACCACCAGCACATTTCACTGAGGGAATGATAGAAAAAGACTCTCTCTATTTTATATATCTAGCCAGAAGCTTCCCTGGTTTGTCCCCCAACTCAAAGTATGACTGTCTTGCCCTGAATAGCCAAAACTCCACCTTCCATGATAAAATAGTATTATATCTGTGTAACATGGGTTAAAATGGGCAAGGAAGAGGTGGAAACTGGACGAACCATCAAAATGATGTTTAATGTAAACTTAAAAAGACACAAACAAATACACACACGGCAGCTGCTTGTGGCTCTCTCTCTCTCAAACTGTGACATCCGGCTCAGCTTTATCCCTCTTTTCGGCTGATTAGCCCGATTAGGGGCCAGCCGTGAGCACTCACGGCCCTGCCCCGCCCTCCTCCTCATCACACTCCTCCCTTCTTTGCCTCAGGTCAGGGAACTCTTCCAGTCACGCCTGCCAGCAGGCTTTCCCCACCTATCGAGACCTGGGAGGGAGACAAGGGGAGGGAAAAGAGGAGAGGGAAAGAGCGAGGCAGAGTGACAGTGAGAGAGAGAGAAAAATAATTGGTCGCTGGTTCCCTGACATGCCATCACCTGGTGCTCGACCACTCCTCCACCCTCTGGCAGATGACAGCCACTCCTCCTCGGGCGGACCAAAGCAAGTCCTCCGACCCCTGGCGGATGGAATGCCCCTCCGTGTTCTGGCAGCGAGTAGCGAGCCCCTCCACCCCTGGCAGCGGCTCCACCGCTCCAGGTGGCCGGCAGTGAGCCCCTTCTCCCCTCGCGGACGGCGGCCGTTCCTCCGCGTCCAGGCGGCCGGCAGCAACTCCTCCGTCGCTGGCTTGCACACTTTTGCTTCACTATGATCAAGGACTGAATCCATCAAAAGATTAAAGTCTCCTCCCAGTATTATATCATTAGGGGTGCCAGCGGCTTGCAACCTCCCTTCAAGATCTATAAAAAAGCCCTGATCATCAACATTAGGTGCATAAATATTAGCCAAAATAAGACCTGGATTAGCAGATAATTCCCTCTTTGATGACTCCAAATAATCAGTCCGTTCCTTGACATCCCCCACTCTTGTAACCACCTCACAGAACTTCATATCCATGGCAGTGATCGATCAATGTATCACAGGAAGATCCTCCAAGTCAGCAACGACCTTCGTCAGCATTGCCGACATGCCCAGCATCTCTCGCTGCATTTCCTGTGGGAAAAAATCTCAGACCAAATTGGCTCCCTGGCTCACGATCCGCTCGGGAGTGTCAGCTTGAGCGCGTGTCTTTTAATGTCTCCAGAGCCTGAGAACAGTTATGGAACAGAGTGTATCGAACATCACCGGTTTATATAATTAAAAGTGTTAAAACTAGCAAAGTGCGGGGGCCTGGGTAGCTCAGCAAGTAAAGACACTGACTACCACCCCTGGAGGTGCAAGTTCGAATCCAGGGTGTGCTGAGTGACTCCAGCCAGGTCTCCTAAGCAACCAAATTGGCCCAGTTGCTATGGAGGGTAGAGTCACATGGGGAAACCTCCTCGTGGTCGCTATAATGTGGTTTGCTCTCGGTGGGGCGCGTGGTGAGTTGTGCGTGGATGCCGTGGAGAATAGCATGAAGCCTCCACATGTGCTATGTCTCTGCGGTAATGCGCTCAACAAGCCACGTGATAAGATGCGTGGATTGACGTCTCAGACGCGGAAGCAAGTGAGATTCGTCCTCCGCCACCCGGATTGAGGCGAGTCACTACGCCACCACGAGGACTTAGAGCGCATTGGGAATTGGGCATTCCAAATTGGGGAGAAAAAGGGAGAAAAAAAAATAGCAAAGTGCACAGAGCTCACCGTTCACACGTCCGATCCTGGCATGTCATCTAGACTTTTGCACTCTTGATCTCTCACGATCAATATACATCAGCACTGCACTTTATTAATCTCACACTGGACTGTCATAAATTATTTTTTCTCTTTACAACACACTGGCAACTGACTATCAACCGACAGCCTGAATGTCAGTACAACACTATACAACCTACTGTATATTTTATATATAATATTTTTATTGTATACTGTGGATTCTATATTGTGTGTATTGTATACTGTACATAGTATATTTTTATTTGTATATTGTGTTGTGTGTAATTATGTGTAAATTAGTTTTGTAAATTGTGTTGTGTAAATCTGATGTTTATTGTAGATTGATGTCAGTACATATTACATATTAGATATTCAGTAAAAGCATCTCAATGTTTTGCCACTACACAGCTCAATAAACAAGTGAAATCTAAATATGCACAAGCCAGTGGCTACTAACTGATATATTAAGGTTATTTGAGTGATTTACGCGCAATATAGAGGCCTGTACTGATACCTCTATTAAATTATTAAACTGCAAATTTAATCTGCAAATTCTGCAAATACTTGGGATAAAAATGGTTATTTTAAATATTATGTTTTAAATCAAAATTTTGTTTTTACATTTATAGGCATAAAATGGAAAATTATTAGACTTCTGTTTTGCTTACGAAAATGAACCATGGTTTAACAACACTAACCAATGATCTTTATACAGTATCTATATTATAGATCAGTAATCATAGTTCACCATGTTATTTGTAGTAAAAAAAGTAGTTACCACAAAATTAACCAAGGTTACTACAGTCAGGGTTACTAGAATTGTCCTCTAGTAAAACCATTGATATCTGTATTAAAACTGGGTTCCAGAAAAAACATCTCAGTTACCTATGTAACCTAGGTTCTTGGGCTGCCCCTAATAGTCGACCAAACATTAGTCGATGAGTAGAGTCTTGGTCGATGAAGTTTTGATTGGTCGGTTGGTCGCAGAAAAACAAAACTCCACAGGAAACCGACGAACACAGGTATTACCGCTGGTTGAACGCTAGGTGGTACTATGGGGTACTTTTGTTAAGCAGGGTTAGGGTTAAGCCTACACAATAAAGCAATTTTTATTTATTTTAACTAAAAATTCAAATGAAACTGGAAAAAATAAGTGCAATTAAAATGTGTGTTGTTCAACTTTTTGAAAGATGGCTTTACAACAATTGTGAAGGGCAACGTCTCTTTGGAAACAAACCTACTTCATCTGTGCATTCTCTACTGGTCCATTGTCTGGGAAAATACATTGTGTGTGAATAAATTTATTTTGTTCCCTCCTTCATGTTCCAAACAAAATGAAAAAGCAATTAAAATAATGAAGTGATTGAAAAATTATATATAAGTAACCACCTTTCCATTTACCATCAGGCAAGTATCCGTCTAAACATGCAGGCGGAAAATTACACAAATGAAGACATAAAACAATTATAAATGTAAAAATAATAATCATAATGATGATAATAATCACTGAAATATAAATCATTGTTCGAAGTGAATGTGTTTTTGTATTATTTTATGTTTTAATCACAGATGTATGGGCTGGGAGTTGTGGTCACAATGAACTGCTCTGTGGAAATAAAGCGAACTGAACTCAAAGCACCTACTGAACTGAGATGTCTGAGGTCATATGCAGCACTCATAGACGATACTGTTCTTGCAAAAAAAAATTTTTTTTTCAGAAGACAGAAACAAAGAAAAAGTGAGAACCTTTTACATATGCGTGTTCCACAAGACAACACGCCTCCGATCAAACAGCACATCAGACGTGTTTATAGACAGCTTTTCTGTCATCTGGTATTAATAATATAATAAAGTGTGTTTCTTCAAGTGCGTGTCTGTGTGTCTACGGGCAAATTAATTGTAACATTAATATGATAATAATAATAGTCTAATGTTAATAATAACTTCATAATTTAAATGGGAAAACGAGCCAAATATCATCTTGACATCGTCAAAGGCATCAGCTATTGGCGATCACTCTGACCATCGTCAATCCCCGATATCATTGTCTGTCGTTACAACCCTAAAGTGCATTTCTCTATAAATTAACAAAATGTTCAGACAGTCTCCTTGCTAGTTTTTCTGACACATTCAGAATCATTACCGCTTTTGCCGGTGTTGCTGTGGCTCGCTTCATGCGTGTGCTTGTAAAATTTATATTTTAAAGGCTCATTATTACGGTTTAGTATTTCTCTGTAATGTAGAACAGTGTTAGCAATGTTACTTATAACATTCTTTCTCAGCCCTGGAGCTCAAACCATTTTCTGATGCCCCCCAAAATATATATATTTAAGTAATTCAATGAATGTCATAAATGTGCGACAACTAGTCGACTAATGGCTTAAACTAACGCCAAACCTTTGGTCGGGGTCAGCCCTACTAGGTTCTCTGAGATGAAGGGAATGAGACATTGCATCGCTAAACTAATGCTATGGGGAGTGTCCTTCTACATGACTTAGTTGAAACCTTTCTACAATAATGCCAGTATTGGTTATGGTGTTTAAGCCCCACCCTTTTAGGCGCAAAGCTGTCCAGTATTAAAGCGGGCACGCAAAAACCATTCCTCTGAATTTTCTGACTGAGGGACAAAGAGTGCATCGCTCGCACCTCAAAAAACCCTGAGTCAGTAGTGCAGCCAGCTTACACAATGTCTCGTTTCCTTCATCTCAGGAAACCGAGGTTACATATGTAACCGAGACGTTCCCTTATGATTCAGTACACTTGACATTGCATCACTAAGCTGATGCTATGAAGAACAGATTCCCATCACTCCACACTACATGACATAAACTTCCCACAGAGGAAACATGATGCTGCAGTCCCGTGGGACAGCGACCGACATGAGTATGCCGCAAGTGAATGACCCTCATGGTGAGCCAGGAGCGGAACACTCAGAATATATATATGAACTATGGTCATATAGTTTGAATTAACCCCTTCATGAACCCAGTCGGGAAGTAAGTTTATTTGTAATGAAAGTGCCTGTGACTTTTGGGAAATACAATGTTCTAAATGCAGGTGGTTGTGTAAAAAGACAGGGGGCATAAGTATATGTTTGGCCGATGAAATAGCAAGTGCTCTAGACAGAGATGACTTGCTATGAGAGAGACATTATGTTTAGGTTGTAAAACCTTGAGAATGTGTTTTGAGAAGACCATCCTGCTGCAAAACATATCTTGTAAGGACACACCATTTGTCCATGCCCATGAAGAGGCCATGCCTCTAACTGAGTGTACTTTAACACCAACTGAGCAATTCGCACCCTGCAACTCGTAAGCCAGGGTGATCGCATCAATGATCCAGTGAGAAAGTCTTTGCTTGGAGACAGACATTCATTTTGTGTGTCCTCCATAGCATACCAAGAGTTGGTCAGCTAATCTGAATTGGCAGGTGCACTTAACGAGGCTTGAAGGTGAACCACCTGCACTCTGAAGGGTATGGTTAGAACCTTAGGCACTTAGCCTTTCCTGGGTTTGATAGAGATTTTTGAAAGACCCAGACCAAACTCCAGACATGAATTGTCAACTGACAGTGCTTGCAAATCACCAACCCGTTTTACTGAGGCCAAAGCCAGCAGTAATGCGGTCTTAAGAGAAAGCACACACAATTCAACATAGTCCAGAAGCACGAAGGGAGGCCCCGCGAGCGATTTTAGGACCAAAGTTAGGTCCCAAGTTCTCACTGTGAGAACATGACTATGGCAACGTTGCGGTCACGGCTTTCCTTCGTTAGAGGGAAAGCCACCCCAGCGGCTGCCTGCCTCGGTCCATCTACCTATGGGTTTGAGGCTGCGTCGGATAGCACTGGGGCGATTTGGTCGAGATGAGGGAGGCTGACAAGGTATGGTTCCTTGATGCCCCCGTCTCCCAGGTTGGCCTATTGGGTGACACTGTCGAGGACTGTGCCAAGCAGTTCTCGGCAGTTAAGCAGATGGAGGCTATTCAGCATAATCTGCCCCGGCATGGATCAAGATCCCGCACCCCATCTGCTCGTCGCCAGGGACATCCCCCCACCCGGCCCCAGCGTAGAGCCACCTGCAGGAAGCAGAAGCAGACCAGTCCATCCCCCGGTGGAGGGCCGGGAGGAGAATCTTTTGTCGCCTTTTCTTTGATTTGCCGCATGTCCGAAAGGCTGCGGTACCCACACATTCAGAAAAGGAGCTGTTTCCTCATTTTCTGGGTCACACACCTGGTGTTTACGGCCATCATTATTGTGATCGCCGGACACTGCACATTTATGGCAGGCAGGACGTTGCGGAGGCGGGCCCCCCACCCCTGTGTGCCCAGCTGCGGCACAACACACCTGCCCGGGCAGTTGCGATAAATTACGAGGACGGTTCCCTCCTCCCCCATCGCTGACCGGTCCTATGGTGGGTACCCAGAGCCAGGTAAGTGATTCGATGTCCCCAGACTCAGCACGGCCATGAGTTCGGGGTCCGAGCCCCCTCAACGTGGCGCCTCTGGCTCCGCCCTGCCGCGAGGCCCCACCCGCCGGTACGTCTGACACGATTGTCTCCTTGGTCCCCCTCGCCCGGAGCTTAGGGGTGTGGCTTGCGCTCCCCAACCTGTCACGATGGCTGGCTGGGACCGTCCGACTCGACTATGCGATTCAGTTCGCCAGGCACCTGCCTGGGTTCAGCAGCATCCATTTTACCTCAAGTGCAGGGCGAGAACGCCGCTGCCCTGCTTGTGGAGATCGCGTCTCTTCTGCGGAAGGACATGGTAGAGCCTGTCCCTCCAGCCGAGATGAAGAAGGGGTTCTACAGCCCCTACTTCATCGTACCAAGGAAAGGTGGTAGGTTGTGGCCAATCCTGGACCTGCGAGTTCTGAACCGGGCCTTGCACAGACTCCTGTTCAATGCTGATGCGGAAACGCATTTTAGCGAGCGTCCGGCATCAGGATTGGTTCGTGGCGGTAGACCTGAAGGACGCGTACTTCCCCTGAGGAGTGTTCTCCTCTCTCAGGGACGGGGCACCATCTGGCACCCATGACCAGACCTCTGGAATGTTCATGTCAGGCCCTTGGATGGGATGTGGAAGACCTAAGTGGCCTACCACCCACGGTGGTAGACATTGATCACTCAGGCTAGGGCTCCTTCTATGAGGCGCTTGAATGCCTTGCAGTGGCATCTGTTCGCTAAGTGGTGTTCTTCCTGATGTGAAGACCCCAGAAATACGCAGTTGGGTTGGTGCTTTCCTTCCTGCAGGAGAGGCAGCTGTCCCCCCCACCTTGAGGGTGTACGTGGCTGCTATGGTGGCACACCACAATGCAGTCGACGGTATTTAGGGAAGCACGACCTGATCATCAGTTTCCTTAGAGGCACAAGGAGGTTGAATCCTCCCAGACATTCCCTCATGGTATCTATCCGTGGTCCTGTGGGGAGCCCCGTTTGAGCCCTGGAGTCAGTTGAGCTAAAGGCAGTCTCTTGAAGGCTGCCCCTCCTGACTGAGCTCACGTCCATCAAGAGGATAGGGGACCTGCAGGTATTCTCTGTCAGCCGTACATGCCTAGATTTCAGTCCGGAATACTCAAACGTGGTCCTGAGGCCCCGACCGAGCTATATGCCCAAGGTTCCCACGGCCCCGTTTAGGGATCAGGTGGTGAACCTGCAAGCGAAGCTGCCCCAGGGGGAGGCAGACTCAGCCTTTTCATTGCTGTGTCTGGTGCGTGCTCTGCACATCTACTTGGATTGCACACAGAGCTTTAGATGCTCTGAGCATCTCTTTGTCTGTTTCAGAGGACAGCAGGATGGGAGTGCTGCCTCCAAACAGAGGATCGCCCACTGGGTCATTGATGGCATCGCTTTGGTGTACCACACCCAGGGCGTGCTGCCCCCCTTGGGGCTTCGGGCACACTCCACCAGGAGTGTGGCGGCCTCCTGGTCCCCGACAAATGGCACCTCTTTGGCAGACATCAGTAGAGCAGCAGGCTGGGCAACACCCAATACCTTCACGAGGTTCCTTAATCTCCGGGTTGAGCCGGTTCATCCTGTGTGTTGTCAGGTACGAACAGGTAAGTTGGCGGGACAACTGGTAGGGTGTACCGCATGCGTATAGCGCCTTTCCCCTCCTGGAGGGGGAGATGTGCGCTTTTTACCCCCCAGCCGTGTTCACGAGGTCGTGGACCCTGGATGTCCTTCCTCCTTAGCCCTGTGGCAGGCGAGTTTGTGGAGAAACTCGATGCTGGCCCAGTACGTGTGCTATTAGGCCCTGTACTGGGGTAGGTGCTCCACATGCGCTGGTTGCCTGTTTGTAACCACGTGTGATGTATCTTCCGTGAGAAACCCGCTTCTTCCTTGGGCAGAGTTTCCTCTGCCACCGGTCGCCATGTAGAGCTCTGGGTAGGACCTACCGCGGGGACTTCTCCATATGCGACACTGCCGACAAGACTCGGTATGACCATGTGACATATTTCCACACAATTGCCTCCCCTTCGGGCAGGATGTGGTCTCCGCGGTGTCTTCCCCTTGGGAATGGACACCCCGCTGACGTGGACATTTATGGCCTGCAGCTGAATGATTTCCATTCTTCTTTGGGGAATAAAAAAGAAGAGAAGAGGCCACGGTTGGGGCGGCCTGTCCCCATTTTGGGCAGTCGACTTGTCCCCGAGGTGCGGGGGACCGTACGACGATCGTAGGAGTGTTGGGGGAGGTTACGTGACGGCCAGGTGCACTGGCTACGAGGCATGCAATGGTTTGCCCGTCTCGCATCTCCAGTCCACGTAACACAGTTCAGCTAGTTGTGGCATTTTGTATAGGGACCCCTAGTGTCACTACATCGACACAGCGTCGAGTGAGTGACAGATAGGGAATGTCCTGGTTACTTTCATAACCTCCGTTCCCTGATGGAGGGAACGAGAGTTTGTGTCCCTCCTGCCACAACACTGAACTACCCACTGAAATGGCTGGGACCTTGTCTCGGCTCCTCAGCACAAAACTTGAATGAGTGGTTGTGAGCCAGCTCCTTTTATACCCATATGTGTGGGGCAGTGGCATGCAAATTCCACTCACCGATTCCCATTGGCCTTTTCTCAAAGATCAAAGGTGTTTGGGGCTCCCAAGGGCGACCCCTAGTGTCTATATCGACACAACATCTCATTCCCTCCATCAGGGAATGGAGGTTACAAAAGTAACCAGGACATTTCTGAATCTTACAAACTGCACCTTTAAGTGACCAAATTAAATTAACTAAAAGGGAACTATATAAATGGATCTGAGATTTCACCTCAGGCTGCCTCATGGAAGATTGACGGTCGTACACAAATGTACCTAACAGGACATTTACATTTACAAAATTCATTTTAAAGAACATAAAAATCAAATATATAACATCTCCAAATTTACATTTAACATAACATGGGTAAACAACTATGTAAAACGATGAATAAAAGTAGATTTATGGAGCTTCGTTTTTCCTCAGCATCCGTGGAGTGGAAGGCCATTAAAGATCCAAGTGAGGCATGTGGAATATTTTTATCAAGTTGAATATAAATTAATCAAGTATGATCAATGTAAATATAGCCATTTTATTCTACAATAATTTTTGATGGTCAGGCATGTATTTTACTGTGTGTGTCGGTGTAGAGGCCTGTGAAGGAATGGAATGTGCTCACATATGGTAAACTGCTCTCATGACTGCTGAGAAAATATATGGTGAGGCTCCTCCACAGGTGTCTCCTGTCCACTTCTTAAAATAAACAGACTGGGGTCAAAGAATAGGGTGATGGATAATGGTGACATGTATGGAATGGATTAGCCACTCCTTGGTAGATCATATGTATTTAAGTGGGGGCAAACCCATTTTCTGGTGTTGTGCAGGGAGCAACTCGGCTTTTTTATCTCTGATAATAAAGTCTAACTTCTGGCATCAAAACCCCAAGACTTCAAGAGTGATGTTTCACAGAGGTGGCAGAAGCCACAACAAATTGGTGAGGAGTATGGGATTGGAAAGGATCAAAAGAGTGAAAAATCACAGCGAGCAGGCTGGACAAGTGACACAAATAGGTGGCCACTGAAGGGATAAGCATTTTTGCTTGTAATTAGTTTATGTTGCTTGCCAGAGTTTGCCTGCGGTGGTAAGGACACTCAAAAAGCTCCTCCAAATTTAAAGAGCAAAAAGACTAAAAGGGTTTTGATTCCAGAAGAAATAATTGCATGCAATGATCTGTTTTTACTATTAAGAGGGCCTAGATGAATAACAGTAAATGAAAGCAGATAAAGTTTAAAGAAGCCGGGTAAGCAAAATGCTGCAGGGCATTGCTTTTCACTGTGTTGAGGAAGTGTGTCAGTGAGAGCAGAACTGACAGGGAGTGTAGAATAGGAAAAGTGTATGTGTAAAAAGCGGATATCGCTCTGTTGTGTAGAGGAAGTGAATCACAGAGGCCCAAAGGGTAGGCAAAAATCCTGCTAAATAGGCTTTTTCGTCATGTCGAGGAAGTGAATCGGCGAGAAGGGCTGTTTGGTAGTTCACCTAAGAGAGGTGGTAGAATAGTTGCGTTTTAGAATTTGATAGTATTTTTTGAGAGCTCTGTGTTTATTAAGGCCTTGTGTTTGTAAAAAGTGTGAAAGTTTCTGTGTCTGTGAAAGTGTTTGTGTCTGTGTTTGAAAGTTTGTGAAGTGTGACTGAAGTGCGATTGCATATGGAAGTGTATGACTGAGTACATATATGAGCCCAGTAGAGGGACTGGAATGTATGTTGCGTCCTTAAAATAAAAGGAACACAGTGTGTATGTTATATGAATCCTATAAGTAAGAGGACAAGTGTGAATTTGAATATAATATGAGCCATAAAAATAAAAATAAAAAAATTTAAAGGGATACAGAAAATGGAGTAAATGTTGTCTAATAAAGAAGGTTTGTCTTTTATATGTTGAACGGATGTTGGGAATAAAAGCCTGTCTCTTGTGAAAATTTGGAAAGGAATTTCCTTTAGTAACACAGAAAACTAAAAACGTTCCGAGATATTGGCTTTGTAGGTTGTTTGGCCATTCTTCAAATTGTAGAAATTGTGATCCAGATAGAGAGACTCAGCCTTTGCTGCATAACTAATGAGGAGTGTATATGCAATTTACAGCAAAGAAAATCTATTTAGGCCTATTTTCAATCTTCCATCATTATATGAGGCAGAAGGATCTGATGATTAAAGGCAAAGAGGGCACTTAAAAATTATTCTGGTTGTATAGTGGAGTTAAAACCAATGATAAAATATATATATATATATATATATATATATATATATATATATATATATACACATATATAACACAGCTGTAAAACAAAATGTGCATGACAGCAAAAAATTTAGTCTTGGGCTGTTCTTTTCATGCCACGAAGGAAGCCTGATGTAAGATTAACTAAACTGAGAAAGTGCAGCTGTTGTTGGACATGTGCCAAATCATAACTCCTAAACTAGACTGTAGTATAGAAATTTATTTGACTTCATACATATAATTTATACATTCAATATGTATAACTGTGCTTAGAGTTAAAGTTCATATCACAGTGACAGGTAAGAATATTGAAATTATAAAAGAAATATAAAGTGATTAAATTCCATTTGGGAAATCACATTATCTGGACAAACAATAAAGCTTTGAGTCCAGTGTATTGCATTAAACTAAAGTCAACTAAGTAATTGGATTTTAAACAAAGGTTGTATTTAAGATAAGTGTTGTTATATTACATAAGGTATAAATATTGCAAACACTCCAATGGAAATACTAAAATCTAGAAATCCACTGTGTAAATAATTGATTGATAAAATCTCAAAGAAATGACAAAAGCGAAATAAATAAATAATAAAGGGACTTGTATGAACGTTGTGTATTAAAAAAGTGAAGGTGAAACAAATTAGAAAAATTGTTTCAAGATATTGGCTTTGCAGATTATTGTAGTAGGAAATAAATTAAAATAGTTAGATATACATTCATCCTCTAAATGTAGCGATTTATCTAAATGAATGGTGATAAAATAATTTGTCATTCTTTATATGCCAAGTAAAAATAACAGTGAAAGAAATAATGACTTAGCTTATCTAAGGAAAAGCAGCTATTATTGTTGTTTGGCACTATTTATATACAGAGTGATCCTAAAAGTAAACTGACAACATATAGGAAAATTTGTACATGTATGTGGTTATTTTTACAATTAATAATTATTACAATTAAAGTGCATGTTATAGGAGAAGATATGGGAAATTGGTTTATAAATAAATAAAAATAATTTAATTTCTTTTGGAAGATCATGTTATTCGTACAAATACAAATTGTTACAAAAATTGATACATTGATACATTTTTCCTAATTAGGATTAAAATATCCATTGTGAATAGAACTTATAAGATATGATGACAAAATGGCCAAAGGAAGGGACATTTGTATAGCGTTGTGCGAGGAAATGGAAACTTTGATAAAAAATTATAAAACTAAAGATAAGAGTAAAAAAAAAAATAATAATAATTAAAAAAGAGAGAGAGGGAGAGAGAAACAAAAAAGGATAAAGAGAGAGAAATGCTTGCACTGTTCAAAAAGGAGAAAATTCTCTGAAAAATATAAGAAGGTGGGCACAGGGAAGAGAAAAAGTCTACAAACTAAAAACAAAATTGCAACCCTACCTATCCTGGTATCAAATCAGAATCCTGTTAATTTGTTAAGGAGATATTCATTATGTAAATTGGGAACGTTTTTGGGAATTGCAATAATGCTAGGAGGGCTATTGTTTTGTTGTGTACTTCATTTATTGAGGTCACTAGTTATCAAAGCCATGGTTAAGCAAATGGAAATGTTAGATGTCAAGAAAATGGGGAAGAGAAATTAAAAAGAAGGGTGAAACTGACTAATAAGAAAATTATCTTTTGTAACTTGAGTATAAAAAGTAAACCTTAAATGTGAAAACTTCACATTCATGTGTCAGTTTTACGTTCTGTCTGGACCAGTTTATGAGAGAATACAATTTTTAACAATATTAAATTAAACACTATAAAGTCTTGATATGTAAATGTAAGAACCCATGATTATTTGTTTTGTTTTGATTTTCTATGTGTTTAAATATGTGTGGAGAACAAATTTACATGTGAGTTGCAACATTATCGGTGTAAACTTGATCAACCAACAAAAATAAGATAGGTAGAGTTTATTATTTTGTTAGGGGCTGTCTGATGGAGAGATTGAATGAGATGCTGTTAGTGCTCTGAATAAACAGAGACCTATGACCCCTTACTCTGTAAGGATGGCGCCAATAATAGACTACAGACTTTGAATGGGAAAACTTTGTCTCTCTTGATGTTTCCACTCAGACAGGGGTGCCCCGAATTTAGAAAAGATAGATAGCAGATTGTTTTAGTTAAGATTTGATATTTTTTATTTTATTTTCTTGCTTTATATACAAAGTGTAGGCATTGGTTGATCATGGGTACACTGAGAGCTGCCTTTGAGACTAGAATTAAAGGAAAGAAATTTAAGAATGATTTGGATCATTTCATGTTCTCTGCTTTTTGAATTTGCTGAAGTTGTGCTCTTAATACCTGTTTTCTGATCTTTATGTGTGGTACTCTTGCCAATATTATGATGCTTTTTCCTTGGGTTTGTTCTGTGACCAATCATGCCAGATAAAATGGAAAATAAAGTCCCAACCTTTAATAAGGAGGCAGAACTAAGCAAGTGTTGTAAACAGTTTTGCTCAGATGCTCTGATATTTAACAAAATATAAGTTTTTTCCTTTTGGACGTGCATAAAATGGAAAATGTTATTCGTGCTAGAAGTTCTGATTTGAAGATTTAAGAAATATCTGTGACATATTTTATTGTAAAATATTATTGATAAATGCTAAGGAAAAAATTGGTCATGGGTAGCAGGTGAAACCCATGGAGAAACGTTAAGATTAAATTAAACATCGTAAATTCCTCAACTATGAATGTTAATAACTTCATATTCATGCATCTATTCTGTATGTGTCTTTGATACTAACTATGTTTTACCATTTCTTTTGTCATCATTATGTGTATGATGTTTCATTAACTCAGTCTGGAACCAGTATCTCACCATTGCAGATGGCTGGGCCAGATGATTTATTGAAACTGTTAATACTCCAGGAGGAAGTCTGGAGAAAAAAGACTGAAAATAATGAGGGCTTTTATACGATTGGTCCTCCTAATCTTATGACTGCTGGTAATCATAACTGATTTGACAGATGAACTTGGACACAGACTGATCGACATGAAGTCCCGAGGTGGACTTATCAGACCGTCAGACAGCGTTCTGAAAGTCTGCAAGACAGCTGAGAGATTTATTCAACAACACACACTCACAAGGCCCATCTCTGAATTTTACACCAAATTTAAATCCAGGGTCTCCACAACGGTTCTGGAACTCCATGGTGTTTCTGCATTCAAGGAACTTGAGGCAGACATGTTCAGCCTAGAACCATACAACAATCACATCTTCATACTCATAAAGTGCATTGCAGGAAGCTACACTAACATCAGGCTCCACTTAATTGCCAAGGAAACATGTGCTGCATCACACTCCAAACAGCTTAGGAAAACTTTGGGCAAACTTGTACTGCAAAAAAATCAGTATGATATAAAGATCAGTTGCTACTGCCAGCAACCTTCTCTGCAAGAGCCAAGCCCATCCCTAGAAATTAAATTAGGTAAAGATTCATCTTTTTTTTATAACAATATGTAACAAAGATAAAATAAATAAATAATAATAAAAAAAAAAAGATAAGAAGTGTATTATACATACATTAAAAGGGATAGTTAACCCAAAATGTAAAGTCTGTCATCATTTACTCAACCTCATGTCCTTCCAAACCTGTATGACTTTTTCTGCGGACACAAAAGATGATATTTTAAAGAATGTTTTTTTCCATATAATGAAAGTCAATGGTGACCAAAACTAGCTATTTTGCTCACCATTTATTTTCCTTATATGGAATACAAAATACCTTCTTTTGGGTTCTGCAAAAGAAAGTCACATGGATTTGGAAGGACATGAGGTTATTTTTGGGCCAACTTTTCTATTAACATTAAAGGTTATAACTATCAGAAACAGAGTAATTTTATAAGACTATTGTTAAACTGCATGTTGCAAAATTATTTACATTGCAAATAAAAACAAATAGCATAATCTTTTTTGTTGTCTATTTTCTTACCTGTTAAAACAGCTCTTCAGTGAAGCCAGGCTGACAATTGTCTCCTCATACAGCTTTTCCTCCTGTTGCAAACCAATTCTGGTTTTATCTAACATTCAGCGGGATGATTATTGAAATCCAGACTGTAAACTTACCTTGTTTAACTTCTACAATATCCATGTGTTCAGGCCTGCACTGCAAAAAGTACATATCACACATGGAGAATTAATGCAAGCCCACATTATATTCATCAGTTGTATCACCGGTGTTGATCTGCAAGTAGATATACAACTTGACCAAAAAACCTAAATTGGTAAGCTATACTGTTAATCATTGTGGTTATTTTCCTAAGCTAACGTTAGGCTAAATTAATATTAGCTATGTAGCTAAGAAAATAACCACAGTGGATGTTCAACGTAAACGTCTTGGTTACTGATGTAACCTCTGTTCTCTGATGGAGGGAATGAGACGTTGTGTCGATGTAGTGACACTAGGGGTTCGATCTTGAGAGCCCCAATCACCTTTGCTTAAAATAGAAAAGGCCAATGAGAATTGGCGAGTGGAATTTGCATGCCACTCTCCACCCCCGGACATACGGGTATAAAAGGAGATGGCATGCACCACTCATTCAGATTTATGCTGAGGAGCCAATAGAGAGTCCCGGCCATGTCAGCGGCCGGTTCAGCGCCGCGGCAGGAGGGACACAACGTCTAGTTCCCTCCATCAGGGAACAGAGATTACATCAGTAACCAAGACATTCCCTGTCTGTCACTCACTCAACGTTGTGTCGATGTAGTGACACTAGGGGTTCCTATAGGAAATGCCACAGGCGCTGAACCATGTCAGGAGGTACGGAAGAGTGGACACAGGCAAGCTGCTGCATACCTCGCAGCGAGCGCTCAACCATGTCGTAACCTTCCAGTGAGTTAGGTAAGGCATCTCCCTAGTCCCATTAAGGGGGGGAGGAGGCACTTAGCCATGTAGGCTACCGGCGGTGACTTTCCTGATTTGCTGTTAAGCAATTTCCCACCAAGCACTTTCTAGAATAGCGCTGGGAAGTGCTCTTCCCTCTCCAGGAAGGAGAGCACTACGGAGACCACATCCTACCAGCGGGAGGGTTAATGTGGAGATTACCTCACATGGACTTACCAGTGGGGAAGTTCACATATGGAATGATACCACCGGAGGACCCTATCTACAGAGAGGTGGCCGAGGCAGAGAAAGTTCTGGCGAAGGGAAACATAGGGTTCACCTAAGGGGAAACCGAACAGTGGAAACTCATCTTACGGGATTACCAAGGGGGAAGCACCACACATGGAGCATTGAGCCCGAGCACACGGGCTCACCTGAAAAGGGGCATACCACGAGTACTGGGCCTGGTGTCGTTACTCCTCCGCCGAATTCGTCACCGAACAGTGCTTAAGAATTAAAGAGGTGTCCGGGATTCACCGGATAAGGGGAACTGTTGTGGACAAAAAGGCACACATTATCACCTTTGAAAAAGGGGAAAGGCGCAATGCAAGTGGTACACTCAACAGGCCACCCAGTCTACCTGCTGTTACCGTGTAGCACTGGGGTCGAAACTGGGTCTTTGCATAGATTATAAAACCTTGCAAAGGTATTGGGTGTAGCCCAACACACGGCTCTGCATATGTCTGCTAGACTGGTAACTCAAATTATATTAAAAAGACCAGTACTTTCAGCAAAAGTCTGGAGATGTACTTGCATTTCCTTGCATTGCTTGTTTCTTTGGCTCTTTGTAGAAAGTTCTGGTTGTTCCGTCGATGTTTTGGACCTCTGTTAAGATCGCAGATGTTGGGTTGTTGCGGGAATGATGAAGCAGACTTTGAAGCGAGGCCTTCCGCGTGTGTGATGATCTTCACATGCGCAGAAGTTTTGTTCGGAATACATGTAATGCACATGTAAACTAATACCAGATTTGTACCAGATTGCAAAATTTAGGGGATATATAAATAGTACATTCAGAATCTGCAATCGGATTGAATTTATTCGGATTAAAGAAAATTAGTGCATGTAAACAGCCACAGTGATCGCGGTGGGAAAAAGCCTACTCTGGTTGAAAACCAACTGTATACTTCTATTAGGCTATACTCCTTTTTGACCGGTGCTGTTCTCGTACTGAAGCGATGCTTGGCCTGTGCTTGGCAATGGATCTGTGAACCTCTCTTGGAAACTTGGGCAGTGGCAAAGCACGTTAAACGTGGACAAGCCAAATTCTATTTTATTGTGTGCGTATACTGTACACGTGCCTATAAAACACTAATTATTCAGTAACATTTTTGGCATATACATTCTGAATTGATGCATAAATATGTGTATTAAATAGCGCTAGATTTTATTATGTTCCGGTTTATAAAGTTCTAAGGACTTTCTAAAATTCTTTGCATTGCTTAATGCTACTCAAAACAATGAGCAGGAAGAAAAAAATGTTTATCACACTTTTCTTGTCTTATTCACTACTTAATGTCAAGAACAAAATTTTGATAAATACAAAATGTTTGGGACACAGTTTGTCTCGCGCATCTGATTGACTTCAGATGCGGCTGACAGTGCTGGTGTTTGCGTTTCATGCCGTGTCACACTCGTGGGTTAAATTTAACTTGTTTGGCTTCGATGATTTAAGTCCACTATACAAAGAGTGCAAATAAATGTCCCGTCCCATGAACATACGTTTGTGAAAGATTATTTAATTATTTTCATTAATGTTGTGTTAAATGTTTATTTTGTTTTGTATTGTATAATGTATATTGTTATTATTTAAATTACCGTTACATGGTGGTTCTTCACTTTACCGTTATTTTAATGTTATTGTTATTTGTTCCTATTATTATTTTCTTTGTATTGTAATCATTTATTTTGTCTTGATGTGTTGGCAATATTGAATGTAAATACAATCTTGCCAATAAAAGAAGTTACTTTGAAATATAAATTGACCAAAGGACAGGAAGGGAGCAGCGCTGTGCAAGAATGTGCACAAAGCTTTCCAGAGGATGTCCTGTTACATTCAGGAGGTCTGCGACCCTCCTAGACACAAAGAAAGAGGGTCTTCGCTTTCTTTACACCGTGGTTTGAGATTTTAATAAAACATTTGTGGCAGGGAAGAAAAATATAAAATTAAAGTTTATTACAAAAACTAATGGGATATTTTTTCAACTGCTAAACAAACACGCTGGATTTGTACCAAAAAAAGAGCCTTTTTCTTTTTTGTGTGCAGGTATTTCTCTGCCTTATTTATATTCACTCATTTTTGTGCATATAGGCACAAACTGGGGGTTCAGACCGGTATCGACCCGCAAAAATTTTTGTGCAAATCCTAGCCTGCAGAGGAGCCTCCCTGGACTCTTTCCAGGTGCGGCACAACGTTGAATAAATGTGTCGGTGGAGGGAACCAGGACGTTGGGCTCCTGGGAGGGGATCAAAGCAGGTCGGTAACCTAAGCAGTACTGAAAGGGAGAGAGATCCATAGACGATACTGGCAATGGGCTGTGAGCATACTTGACCCAAGCTACGTTCTGGTTCCAGAAAGATGGATCCTTAGAAACCACACAGCACAAGGCCCTTTCTAGGTCCTAATTGGCTCGCTCGGCCTGCCCGTTAGTCTGTGAGTGGAAAACGGGAGACAGACTCACAGTCGCCCCAACTGTCGACAGAACTCTGTACAGAACCTAGACACAAGGGGGCCCCCTGTCAGAAACCACATCAACCAGGAGGTCATGAATTCAGAAGACGTGGTTAATGACTGCAACCGCTGTCTCCCTCACTAATGGTAATTTGGGTAGTGGGATAAAATGAGCCGCCTTTGAGAACTGTTCCACCACAGTTAAAATGACCATGTTGCCATGGGAGGGGGGTAAACCGGTGACAAAATCCATGACAATGTGGGACCAGGGTCTCGAAGAGACTGACAGCGATTGAAGAAGCCCCACTACGGGACAACTAGAAAGACTTATTACTGGCACATACATAGCAAGCCAACATCAACCGACAAATATCCCGTGCCATGGATAGCCACCAGAATCTTTGCCTCACTAGAGCCAGGGTACGAGCAGCCACAGGATGACAGGCCACATTGGAGTGATGGCAATTGAGAGGTGTGACATAGCAAAATTTAGAGCAGACTTTAGACTCATCTTCCCAGGACACCGCTGCCACCACCCTAACAGATGGCACAACGGTGTCCGGAGAATCTGAGTGACCAAAATTTTTAAAAGCAAGAGACAACGTGTCGGCTTAGCATTCTTAGAACCTGGAAAATATTGTATCTTTTATATATATTGATATACAGATGATAGAAAAAGTATGTGAACGCTTTGGAATTACATGCATTTTTCTTAAAATCTGATTTGATCATTATCTAAGTTCCGATAATGAACAAACACAATCTGTTTTAACTAATAACACACAAATTATTGTATTGTTCCTGTACATATTGAATACATAATTCAAACTTTCACAGTGTAAAGTATGTGAACCCCTAGACTAATGAAGTCAACAAAAGCTAATTAGAGACAGGAGTTTGCAAACCTGGCATCCAATTAATGAAACAAGATTGGAGGTGTGGGTTAGAGCTACAGTGATGTAGGGCTTTACTGGTTGTTTAGATCAGTGTTACTATCAGGAATAATTAATAATTATTTCTTTAGTTATTAATTAATATTTAAATTAAATAATAGAATCTAACTCATTAAAACCTCATATGGGGCTCCAGTAAATGTAGTGTGCTACATTTAGGAGCGGGTTTGGTTATTAGCAATAATTAATAATTATCAAAGATAATTATTAATGATTAAAATCAATAGAACATTGATTTGAATCAATGTTAGCTTTTTTAATCCTTTAAATTAACAATTATCAAAGATAATCGTTAACTGTTAACATTGATGAAACATTGATTAAAATTAACACTAGCTTATTGATCCTTCAAATTCAACAATCATCAAAGATAATTATCAATTATCAAAAATCAACAGAATATTAATAAGGATTAATATCGCCAGGGCAACACCCTGGAATCAGGGACTAATAACCAGATAGTATAACAGTCTCAATATTAGATTGTTCTCTTAGGAAAATCGACATCCGAAGAATATCGATTTTTGAAAAAAAAAAAACAATGAAGGCTTGAATCCAAGCACTGACATCCCGTCAGCATTTGACACAGGTGTATGCAAACAAACCAAAACACTTCTCTTTGAAATATAACAAAGTTTATTTATGCAGTAATATCAATTAATAATCAATACAATGCAGTCAATAAACTTCCGACTTACAACTACAAACTAAACAGTGATATGATTAGATATGGTAACCAAAATAATCCTATTACACATGAGGAAGGTGTGTGTGTGTAAGGAGGGACGCGCACAAAATGGCGGACGTGACTCTCGTGGAGAGTACGTCACGCGAGATTTCCGGCCAGAGAATATGGCTGCGAATGTGGGTGGAGAGAAACGGCAATGGCATCTGCCAGTTTACCACGTATATCCGCTTGTACGATAGCTTAGGGACAAAACTGAGCTTTATCACGAAGTTATCTACTAGCCAAAAATGTGTGCGAGAATGTTTGTGAGGGGTCGCGTGTGTGTGTGTGTGTGGTTAGTACGAGAGAGAGAGAGAATTAAGTGATGGCTCCAAAGCCGGTTTGGCGATCGTGGGAGAGAAAGCAGCTGTTAGTTTATCACTCAGAGATGCGGTGGAAAGCTCGTAAACCATCCCGCAGTCTTTGATTCTTTAATGGATAAACACAGTGTGCTGGTCTCACCCGTGATGGCGGAAATACACAACAGTCCAATGTGGTTGGACTACAATACAGCAGATCTCATTCGTGATAACAGCACATTACAGTAATACCTTGAGTATTATTAGCAGCAATGAGCAGACCCGGCGGTCCGTAAACTGTACAAGCAATAACCTTGATACACAAGAATAACACACTATAATATTCTATCTCTGCCCAGATGTAAACCTCTTATTTGAATCGCATGAGGATGCAGCTAGAATGTGTGTTCATCCGTCGTTTGAATCCGACTCGGTTCCTCGAGGCTCGGGTGATGACGGGAGGCCGTTTCCTCACTCTTTCAGTGGGTGGTACGGCTGCTGATTCTCGGTGGGCTGGCGGAGAAATCAGCGACGTCGACTTGATTGAAGATGTAAGAGAAATCTTTTCTCTCTTCACTTCTGCAGGCAAACGGATGAAGATGCGGATTGCTCAGCAGACTCCTTTGGATCCGTTAGAGTGTTCGGTGGAACACAGAGTAATCTCAACTCGTCCAGCGAGATGGAGATTGTATGGCCACAGTTTCAAGTCGGACGTTACTTCCTTGTGCTACGAGGCTACACCTGAGAGCAGCGATGAGCTGCATCTATGCACGGTGAGCAAAGTTGCTGGAAGCAAATCTTGGAAGCATCTCAGTGTTATTTCTACTCCCAGTGACGTTATGGTTGAGTGCCGTTCTGTTGTGTGCCTCATCCAATAGGAGCTGAGAGTTCGATCCTTTAGTGAGCAAGGCTTCATGGGATTTGTAGTCTGTTTTGGACTCCCTTTGTTTGATTTTGTCACGGTTTTTATCAGTAAGATTTATGACTTTGTATTTGGGCCTCAGTTATGTTTTACGACTGTGTTAGGCCTGCCTTTGTCTTCTATCTGAAAACATGAGGCCCAACAGTGACTTATAAAAAGCACTCATACCTTTTGAGTTTGCTGTTCACAAGAAACATCTGCTAATGTAGACCATGCCATGTAAAAAAGAGATCTCAGAAGACCTACAATCAAAAATTGTTGCTTTTCATAAAGCTGGAAAGGTTTACAAAGTTATCTCGAAGAACTTAGATATTTATCTGTCAACAGTTAGACAAATTGTCTATAAATGGAGATGATTTAGTACTGTGGCTACTCTCCTTAGAAGTGGCCGTCCAGCCAAGATGACTCAAAATGCACATCGCAGAATGCTCAATGAGGTAAAAAAGAACTAGGTGACAGCTAAAGACTTGAAGGAATCATTGGATCTGGTCAACATCTCTGTGCATGAGTCTACTATATAAGAAACATTAAACAGGCATGGTGTCATTGGCAGGACACCATGAAGGAAGCTGCTGCTTTCAAACAAAAACATTGCTGCGAGTCTGAAGTTTGCCGAAGACCACCTTGAAACTCCACAACACTACTGGGAAAATATTTTGTGGACTGATAAAACTAATATTGAATTGTTTAGGAAGAACATGCAGCACTACTTTGGCATAAAAGGGCACCGCAAACCAACATGAAAACATCATTCCAACAGTGAAGTACGGTGGAGGGAACATAATGATTTAGGGCTGCTTTGCTGCTTCAGGCCTGGACCACTTGCCATCATCGAGGGAAAAATGAATTTTCAAGTTTATCAAGATATCCTACAGGATAATGTGAGGGTGGCTGTGCACCAGCTGAAGCTGAGTAGAAGTTGGGTGATGCAGCAGGACAATGACTCTAAACATCGTAGTAAATCCATTATAGAATGACTTAAAAAAAAGAAAATCTACCTTTAGGAGTGGCCCAAACAAAGCCCAGACCATAACCAAGGTCTAATCCACAGCTATCGGAAACGCTTGGTTGAGGTTATTGCTACCAAAGGAGTATCGACCAGTTATTAAATCCAAGGGTTCACTTACTTTTTCCACAGCACTGTAAATGTTGACCAAAATGGGATGTGTTCAATAAAGACATGAAAAATGTAATTGTGCGTTGTGAGCTTAAGCACCATCGTATTTGTCTATACTTGTAACTTTGATGAAGATGAGATAAAATTTTATGACCAGTTAGTGCAAAAAACCAGCAAATTCACATACGTTTTCTTGCCAATGTAAGTTCGACCATTTTCATGAGTTTAAGAAATATCATCCTCAGATTTAAACTAGATCTGATTATGAAGTTGTGGGTGGAAGAGAAACGCTAATGTTTGAGATGTAGATCTTTGGACCGGTTGCTGAACTAGTAACTAAAATTACCAATCAAATATCAGAATCTTGGCTAGTGTGCAGTAAGATCATATTTCTGTAATGCTGATCCCTGTAAAGGAACATGCTAATTTAGGATTTGGTGTAAATCTCTTCAATGATTGCTGTTTGAGAGCAGATTGGAGCACATACAGAACTTACAAGTGTCCACGACCTGAACTGTTTGGATCCCATGCGTCATAAGCGGTCCATAGCAGCAATGTCATTCAGCAATGATTTGAAAAGTTTTGGAAGTTAATTTAGAGAGACTTCACAAGTTTAAGGAATGTGTCCAATTAATTTATTTCCACAAAGTCATCTAGTTTCTGGTTTGATTTAAATTGATATATTTAAAAAAGGAATGCTACAAACTTGTGATGAACTTGTTTTCAGTGCTGCCATAAATCTACAGTATATGTATTAATCCAGGAATTGCACTATTTAATATTTGTAAAAATTTTACATTTCACAAATGAAGACATTCTCCACCTCCATGATCGCAGCTCTCAGCTAAAACCACTCAAGCAATGTATTGATTCGTCTGCAGCCACTTATCTAGACAGCCTTTCACTTCACACTAGTTATTAAGGTTTGAATTTGAGGTGGGGAAGCTGACACTAGACCAGCAGTAACGAGATAAACACATCATGCCTGTCACCCGTGACCAGCCACATGCTCTGCCTATGCTTATAAGCCTTAAAACCAACCAGGTTGTGAGGGACTTGACATGGAGGTGAAGGTAGAATCCAAATGCAGGAAGTTTATTTACAATCAGCATACAAATCCAAAACACAAGGCAGAGATGTAATCATTGAAGTAGGCAAAGTAGTTGTTAACAGATAATCAGTCCAACCAAGCAAACAGTAATCCAAAATCAGTAATCCAGTAAAAAAGGCACAATGGTCATAACAAGTAGGCAATTACATTTACGCATTTGGCAGACGCTTTTATCCAAAGCGACTTACAGTGCACTTATTACAGGGACAATCCCCCTGGAGCAACCTGGAGTTAAGTGTCTTGCTCAAGGACACAATGGTGGTGGCTGTGGGGATCGATTACCAGTTCAGTGCTTTAGTGCACTTCGCCACTCACTACTCATGAAACAGGCAATGAGAATAACGCTTGGTAAGGCAGTGCAACTGGCAATACTTCGCAAAGTCATAATGGAAAAGCATGGCTATTTATATGGTTCAAATAGGAAGTCACCATAGAAGAAAACGGTTCAGTGTCAGTATTCGGGAGAGGGCTCCCTCTGGCGGTCGGCTGAAGAGATACCAGCCTCATTCGTTACAGAACACCCCCCACCCCCCCACCACCACCACCACCACCACCACCACCCCTCTATGAACAACTCCCAGTGTTCTTCTTCTTGGTCATCCCCTTGGTCATGGTGCAGGACAATTTGGGTGCACTTGGAAGTCTCGGATCAGGGATGGGTCCAGTATGACCTTGGCGGCTACCCATGATCTCTCCTCTGGTCCATAACCTTCCCAGTCCAATGGAAGAGGCTCAGGATCCGTGGTTCTGTGGCCAGATGTCGGGTGGACAGGTTTCAACAATGACACATGAAAGGAAGAAGAGATGTGGTAGTTAGCAGGTAGCTCCAGTCGGTAAGTTACAGGATTGATTTGTCTGACAATTCTGAACGGACCAACATACCTGGGGCTGAGCTTCTTGCAGGGTAGCCTCAACTTAAGGTCCCGTGTTGATAGCCAGACTCTCTGGCCAGGTTGATATTCGGGGTGGGGCATCTCCGATCAGCTTGGATCTGTTGGGCCCAGACAGCCTGCTACAATGTGATGTGCTCACCGTCCCACACTGCTCTTTCCGCCTGATCCAATCATCCACCACTGGCACCATAGAAGGTTCACCCGACCAAGGGTACATGGGAGGTTGGTAGCCCAGCACACATTGGAAAGGGGTGAGTCCTGTAGATGAGTGCGTGAGGGAGTTCTGGGCGTATTCAGCCCATGGGAGAAAGTCGCTCCACCTCTTGTGCTCGACTGCAGAAAGACCTGATATATCTGCCGATTTCCTGGTTTAGCCTCTCCACCTGTCTGTTTGCTGGAGGATGAGGCTGACATTGATGTCTGTTTACAGAAAGCCTGCCAAACTCTGGAAGTGAACTGTGGTCCCCGGTCAGACACCGTGTCTTCTGGCAGACCATAGATCCTGATAACTTGGTGGAAAAGAGCATTAGCAGTTTCCATGGCAGTGGTTAGACCTTTCATGGGGATTAGTCTGCATGACTTAGAGAAACGATCAATGATAACAAAGATGGCAGTATACCCATTGGAGTTTGGCAGATCTGTGATGAATTCGGACAAGTGGGACCAGGGTCTCTGAGGGATAGGCAGTGGCTGTAGCAGGCCGGCTGGCAGTTCTCTGGGGGTTTTAGACGGTGCACACACTTGACGTCACTGCATATGTTAAGGCAAGTCATTAATGATTGAGGGCCACCAAAAGGAGTTACGTACCAGGCTTATAGTCCTCTGGATGCCAGGGTGTCCAGTGCTGAGAGAGGTAAGAATCCATTGGATTGTTCTTTGGCATAGAGTGCATGGTACATACTGTTTTGTAGGAGGTCATTCTGGTGGTGCAGGGTCTGTTTGTTGGGCTCCTTGGATTTCATCCATGATGTCCCAGCTTATGGGTGTGATGATAACAGAAGGTAGTAGTATGGATTCATTTGGAGGAGTGTTGTGAAAAGGATCATGATGATGGGAAAGAGCATCAGCTTTGCAGTTCTTACTCCCAGGGCGGTAGGTGACTGTGAAATAAAACCTTGTGAAGAGTGACCATCAGGCTTGTCATGGATTCAGAGGTTTTGCTCCCTTGATGTATTCGAGGTTCTTATGGTCGGTGATTACTTGGAATGTATGGACAGAACCTTCAAGCCAGTGGTGCAACTCTTCTAGTGCAGCCTTCATGGAAAGTAGCTCCTTATTTCCAACATCATAGTTCCTTTTAGCTGAGTTCAGTTTATGTGAAAAGCACAAGGATAAAGTTTACCAGGGTTACTGTGACATTAAGAGAGAACCGCCCCTATGCCGCAGTCTGAGGCATCCACTTCCACAATGAATGGTTGGTTAGGATCTGGGTGCTTGAGAATGGGGGCGGTCATAAAACTTGTCTTGAGGGTGTCAAAGGCTTTTTGAGCAGAGTCATTCCATGGTAGCCTGGATGGTTTTCCCTTGAGCAATGATGTTAAAGGGGCAGAGATGAGACTGTAGTTATGGATAAACCTCCTGTAGAAATTTGCAAAACCCAGGAAACGTTACATCTTTATGACTGACGATATACACTAGGAATGTTGTATGGGTAACGTGGAACTCACACTTCTCTGCTTTCACATAGAGTTGGTGTTTCAGAAGGCGGGAGAGGACCATTTTAATGTCTTTGTGTTGTGCTTTATCTTGGGAGTATATGAGGATGTCTTCAATGTAGGCGATGACACATCTGTTGAGGAAGTCTCTGAAGATCTCATTGATGAATGACTGGAACACAGCTGGTGCGTCACCTGGTATTCATAGTGCGCCCTAGTGGTGATGAATGCAGTTTTCCACTCGTCTCCCTCTCTAATACGAATCAGGTTGTAAGCACTTCTCAAATCCAGTTTTGTGTAGATGCGTGCTTCACGTAGTTGTTCTAGGGCAGATGGCACAAGAGGGAGTGGGTACCTGTACTTGATTGTCACCGTGTTCAATCCTCGGTAGTCAATGCATGGACGGAGCCCTCCAGCTTTCTTCTCAATGAAGAAGCCTGCTGAAGCTGGTGAGGTGGAAGGAAGAATGAACCCTGAAGCTAAAGCCTCCTCAACGCAAGTCTCCATAGCCATGGTTTCAGGTCTTGACAATGGATAGGCTTTGCTCCAAGGGGGTGCCATGTTGGGAAGCAACTTCACAGCACAGTCCCATGGATGATAAGGGGGTAGTTGGGTTGCCTTGATTTTGCCGAATACCTCGGTGAATTCAGAATATTCCCTGGGGACCTGGATTTGATCTTGGTTCTCAGGACTTTCAATGATAGTAGTTAAGCATGGTGACAGTGACATGAAGACAGTTTGACTAACAATAATCTGACCGTCATGGTTACTGGTGTAACCTCCATTCCCTGATGGAGGGAACAAGACGTTGGTGTCGATGTAGTGACACTAGGGGTCACTCTTGGGAGCCCGAGACACTTCTGGTCTTTGATAAAAGGCCAATGAAAATTGGCGAGTGGTATTTGCATGCCACTCCCCCGAACATACGGGTATAAAAGGAGCTGGTATGCAACCACTCATTCAGGTTTTATGCTGAGGAGCTGATATAAGGTCCGGCCATTTCAGCGGGTAGTTCAGCGTTGTGGCAGGAGGGACCAATGTCTCGTTCCATCCATCAGGGAATGGAGGTTACACCAGTAACCATGACGTTCCCTATCTGTCACTCACTCGACGTTGGTGTTGATGTAGTGACACTAGGGGTCCCTATATAAAACGCCACAAGGCTGAACTGTGTTACGTGAACTGGCGGTGTGTGGTGGGCAGACTTGCTGTGTGCCTCATAGCCAGCACACCAGGTTGACACGTAACCTCCCCCAACACAGTTATGAGTGTCGAACGGCCCTTTTTGGGGACAAGTCGACTACCCAGAGATAGAGACAGGCTTAACCCAGTCGTGGCCTCTTTCCCCTTCTCTTTCTCCACTCCCTAAAAAAGAAGGGGGATTATCCGACTGGGCCACCAAGTCTAGTCGGGGGGTGTCCCTCCCAAGGGGAGGACACTATGGAGACCACACCTCGCCCCAAGAGAGGGGGGAATATTTAAGTGGAAGAATACATCACATGGTCTTTCCAACCATGTGGAGAGCCTTCAAGGTAGATCCTTCCCAATGGGGGAGGAGTTACTACAACATGGAGACTGGGGCAGAGGGGCTCTGCCCAAGGAAGACGCAGTTTGCCAGCAGGGAAATGAATTAGCGGAAGATATAGATCGCATGGGGTTAGCCTTACAGGGAACCGCCACATGCGGAGCACCTACCCCAGAACAGGGCTCTTAGTTAGCGCGTGTACTGGGCCGGCAGCGAGTCTCTCCGAAAACTTGACTGCCACAGGGCTCGGAGGAAGTCAACCAGGGAACAACTTTTGTGAACACTACTGGGAATTAACAGCGCATGTCTTCAGCTCAAAAGGAGGTGGAAGGTGCTATGTGCAAGTGATACACCTGGCCGGCTATCCCGGGCTTATCCGCTTGTGTTGCATGCCACTACCTGGGACAAAACCGGTTCCACCCGGAGGTTGTAGAACCTTGCAAAAGTGTTGTGTGTTGCCCAGCCCGCTGCTCGGCAAATGTCTGTTAGAGAGGCACCTCTGGCCAGGGCCCAAGAAGCCGCTACACCACGGGTAGAATGGGCTCGTAGCCCTACAGGGGGCGGCATGTTTTGGGCGAGATATGCCATAGTTATGGCGTCAATGAGCCAGTGGGCGATCTTCTGCTTGGAGACAGCGCTTCCTTTCCGCTGTGCACCAAAGCAGACAAAGAGCTGCTCAGAGATTCTAAAGCTCTGCGTGCGATCCAAATAGATGCGTAAAGCGCGCACCGGACATAGCAACGACAGGGCTGGGTCTGCCTCCTCCTGGGGCAGCACTTGCAGGTTCACCACCTGGTCCCTAAAAGGAGTGGTGGGAACCTTGGGCACATAGCCCGGTCGGGGTCTCAGGATCACGTGAGAATAGCCCGGACCGAACTCCAGGCACGTTTTGCTGACAGAGAACACTTGCAGGTCACCTACCCTCTTGATGGAAGTGAGCGCAGTCAGGAGGGCAGTCTTCAAGGAGAGTGCCTTAAGCTCGGCTGACTGCAAAGCTCAAAGGGGGCTCTCTGTAGACCCTGAAAAACTACAGAGGTCTGATGAGGGAACGAGGCGTGGCCTGGAGGGATTCAGCCTCCTGGCACCTCTTAGGAATCTGATGATCAGATCATGCTTCCCTAAGGACTTACTGTCGACTGCGTCATGGTGTGCTGCTATGGCAGCAACGTATACCTTCAAGGTGGAAGGGGACAGCCTCCCTTCCAACCTCTCTTGCAGGAAGGAAAGCACTGATCTGACTGTGCATCTCTGGGGGTCTTCCCGACGGGAAGAACACCACTTAGTGAACAGACGCCACTTAAAGGCATACAGGCGCCTCGTAGAGGGAGCCCTAGCCTGAGTGAACGTGTCTAGCATCGCAGGTGGGAGACAGCTTAGGTCTTCCGCGTCCCATCCAGGGGCCAGACATGGAGATTCCAGAGGTCTGGGCGTGGGTGCTGGATGGTGCCCCTTCCCTGAGAAAGAAGGTCCTACCTCAGGGGAATTTGCCCTGGGGGAGCTGTCGCGAGGAGAGTGAGGTCCGAGCACCACGTATGGGCGAGGCAAGAGGGTGCTTACCAGGACGACCTTCTCCTCGTCCTCCCTGACCTTGCACAGGGTCTGTGCAAGCAGGCTCACTGGGGGAAAATGCATATTTGCGAATGCCAGGGGACCAGCTGTGTGCCAGCGCCTCTATGCCGAGGAAGGCCTCGGTCAGGGCGTACCAGAGTGGGCAGTGGGGAGGATTCTTGGGAGGCGAACAGGTGCACCTGTGCCTGTCGAATCGACTCCAAATCAGCTGGACCACCTGAAGGTGGAGTCTCCACTCTCCCTAGAGGGTAACCTGTTGTGACAGCGCGTCCGCCGAAGTGTTGAGGTTGCCTGGGATGTGAGTGGCTTGCAGCGACTTGAGGTGCTGCTGACTCCGTTGGAGGAGACGGCGGGCGAGTTGTGACATACAGCGGGAGCGCAGACCACCTTGGCGGTTGACATATGCTACCGCTGCCATGCTGTCTGTCCGAACTAGCACGTGCTTGCCCTGGATCAACGGCCAGAACCTCCGCAGGGCGAGCAGAATTGCCAGTAACTCGAGGCAGTAAATGTGCCAACACAGCCACGGACCCGTCCAGAGGCCAACAGCGCCCCAGCCTGTTTTGGAGGTGTCTGTCGTGACCACGACGCGCCTGGAGACCAGTTCTAGGGGAACACCTGCTCGTAGAAACGAGAGGTTGGTCCAAGGGCTGAAAAGACGGTGACAGACCGACGTAATGGCCATGCGGTGTGTCCCGTGGCGCCATGCCCGTCTCGGGACTCGAGTCTGGAGCCAGTGCTGAAGCGGCCTCATATGCATCAACCCGAGTGGGGTGGCCACCGCCAAGGATGCCATATGCCCCAGGAGCCTCTGAAAAAGTTTCAGTGGAACCGCTGTTTTCTGTTTGAATGCCTTCAAACAGGCCAGCACCAACTGGGCGCACTCATTCGTGAGGTGCACCGTCAAGGAGACTGAGTCCAACTCCAAACCGAGAAAAGAGATGCTCTGAACCAGGAGGAGCTTGCTCTTTTCCCAGTTGACCCGAAGCCCTAGTCGGCTGAGGTGTGAGAGCACCAGATCCCTGTGTGCGCATAACAAGTCTCGAGAGTGAGCTAAGATTAGCCAGTCGTCGAGATAGTTGAGAATGCGAATGCCCACCTCCCTTAATGGGGCAAGGGCAGCCTCTGCGATCTTCGTAAAGACGCGAGGAGACAGGGACAGGCCGAAAGGGAGGACTTGTACTGATACGCCTGACCCTCGAACGCGAACCGCAGGAAGGGTCTGTGTCGAGGAAGGATCGAGACGTGAAAGTACGCATCCTTCGGGTCTACCGCCGCGAACCAATCTTGATGTCGGACGCTCGCTAGAATGCGTCTTTGCGTCAGCATCTTGAACGGGAGTCTGTGTAAAGCCTGGTTCAGTACTCGCAGGTCCAAGATTGGCCGCAACCCACCAGCGTTTTCGTCTTTTACCAAGGTGAAGTGGACACCGCTGAACCTGGGCGGATGCCCGGTGAAGTGAATCACGCAGCCGAGTCGGATGGTCCGGACCAGCCCTCGTGATGGACTGGGAGGCGCAAGCCATGCGCCCAAGTTCCACGCAAGGGGGACCAAAGAGACAACATCATCGGATGTACCGGCAGGTGGGGCCTCGCGGCGGGGCGGAGCTTGAGGTGCCACACCACGTCGTGGCCGTGCTGAGTCCGAGGACATCGAAGCACTTATCTTGCTCCTTGTGACCACCCCCGGAACAGCCTGGGACGGGGGAGGAAGAGGCCTGTCCTCGTGACTTGTGGAGACTGTCACATTGGGGGCGGATTTGTGCCACAGCTGGGCGCTCAGGGCGGGAGACCACCGCTGGAACGCCAACCTGCCAAATGGAGTGGTGGACGGTGGTCGTGATGCCAGCCGTACACACCGGATACGTGACCCAGGGAACAAGGAAACCACTCTTGCTGAGCTTTTGAGTACTGCAGCCACTTGGGCATGCAGCGCAATTAAATGCAAAAGGTAACAAAAAGATGAAGATCTGCTTACCAGCTCCAGAGCAGCGGGTTTCATTGTCCCTGGGTCGCCCGTCTCAAGGGCGCTTTGAAGCCTTTCACGGGTTCTGGGCGGCTGCGAGACAGGTGGCGTCTGCTTCCTGCGGTGGACTGCACGCCGGGGCCAGGCCGAAGGGGCGGACTGCGGCGGAGCCGGTGCAGTCACCGCAGGGGGACGCCCTTGGCGATGAGTAGATGGGGTGCGGGATCTTGAGCCACGCCGGGGCAGGATATTCTGGCTAGCATCCATCTACTGCTCTACCATTGAGAACTGCTGGCCAAAGTCCTCGACGGTGTCGCCGAATAGGCCCGCCTGGGAAATGGGGCCAGGTTGACCAGGTTGAGCCAAAGGTGGCGCTCCTGGACCACTAGTGTGGCCATCGTCCGCCCAAGAGACCGGGCCATGACCTCCGTCGCTCAGAGAGCGAGGTCGGTCACCGAGCACAGTTCCTGCATCAATCCCGGGGCGGAACTACCCTCGTGCAATTCCTTTAGCGCCTTGGCGGACTTGCAGGAGAGCCATGGCATGCATGGCGGAGGCGGCTTGTCCAGCGGCACCGTAGGCCTTGGCCGTCAGAGACGACATAAACCTACAGGCCTTGGACGGGGGGCTTTGGGCACCCGCGCCAGGTGGCGGCGCTTGGCGGGCATAGGTGCACCGCGAGCGCCTTTATCCACCGGGGGATTGCCGAATAACTCTTGGCCGCCCCACCATCGAGGGTAGTGAGAGCAGGTAAGCTGAAAAGATCGGGACTGGGCAGTAAAAAGTGCCTCCCGCGACCTTGTCAGCTCTTCATGCACTTACGGGAAGAAAGGAATGGGGCAGGGCGTGGCTTTGAGCGGTGCCGTGAGCCCAGGAACCAATCACCGAGCCGCGAGGGTTCAGGGAAGAGCGGTGAAATCCACTCTAACCGACGCTCACGGCTGCCCGGGAAAGCATGTCGTCATCTCCGTGTCAGCCTGTGACTGGATGATCGACCCCGAAGGGAGGAGCCCAGCTGAGGCTTCCGACTGGATGAGCCCGCTCTCCGATGCTGCGCTCGAGAGCTCATCACTTTCGCAGGCTCTGAATAATAGGTCGAACTCGCCATGAGACGAGCCGGCGGACTCACCCGGAAGCCCGATCGGGGCAGACGAGCGTGCTGGGGAATGGGAGGTCCGTAGGGGGATACCCGGCGGAGGCGGTCCCATTGGGGTCCCCAATTCACCCCCAGTGCTAGCTGCGCTGGCCTCAAACCCGTGGGTAAAAGGACCGAGGCGGGAGCCTCTGGAGTGGCTCGCTTTCTTACGAAGGCGAGCCACGACCTCAACGTTGCCATGAACATATTCTCGCAATGAGAACATGACCATCCACGAACGCTGTCTCCGCGTGAGCACTGCCCAGACACAAAAGACAGTGATCGTGACCGTTAGAAGGCGAGAGATAACGAGCACAACCAGGAATAACACACAATCGGAAAAGCATCTTTAAAAAGACGCGTCTTTAAAAAGACGTTCCGTGTGTTCGCTCTTTTAGAGAAATATATACTCTTTTAGAGGGGAAAAATGCTCTTTCAGAAAATATACTCTCTTGTTTTTCTGCCGAAGCGCCCAGGGGCATTCTCTGCAGTGCACCAGTGCAGAGGAGGGAGAAGCTGCTGAATTGCGCCGTCAGATCCAGTAGAGGTGAATGAACAGTAGTATTCAGCTCAGTGAGCATGACCGTTCGGCTCCGAAGAGAAAATCTGAATGAGTGGTTGCATACCAGCTCCTTTTATACCCGTATGTTCGGGGGAGTGGCATGCAAATACCACTCGCCAATTTTCATTGGCCTTTTATCAAAGACTAGAGGTGTCTCGGGCTCCCAAGAGTGACCCCTAGTGTCACTACATCGACACCAACGTCGAGTGAGTGACAGATAGGGAACATTTTTTTAACTCACCCTGGTTCCAGGAGATGATGGGATCATGGATAACCAGCCATAGATGACCCAGGATGAGAAGATGCTTGGGTGAGTTGATGACATAAAGAGATGATCTGTGTGAAATAATCCAATCCATGAATGTAACTGGAACAGTTTGGTGAGTGATGCCTGTGCCTATAGGTGCATTATTCACAGCAGCGATGTTAAGGGTGGGTATACAAGGTACTGTAGGGATATGGAGTTCTTGTACTAGTTCTTGGTGAATCAAATTCACAGCAGACCCAGAGTCGATGAGTGCTGAAACACATTTCAGCTTATCAAAGGAGAGTTCAATGGGAAGGGAGAAACTGTGGTGTGCGGGAGATGAAATGTTCTTGGTACTCACGTTAGTTCTAACATCTGGATATTTCTTGCCTTTGTGAGGGCATGCAGAGTTTTGATGATTCCTCTCACCAATAGTAACACAGTCGCTCCTTATGATGATGATTGCGTTCTTCATCAGAAACTCTGGCATAGGCTATCTGCATAGGTTCAGGGGTGTTGGAGCATGCCTGGACTTGACTATGGACCAATGTTTGTGACTTGGAAGGAGTGGCATAGTAAATTATCAATCCTTACAGCCAATGAAATGAATTCAGCGATTGTTGAATCCTCACCCTTGCATGCGAGTTCGGCCTGCAGATTGTAGTTCAGTCCCTCTCTGAACACAGTCTTGAGTGCGATCTCATTCCATCCACTTTGGGCCGTTAATGTCCTGAAGTGTATGGCAAAGTCAGCTGCAGAACGTAAACCCTGGTGTACATGAAGCAGCTGAACAGACATCTTTACCTCCCTCTGGGCATTCAAACGCTTCATGGATCTGGGAAGCAAAGTAATCAAATGATGTTTGAAGCTTACTATCACTCTCCCAAACAGCTGAGGCCCAGTCTAATGTTTTTCTGGTAAGTAACATCATAAATGCACATTTCTTGGATTCCTAACTGAATGAATCGTTGATTGGAGAATTATATTTTACATTAGATGTAAAAACCCCTTACATTTCTCTGGCGTGCCATCAAATTTATCAGGAAGAGCGAATCTAACCGGTGTAGCTTGTGGTGATGGAAGAGAACGGATATAGTGAGTGAGGTTCTCATTTGCAGCTCTTAGGTTGTTCAGTTGTTCCTGGTAACTCTTGAGAAGTTCACTTTGGTAAGAGAATGCAGTCTGGAGCTGAGAAACTTCCGCTGGATTCATGGGTGGCGAAGTATTCTGTGAGGGACTCGACATGGAGGTGAAGGTAGAATCCAAATGCAGGAAGTTTATTTACAATCATCATACAAATCCAAAACACAAGGCAGAGACGTAATTGTTGAAGCAGGCAAAGTAGTTGTTAACAAGTAATCAGTCCAACCAGGCAAACAGAGCAAAACAGTAACCCAAAATTGGTAATCCAGTAAAGCAGGCACAATGGTCATAACAAGTAGGCAATGAAACAGGCAATGAGTATAACGCTTGGTAAGGCAGTGAAACTGGCAATACATAGCAAGGTCACAGTGGAAAAGCATGGCTATTTATATGGTTCAAACAGGAAGTCACCATAGAAGAAAATGGTTCAGTGTCAGTATTCGGGAGAGGGCTCCCTCTGGCGGTCGGCTGAAGGGATACCAGCCTCATTCGTTACACAGCTTTAGATCACTTTAAAAAAAATTATTCCAAGAAAAAATATTTTTAAAAATCAAAATAATAGCCTCCAATGTGCTTAACATCTTTATTGAGGGAATGAACTTTATGCTACTCATCCCATAAAGAATTGTGAATAATATAGGCTAATCTTTGCAGTAAAATTAACAATTCATATCCATATAAAACATTATGTAAAACAACAATACATTTGCCATACATTATGACATTTTAAAATCTTTTTAAATAGCCACATACCTTTGCACAGAGAAATTCCGTGGGTGACGATGAAGTGGGTGGATGCTGAGCATGTGTATAGCTAAATATAACCGCCAAACTGCCAAACAGCTTCTTTTTAATGCTGCACTTCATACTCTGGCAGAGTGAAGTTGAAAAGAAACCCACAACTTAAATGATAAGTCCATTGTGTATATTTAGTATACCTTGTCCATTGTGTATATTTAGTGTAGCTGTGTTCGAAGCACCGGCCACTCAGATGTCACTGCCAAAACAATCAACTTCCTATTGGTCAACGTGGTGAAAGTTAGCTACAAAATGTAACAAACTTGAACTCCATGCAAATTCCTAGAGGGAAAATGATCGGCACTGGAAGTCCATTGCGTGAAATTCATGATCGCGTGGATTCCCATTGAAATGACTGTATTTCACCCGTGGAATTTTGCAAAGGTATATGTGACCGTGCCTTAATAAAAATTTTCGAGGAACTCGCGGCCTCCCTGCAATACACGTGTAGAGCAGCCTACACTTTGTAAATACTCGTATTAAAATCATCCTCACTTTCAATCACCTTACCAGTCCAGTGTTTCTTATCAGTGCGAATTGTAGACAACAATTAATATTTTCTAATACTGTACCTTCCATACAAATTATAAATAAAAATGCGCATGAGATACTGTATGACACCCACAAAAGATGCAGCAGGCTACTGTAACTGTATAAGACAGAGGGGCATGAGCTCATACTCAAGTGTCCAATGTGCAACAAATGTATTTATTTCTAAGTAGCCCATCTGCTGAGCGATTTCACGTGATGGAATGCCTGAAGGCACTTGAAAAACTTGTGTTTTTAGGCAGCATCTGTACAGTTAGAACAATCCAGGAGAAAATTGCATCGTCTTCTGTCTTCGGACATCACCATAAGCACAATGGATAATGTACATCTGATCTGCACCAAAATCAATGCATAAAGAAAGTAAGAAATGCATGTGGCTGTAAAGTTTTCCATGCTGTTGTGCCTGTTGTGCAGTACACTGCAAAAACTCCTGATCTAGCCAAGACTTGCAATTTTATATCTAGGCGTAAAGTCTTATTGATCTTGTTTTGAGAATAATATACTATACAAGAGCAGATTGTGTAAGATTATTAAGATTGTTTTAAGAATATTTATCCTTTTTGTCTTACTTAATAAATCTTAAAGTTAGTTATTTTACATGCACATCATGCTAAATTACTGCCAGAGACACCGTTTGAGGCCAGCATTGTGTCTTTTAAGACTATTTTTAGCTGTAAGTACTTGTTTCAAGGCTGCCCAGTATGTCTGCTCAATAATCACACTTAGGACTAGTTAATTCACATTATTTATTCCAAATACTGGTGTTGTGTCAACATCAACACATTTATTTACAAGCCAGTAACAAATCGTAGGTTTCAGCAGTATCAAGTCACCACACTCCTTCCAAACTTTATCCAGTATGGTTATTTCCAAGAAGAGCTAGCTAACAGCCACATTGGATTGGATTCTGCTGAGGCAAGGTATACTTTTTCATTAAAAAGTACATTGAACTGTTGACAAACTATATATTTTTCTTGGAAATTTTACATTACTGTAGTTATAGTCATTGTGAAAGTTATGGCCTGGTCCAGCAATAATTTGGGCTCTTTAGCGAATAGGCCATCTAGCTTAGCTAACGTTATTTGTCACTTAAACATCTCATGCGACAGATGAAAGCATTACATTAATGCTGATAACTTTGTTAGACACAACTGATTTGACAAATTGGCAAAATGACAATAGGCAAGTGACAAAATATTATTTTTTCCTATCTTTTATTTTATTATTTTAGCAGTGGCTGCCGCTTTTGAATGAATGAATGGTATATTTATATAGCACTTTACACAGTGAACAGGGGACTCTCCTCAACTGCCATTGTGCAGCATCCACCTGGATGATGCGACAGCAGCCTCACTGTTCCTCTTTTTGCGGCCGCATAAGTACCATCAAATACCATGAGTTGTGCCGCTCAGAGTGATGGTTAAAATAAGTACCGCCCCAGCCCTGCATGTAGGCACTGCAGATTGTTAAATTGTGCTCCTATTTTTATGCTGTCCATCTGACCAGCAATCTGCTGAGCTGTTTAGGGTTCTCATTCCCAGTCACGCCCAGTTGCACAGCTGATCCCACAGTAGATTTCAGATAAGTTGTCACAACTTTTGACTGCTGCAGGACTTGGGATCCATAGCAGATCCACGTCAGCAGTGCCAACTTGTCCTAACCGTGAATTAACGTGATGTTTTTCCTGCCTGCCAGGTAAAGGAGCAATTAAAGGGATCACAAGGAGGGTAAACATGAACTGGATGATGTTACAATATCGATATTAAATGGTATGCATGTTTAGATGTTTCAAAGCTACATATTAATGTGAATTGTCAGCTAACTGATTAAATTATTATGCATGCTGACATTGATCTCAAAAACAAAATTAGTTTAAACTATTTTACACAGACAAGAGATCAAATGACAAGACACAAAACTTAGACTTTGTTTGCCCTGTCAAGTTAAACGCTGGTAAATTTATAAGCTGAAAGTTTTTTAATAGTAAAAGGTTTAAAAATTGGGCTGTCTTTATAGCTGCTAAAATTGATGAGGCCTTGCTCCACACCCTCAGTTGTGATGATTTGAGAGACCTTTTCTGGGCCTGAACACTTTCTCAGGAGGAAACGAGTGTGGGCTCGTATTAGCCCAGAGGTAACTGGTTACCTACTTTGTCTGAAAACACCTAGCACAAGACACGTTGTTTCTAATTGGGTCTGTTGTTTCTGTAACAAGGCTGGAGGATCTAAGTGCAGTTTTTAATTGAAAGAAAATATGAACAAAGTAACTCGGAATAAAAACTCAAACAAAACACAGGGAACCAGGTACAGAACATGACAATACATGTGAAGACTGACGAAAGAAACAGGGAAAACAAGGGCTTAAATACACAGGGGCAAACAAGGGAACGAGAAACACCTGTGGAAACAATCAGGGGAAAACCAATCATAAAATGAAACTACAAAAGGACTACAAACTAACAGGAACATGGGAACTAAACAAGAATTTCAACATAAAAGTCAATATAAAAAACAGGGAATATGTGACAGTTTAACTCTTCTACATTTTTTTTTTTTAATCTGCTTTTTTAGGATGAGAATCCCACTTTACCAGACAAAGCTGGCCCTGGTGAAACAGGAACTGTGTCTTCACTTAGAGGTACGCCTCCAATCTGCCCCCAGGCATCCACTCCTTTAGTGAAGAAAAGCCCAATGAAGACCCTACAGCTTCCCAGTCCTCCAGAATATGTGGTTTATACAGACCGTGAGTTGGAGCAAGCTCGTAAGCATTACTTTGAGATGGCCCGCACTAGCAGAGAGTGGGAACATGTCATGTCCAAAAAGCTGAGATGCAGGGTGGTGAGGAACACTGTCACCAGAATGATTTCCATCTTGAGAGCAAGTCAGCAAGGAGAGGAGGTCCAAGCATGAAGTGTAGTGGAAAATGTTGTAAATTCTTTCCCTCTTTGCAAGAAATCTCTGAGTCAGGGTTTCCAGATGCCAAAGGTAAAAGTTTATTGAGCAACCAATAAACCTGAGAAGGCCAGCTGTCCGTTCTGCCCTCTCAGTTCCAAGCTCCTAGTCTTATACATACTGTTATCTCTTCTGAACCCATAAATTGTTAATTCTCATTATCTCTAACCAATGGGCTTGCTTGCCACCATTGTTTCTCAGACCATCTGACTTCTTTCTAATGGTGGAATCCTAGCAACCCATCTATTTTTAAAAAACAGAAGATTTTGGTCCCATTTATTTGGAAAGTGTACATTCTGGGTAAACAGGTTAAGATGATTATACATAATGAGTATCCCATCTAATGGGTTAACTTAAGCATAGTAAGCATCTTGTCTTATTGGCTTAACATGACGACCATCCTATATACTGGCTATATTGTGCCTTATGAATGCCTTTTTCACTCTGTATATTGTTGAGTGTGACATCATACATACATTTAACATGATACAGCCTTCTGGCTCAAACAATGCTCATATATTTTCTATATTTGATATTGAAAATATACTATATATCTCCCCCCTTTGAGACTTGTCACAGTCTCACCCCTATGGCCCTCACCCAGAGTGCAACCCCACAAGTCAGCCTCCTTCATTCCCACCAAGTGACCAACGTAAGTCACACATTTCTCTAACAATGACTGCTCTTATGGAACTGCACTCCGGAGGAGAAATAAGACCAAACATCTCCCTCCATATTTGGCTAGGAGAAAGTAAAAGATCTTTATCTCCCTAGCTAAATTCTTTCTCGGGGGTGACCTTAATCAAAAACAATCAACTTTTTGTATAAAAGCATGTGCATGTGATCTTAGCTTTGTGTTATGTAGAATACATCAGTGCTTTACACTTATTTTAGGAGATTAACATACTTTCAGTGATTAAACAATATTAGTATATTACTCAGAATGATGGTATATCCCATGGTGCCAGAGGAGCTCACAGACATTTCTGGTAGCCCAGAGTGCTATCTGGTGATGTTGGAGCAGACAGCGGCTTTTTAAACCAACAGTAGAGTCTTACTCTTGCAGCTAAGCACTGAGGTGCTTGTCGATCCTTTCTTCATATAATTTCTTCTGGCCTTCCAATGGCACTTCCCTTGTTTTATTAGTAAACATGTATACTATATTTCATTTAAAAGTAATTTTCTTGGTTAATACATTCAGAAAAACACTAACTTGATTAAACATCAAACATTATAATTTGGATGGTTACAAGAAAATGATAACTAAATTTAATAATAATTTCAGGAAGGGGCATTTGCCAAAATAATAAACATAACACCCTCTATCTTCCTGCCTACACTACACATTTTATTATAAAGTACTACCTAATTTTATATTAAAAGAAAATACAATGAGTATGCTGACTCCCTCGCTATCCAAAAACAATAGAAAATTGGAAATAAAGAGTCAAAAATAAAAAGGCTCCTCTTCCCTACCACTTTAATGTACTTCTCAATTTTATTAGAATTCGTCCAGCTCATCCAGTTTACGGGGCGCATAGTGGCTGTGATGTCAATTCCAGAAGGTTTCACAGACACATTGCACATCTGTCTGGCTGCAACATTAGCTGTTATTAATCTGAAAAGAGGCACAATACAACAAAACAGCAACACAAAAATGGCAGAAACTACAGCTATCATTACTCCCACTTTAATAAGCCACTCTCTCCAGGATCCAAATAAATTATCAAACCAGTTTCCAACTTGCTGGTCTCTCCCTGCATTTGCAGTCACTTCTTCTCTTAAATTTTTCAACTTCTTCATTGCTGCTGTAAAGGAGCCATCAGGAGCTGTATTATTTGGGATATAAGTACAACAGTCAGCTCCAAACATTACACAGACTCCTCCCTTCTCTGCCAATAGCCAATTCAGTGCCTGCCTATTTTGCCATGTCATTTAACTTGTAGCAGCTAACTGTTCTCCTAAGGCTTTTAAAGCTTTATCAGTGTAATTAATGAATCTTTGCTGATTGTAATAAATGTAATTGATCCATTCTGCATTCTTATTTGGTGTTATCCATACGAATATAGATTCAAAGCCTGATTTTATTTAATCTCTAGCTTTAAATTCCTGTGGTATCCCTCTGGGTTATCCAATTGCATCTAAATAAACATTAGGGTCTGGCTTGTATGCTCTCTTTATCCTGTGTTTGTTTTGGACAATTTGTCTTGGTTCAGTCTGGGCTTCAGATTCTTGGGGGTCCCATGTTAACATGGTCAATTCTTGCACTAGTCTTACTCTAGTACATATTCCTTTCCAATTTTTTGGTAATATAGCTCTCAACTCTCTTCCTCCACAAATCCAAAAGTAATCTGCTATGGCTGCTGTTTGTTCCTCATATATTTTTACTACAGGAGAAACTAGTGTCGGGTTCTCACAATTTATAAGGCAGTCTCCCGTGAGTTTGCCCACACACCTTGTAGCTTCTATTAGTGTGACATTTTTCTTCATTGTGGCCGTTGCATATATCATTCTGCTGAACTTAAACACTTCTTCCTGATCAAACATTTTGTCATCTAGATGCCAAAGTACTGCACAGTTTCCTTGAAATTCTCCCATATCTACCTCTCCTTTGGATTTATTAAAGCACTCATATTCCAGATCTCGATTTATTACATATGTTAAAGGGCTTTCGCTTTTTCTCATATCTATTCGAATATTCAGACGTCTACAGTCATCCCCCATCCTTCCTTGCTGTAATATTTGTTGAATTCTGGATTCCCTAGAAATGCCAGACATTCAGCTGGGCAAAAAGATGTTCTTTACCCTTTAACAAAATTTTTTGAGTAATATTGCGCACAATGTATATAGTCATATCGGTTTGGGACTATTGTACGTTTTTTTCATGGGTGATGGTGAACATAACACGCAACTAGACATTCCTGATTTGTTTTACTGTGTATTCAGCCCATCTAAACCAGTCATTTTGATGTGCATTTTCTAACAGCCTTTCCTCTCTTAATGATGGGTCTGAATCATCATACATCATTGTTAATGGTGATTGTATAGGCTGGTATGGAGAAGGTGGCGGTTTTGTAGCCTGATATTTCAATCCTGTAGTCTGGGGATTTTCTTTATGCTTAGCCTTTGATTTTGCGAGCTGCTCCTCATAATCATAGTCGTCATATGAGAGGTCAAATCTTGTTGTCTGATGGTTTTCTTTAGGTTTAGCCTTTGAATTTATGGATGGGATCTCAAAATCATAGTCTTCATATAAGGGATCAGAGGAACTCTTTTTAATAAATGTATTTACTTGAGTACCTTGTGTTGATTCAGTGCCATTATGGAGATTGTTCTCTGGAAAGCCTTGGGTCTGGGGTAACTGCTGCATCAGGTGTATCAACATTACTATCAATGTCAGGACTTCTCTCACCTTCCTGTCCTGTCTCTACTGCCTGTGGTACATCCTCCTGCATCTGCCCTTCATCTCCTGTTTCAGCATCTTCAGTTGCCCTAGAATGAGGTATAACAGCATTACTACTTTCTCCTTCCTGCTCTTCACTTCCTTCCCCTTGTTCTTCCCTTTCTTGGTCATGGACTTCAGTTACTCTTTCAGCCTCAGGGGAAGTCACGTTTGAGTCTTCCTGTTCCTCTTCTGCTCTATGTACCTGGTCTTGTGGAATTCATGGCTCTAGAGGTGGGCCTTCATAGGGACCTCTCAGGTATGGTACTGGCATGGGTCTTAATGTTAGCATTTAATGCGGTGTTAAATTGGTGATTCTGTTGGTCTGCATACGGTAATTCATCAGTGCAAGGGGTAGGGCATCAAACCAATTGAGTTTAGTTTCAACAGAAATTTTGTTGATCTTAGCTTTGAGAGTTACATTTACCATTTCTACCATTCCCTGTGACTGTGGGTGATAGACACACCCTAATCTTTGTTTTATTCTCAGCTGTTGTATCACTGTTTTTACTGTTGTTTTTTTTTTTTTTTTTTTTTTTTTTTTTTTTTTTAATGAATGCAGAGCCGTTGTCAGAACTAATTTGATATGGTATGCCAAATCTTGGAATGACTTCTCTGGTCAAAAATTGTATCACTTTTTTGCTCCCTGGTCTGCTGACGGAACTGCTTCTACTCATCTGCTGAATCTGTCTATTATCACCAACATATATCTTTTGCCTCTGGTTGATTTTAGCATGTCTACATAATCCATTACCAGATGCTTAAATGGTCCCTCTGGGACTGGTATATGACCTATTGGTGCAGATGTACCCTTTCTGACATTATTTTGAGTGCAAACTTCACATTCAGTTAAGAACTCATCTACCATTGCCTGTAGATATGGGGACCAATATCCCTGTCATTTTATTTTCCTAATCACCTCCCCCCTTGTGCAATGGTCAAACCCATGCGCATCTGAGATTAGAATAGTAAGTAGTGTTGTTGGAGCAATCATGTGTCCTTCATGGGACCGCCATATGCCATTTACGTCTCTACTTGCACCTCTTTGCTGCCAGACCGCATGTTCATAAGGGCCAGCTTGATGTTGCATTCATGCAATATCATCTAATTGGGGTTGAGGCTGAATCAAAACTGAGACAGTTGCCATTACTGCTACTTGGCATCCTGAGGCCTTTTTAGCATAGGAGTTCACAGCATTGTTGCCTTGAATAACAAAATCATTACCTTTCTTATGTGCTTGACATTTGATGAAAGCCGATCTTTTTGGATGCATCATTGCTGAAATAAGTTTAGTTATCTGATCACTGTGTTGAATTGGAGTCCCATCAGTCTTTTTAAACCCCCTTTGTTTCCAGACTGCTCCAAATAAATGGCACACTCCGTGCGCATATGCAGAATCTGTATAAATATTTACAGTTCGATTTTTGGCTAGTAGGCAAACCTCAGTCAGTGCTTTCAATTCAGCCAATTGCGCTGAGCATGGTTGTTCACAATGCTGAACCACAACTGGGACAAAATGTTTGTCTTCCCTCATAACAATGGCATACCCAGCATGATTTCCCAGATGGTCTCTGAAACATGACCCATCAACAAAATAATCCGTCTCTGCATTATTAATTGGTGTTGATTCTAGATCTGGTCTTAAACATGTAAAAGCTAGGGAATCCACCACACATTCATGAGGTGTTCCCTCTCCTTCTAGAAGAATGTAATTTGCTGGATTTACTGTCATGCATCTCCTTATGGTAACGTCTGGGTAAGTTAGTAGTGTTGAATACGTCAAACACCTAGCTTGAGTTAAAACAAATCTTCCTTGCTCTAACAACTCTGTAACTTTATGGTGAGTGTAAATCACTACTGGGTAGCCCATGGTCACAGATGAGGCTTTTTCATAGGCATAATACACTGCAGCAAGCCCTGATAACATGGTGGGTAGCCTTGTGCCACATTGTCCAATTTGGTGCTATAATAAGCTATTGGTTGCTTTTTTCTTCCACTACAAATCTCCTGCATTAAGACTGTTGATACATATCCATCTCTCGTATCTGCCACATACAAATGGAAAGGTTTAGCATAGTCTGGGGTTGCCAGAGCAGGCGCTGTCTGAAGCTATTTTTTCAATGACTCCAAGGCTATCAATGCATCAGTGTCACATGGTAAATGAGCTTGAAGATTCTGATGCCCTGTCTGCTTCATCAATGCCCTCAAAGGGGCCATTTTGATAGCATAATCCTCTATCCAATCAGCACTGAAACCTGTAATTCCTAAAAAGGTCATCATTTGTCCCACTGTTTGTGGTTAGGGTGCTTTATTTATTCCCTCTAATTGACTAGGTGATGTAGCCTTGGTTTTATGTGCAATGATTCATCCTAAGTATTCTACTTGTGGTAAGCAGTATTGCAATTTTTCTTTAGAGACCTTATGGCCTCCCTCAGCCAACTTAGTAAGTACTTTAATAGAATCTTGGTGACATTGTTCTAATGTTGCTGAACAAATCAGTAGATCATCTACATACTGTATTAATGTGCTATCAATTCTGAGATCTTCCAAATCTGTTTTCAACACTTGGTTAAAAACATGTGGTGAATGCTTGAATCCCTGGGGCATTCTGGTGTAGGTATACTGTTTACCTTGATAGGTGAATGAAAAAAGGTGTCAGCTTTCTTCTGCTAGGGGAATGCTGAAAAAGGCAGAACACAGATCAATCACAGTAAAATAATTGGCAGCAGGAGGAACATTAGTCAACTGCGTATGTGGATTTGGAACTTCTGCAGGCCAGTCTTCTACTACTTCATTAACTGCTCATGTACTAAACACCATTTTGACCTGTCTGCCTTAGCTACTGGCAATATGGGTGTGTTGCAATGACTTACTGTTTCAACCAGTACCCCCCACTTTAAGCAGTCCCTCAATAGTCTTTTTAATTCCTTCTACAGATTCTTGCTTTAATGGATACTGTGGCTTTTTTGACAGCTGTGTTCCTGGTCTAACTTTGATCCTAACTGGATTAGCAGATTTCACTAACCCTACATCTGTGTCATGTTGAGACCATAATTCAGCTGGTATTTGTTTGTCCATTTCTAACATTAATTCAGCAGTTTTTGAATCCAGTTTTTCTTTTTCTTTAGTAGTTACCACGACCCTTGGTCATAATTGTGGTACACAGGATTTTTAAATAGGGTTTGTCTGGTGACTCAAAAATTAAAGCATTATCTGTTTCTTCCCACTTTTTCTTCTCTGCTTTCTTCATCATTTGTCCTAGATCTTTTACCTGACTTCCCATACTTTTTGCCTGCATGGTCTAGTGCTGACCTGGGCCAAGTTTGGTGAAGATCTGGTTAACGCCCTAGGAGGAGTTAGAAAAAGTAGGGGTTTCAGAAAATTAGAATGGCAGAAACATTTTATAAAATGAAATAAAACAGAGATATACATTTTGTAGGACTTTTAATATCAATATTCATGATTTTAATGTGCTTGGATGTGGACTTATTATCAAAAACCTAAATATTCTTGTTATAGTGCCACCTTGTGGCCTATTCTCACAAAATGTGGTACACAGCCTCATTTTGACACTGTGTACAAATATCTGTACACAAGTTTCGTAATGACCGTCCATTCAGATTTGATGTTATTAGCTGCTGAAATTTGATTGGCTGCTGGTGGCCATGTTTTTTATTTTTTTCGAGTGATATTTGAGTGATATGTTAGCCTTTGGGAAGATGCATACCAATTTTCAACGTCACTGATCATACAGCTGCGGAGTTATGAGCATTTTTCAGTTGTAGCACCCGCTATAGGCGGAATTTGACGTGGCTTGGTGTGCAGACTCAGAATGTCGTGTTGTGTAAGTGTATCAGGTTTTGTTACATTTGGACTTTTAGTTTGGTAGATATAGGTCAATTTCTATTACATGGAGGACGCTTACCAGTTCGTTGGCTAAAATCTTTGTAATGCTTGGACGAAATAAAATTCTTTTGATAATTTTTTGTCAGGAGGGTTCATAGATGATGCACACCAAATTTCATGAGAATCGTCATATGGCCTTAAAAGTAGATTTTTTCCATTGCGGAAATTATTATAGATGGAAATGAAATTGGAGATATTTTGAATGCCTTGCTCTTTTTTCCTCTGAATCCTTGAATTTTGATCCTAGCCCTTAAGGCCCTAGAGTTATGGCCACAAATGAAAAAGTTCTTATTATAGTGCCACCTAGTGTCCGACAGCTCCATGTATGGGTGCCTGATAGTGGGGGGATTTCTGACCATCCCACCAAGTTTGGTGTCTCTGTGACTTATGGTCTCTGATGTCCAGACACTTAAGGCAGAAAAAGAATAATAAATAATAATTAGATAGGTACATTTCATGAAGAAAATGTGAGTAGTGCTTGCCATGGCAAAATATCTCACCACGATATCTCAACAAATGCCGCAAGTTGAAAGAGTTCAACACCATGACAGTAGGATGTTCTGGTGCAGATATGGGTGTTGTTCCATGGTTGCTAGGGTAACCCCATCTGGTTGCTAAGCAGTTACCAGTGTGATACTTATCAAGGCTCCTTGCCATCCTGAGTGAAATAAGTCAACCTGGAATTCTCTACGATGTTCTGGTGCAGAGATATGTGATTTGTTACTTGATTGCTAGAGTATGTCCTTGTGGTTGCAAGGCAGTTGCCAGTGTGATACCAAGAAGGCTGCTTGCTGTTCTGAGTCATTCAAGCCAACAATGAAGTCTCTACGACATTCTGATCCTGAGATGCCTATCTAAGTGATTTTAAATGGAAGTCAGTGGGGTTTGGTTGCTAGGGTGCTCTAAATGGTTGCTAGGGCATGGCTAAGTAGTTTCCATGATGATACTTGAAGACAGATTGCTCACCTAATTCAAACCAGCCAACTCTCATGTCTGTAGGACATTCTGATCAGGTGATATCATCTAAGCCATTTTGAATGGCAGTCAATGGGTTTTGCTTGATAAGGTGCACTAAATGATAGACAGACAGACAGACAGATAGATAGAAATGACAGAGAGGGGGAGGAAAATGTATAAATAGAAAGAAACAGAGACAGATAAAAATATTGTATTGATATGGCAATACTGTAAAAATAGTCATGTTCTGGTGTAGAAATATGTGATTTGTTACTTGGTTGCTAGGGTAACCCCATCTGGTTGCTAGGCAGTTACCAAGGTGATACTTAACATGGCTCCTTGCCATCCTGAGTGAAATAAGTCAACCTGGAATTCTCTACAATATTCTAGTGCAGAGATATGTGATTTGTTACTTGGTTGCTAGGGTAACCCCATCTGGTTGCTAGGGAGTTACCAGGGTGATACTTGTCAAGGCTACTTGCCATCCTGAGTGAAATAAGTCAACTCGTTAGTCTTTATGATTTTCTGGTGCAGAGATATGTGATTTGTTACTTGCTTGCTAGGGTAACCCCCTCTGGTTTCTAGGCAGTTACCATGGTGATACTTAAATTGGCTCCTTGCCATCCTGAGTGAAATAAGTCAACCCGGAAGTCTCTATGATGTTCTGGTGCAGAGATATGTGATTTGTTACTTGGTTGCTATGGTAACCCCCTCTGGTTGCTAGGCAGTTAACAGGGTGATACCAAGAAGGCTGCTTGCTGTTCTGAGTCATACAAGCCAACAATGAAGTCTCTACGACATTCTGATCCTGAGATACCTATCTAAGTGATTTTAAATGGAAGTCAGTGGGGTTTGGTTGCTAAGGTGCTCTAAATGGTTGCTAGGGCATGGCTAAGTAGTTTCCATGATGATACTTGAAGACTGATTGCTCACCCAATTCAAACAAGCCAGCTCTCATGTCTGTAGGACATTCTGATCAGGAGATATCCATCTAAACCATTTTGAATGGCAGTCAATGGGTTTTGGTTGCTAGGGTGCACTAAATGATAGACAGACAGACAGATAGACAGACAGATAGACAGATAGATAGATATGACAGAGAGAGGGAGGAAAATTGATAAATAGAAAGAAACAGATAGAGACAGATAGAAATATTGTATTGATATTGCAGTACTGTAAAAATAGTCATTTAAATAAAGTTTGATTGAATCTGATAGAAATACAAATTCAATAGAGTGGCCCTCAGCATATTAAGAGACAGACAGAAATAGAGATTTGATAGAAGAGCAGCCTAAAGCATGTTAAAGCCTTCTGTTTGTGGCTTAGATTTGAATATTGACAGTTGGAGTTTGAATAGTCGTGGCTCATCTGAACATTCCATCAATGTAAGTGAATGGTATTTTTCCGATTTTTGATCGTCTGCTGTGGGAAAACCGTAAATCCGATCACTTAGAAAATATATAACACACTATTCGGGATTAGTTTGAAGGTGCATGTAGCTTAAAAGTTCTAGGAGGAATTAGATTTAGAAATTTTTGTCTCAGAAGAATAACTATAACTAGATTGAAAAGTTTGTGGACAAACTTTAGGTTGGCTTGAGAAAGCCTAGCCTGAAAGTTTGAAGTAGTTGTAAAAGCTTGAAGTTTGAAGGTTTTAAGTTTGAAGAAGTTATAAGTTTAAGTAGTAGTTTTAAAAGTTCAAAGTTTAAAGATTATAAGACCATTCAGTCTATCAGATAGATAGATAGATAGATATATCATTTGGTTGCTAGGCAGTTACCAAGGTGATACTTAAAAGACTCCTTGCTACCCTGAGTCCAATGAAAGCAACCTGAAGTCTCTATGATGTTCTGGTGCAGAAATATGTGATTTGTTACTTGGTTGCTAGGGTAACCCCATCTGGTTGCTAGGCAGTTACCAGGGTGATACTTATCAAGGCTACTTGCCATCCTGAGTGAAATAAGTCAACCCGGAAGTCTCTATGATTTTCTGGTGCAGAAATATGTGATTTGTTACTTGGTTGCTAGGGTAACCCCATGTGGTTGCTAGGCAGTTACCAGAGTGATAATTAATGAGGCTCCTTGCGAGTCAAATAAGCCAAAGTTAAAGTCTCTACGATGTTGTGGTGCAGAGATATGTGTTTTGCTATATGGTTGTTAGGGTAAGTCCATCTGGTTGCTAGGAAGTTGCCATGGTGATCCTAAAAAGGCTGCTTGCTGGACTGAGTGTAATGAGACAAACCTGAAGACTCTATGACATTCTGATCCGGAGATATCCATCTAAGCCATTTTGAATGGCAGTCAATGGGTTTTGGTTGCTAATGTGCACTAAATGGTTGCTAGGTTGTATGCAGTGATAGAGTGAAAGAAAGAATAAAAAGAGTGGTGTGATGTAAAGATAGAAAAGAAAGTGATGCAGTGATATATAGTTAGATAGAGCAGCTAAAGGCATATTAAAGGCCTTCTGTGTTGCTGTATACTTTTGAATTTTTGATAGTTTGTATAGTCTGAACATTCCATCAGTGTAAGTGAATGGGGATTTTTCCGATGTTTGATCATCCGCTGTGGGAAAACCATAAGTCCGATCAGTTAGAAAAGATATAGCACACTATTCGGGACTAGTCTGAAGTTTGGTGCATGTAGCTTAAAAGCTCTAGGAGGAGTTAGATTTAGAAATTTTAGTCTCAGAATAATATTCTTATTATTATTATTATTATTATTATTAAGTTTAAATAATTTCAGTAGGTTGGCTTTCTCAAGCCAACCTAATAATAATAATAATACATTTAAATAGGAATTCAGTATGTTGGCTTTCTCAAGCCAACCTAATAATAATAATAAGCTTATATAGTAGATCAGTATGTTGGCTTTGACAAGCCAACATAATAATAAGTATGTGAAATTACAATAGTGATGCTTTGCTCTGCAAGCATTACTAATAACTAGATAGGTACATTTTCTGAAGAAAATGTGAGTGGTGCTTGCCATGGCAACATTTCTCACCACGATGTTCCACCAACTGCCCCATGTTGAAAGAGGCCACCCCCATGACAGTAGGATGTTCTGGTACAGAGATATTGGTGTTGTTCTGTGGTTGCTAGGGTAACCCATCTGGTTGCTATGCAGTTACCAGGGTGATACTTAACAAGGCTACTTGCCATCCTGAGTGAAATAAGTCAACCTGGAAGTCTCTACGAATTTCTGGTGCAGAGATCTGTGATTTGTTACTTGGTTGCTAGGGTAACCTCATCTGGTTGCTAGGCAGTTACAAGGTTGATACTTAACAAGGCTACTTGCCATCCTGAGTGAAATAAGTCAACCTGGAAGTCTCTACGATGTTCTAGTGCAGAGATATAAAAATTGTTACTTGGTTGCTAGGGTAACCCAATAATAATAATAAGTTTAAATAGGATTTCAGTATGTTGGCTTTCTCAAGCCAACATAATAATAATAATAATAATAATAATAATAATCATAAGTTTAAATAGCCAACCTACTGAAATTCTTTCTCTTTGCTTCACAAGCACCACTAATAATAATAAGTATGTGAGATAACAATAGTGATGCTTTGCTCAGCAAGCACCACTAATAATAATAATAAGTATGTGAGATTACAATAGTGATGCTTTGCTCCACAAGCACCACTAATAATTAATATGTGAGATTACAACAGTGATGCTTTGCTTCACAAGCACCACTAATAAGTATGTGAGATTACAATAGTGATGCTTTGCAAGCACCACTAATAATAACAATAAGTATGTGAGATTACAATAGTGATGCTTTGCAAGCACCACTATTATTATTATTATTATTATTATTATTATTATTATTATTATTAGTGGTGCTTGCAAAGCATCACTATTGTAATCTCACATACTTATTATTACTATTATTAGTGGTGCTTGCAAAGCATCACTATTGTAATCTCACATACTTATTATTACTATTATTAGTGGTGCTTGCAAAGCATCACTATTGTAATCTCACATACTTATTATTATTAAGTATGTGAGATTACAATTGTGATGCTTTGCTCCGCAAGCACCACTAATAATAATAAAAATAAGAAGAAGAAGAATGTGAGATAACAATAGTGATGCTTTGCTCGGCAAGCACCACTAATAATAATAAGTATGTGAGATTACAATAGTGACGCTTTGCTTCGCAAGCACCACTAATAATAATAAAAATAATAAGAAGAAGAATGTGAGATAACAATAGTGAGGCTTTGCTCCACAAGCACCACTAATAATAATAAAAATAATAATAAGTGTGTGAGATTACAATAGTGATGTTTTTGCAAGCACCACTAATAATTAATATGTGAGATTACAACAGTGATGCTTTGCTTCGCAAGCACCACTAATAAGTATGTGAGATTACAATAGTGATGCTTTGCTCCTCAAGCACCACTAATAATAATAAGTATGTGAGATTACAATAGTGATGCTTTGCAAGCACCTCTAATAATAATAATAATAAGTATGTGAGATTACAATAGTGATGCTTTGCTTCGCAAGCACCACTAAATATAGCTGCAAGCAGCAATTATCGGTAGGACCTTTAAGCCCATGTTCTGGACTGTATTAGGCATTTCTCAAACAATATGCAACAAAGACAATGCACAAATTGCATACAAAATTTCAACTCAATTGGAAAAGCGGTAATGTTGTTACATCCACTTTAAATTTTGTCATTGTTATAGCACCATAAAGTGGCCGAGATCCTTTTCTTTGTATGTTTGTCCTCAGAATGAGCCCTTACATAAGTGTACCAAATTCTGTGACAATATATCATTCCATTTAAGAGTTACAGCTATTTAAGTAGCAGTGGCTGTTTTTGATAATTATTCATAAATAGACTCCAGAGAATCTTGTGGGACTTGTTTCGTTGGGATTGAGTTAAAAACCTTGGACTAGTTAGCAAAAGTAGGTTTTTAACATAATCTCAAATATTTAACGAACTGTTTGATGGATGGTTTGGTTCTTGAGGTAAAGTTGTTCAGAATGAGAATTACTGGTGTTTTTTAAAACACTGTGTTATATACAACCGTTAACACGCACAAAAATTGTGATAGCGCCACACAAATTTGCACAGACCTCCAGGTGTATTTTGTTATGCCATTACTTTATTTAAACCTTCAAACCTTTCCTGTATCCTTTGTGAGGTATTTTCCATTCATTACTGGATTGTTTAGTTGGGTTGGTTTTGCTCTTGTTTTGTCTGATGGCTTAGTTCTGTTTTGTTGCTCTTTGCAAACTCTGCTTAATAAATACACAGCATTGGCATCCTAACAGCCCTGTTCAAAGTGCATTCCTTACAAATACAACATAGTGGAAACAATAAATATTTAATTACAGTAACATACTATTTTAACACAAGCTATTTCCATATTTCATCTGCTATTATGAGAAATCCATAAATGCTCTAATGATTTTTTTTTTACATGTGGTTTAAAGTTATTATGCTTATATTGTCTATAATACAACCAGGATTTTTCTATTGCGCTTATTCCAACATGCAACAGACAAATTGTTTGGGATTTTTACCTGCAAGCAGCTATTATCAGGGTTCAGTCTTTTTAGGGTATTTAAGGTCATGTCCTGCTAGATTTTTTCCCTCATAACAGCGGAAACAACTTAAAATACTCATTTTTGGGCATACAGATAAGTGAGACATCATTAGAGACATCATTAGAGACTATAAAGTGTCTACTTTTATTTGTGTACTCTCACAATAACAACAAAACCTTGTGCTTTTGTAAAATAAAGAAAATAAACAGGGTGCGCTTTCATCCGTCTCAGTCTCCGCGAGCATCTTTCTGAAACACGTCACAAAAATGAACTGAAACTCTGCGAATACTTATCAGACAAACATGAAACATATGTCTAAAGAAAGCTTAAAATGTCTACTTTTAAATAAAACAATTCAAATTTAAAACAAATATTCTCCTGCAATGTAATCTGTATGAAACAAAGAGATGTACAGTTTCTCCTGGCTTAGCTAATTATCGCTAATGTGATCACACCCACCAGCAGAGCGCGCTATTCATACGGTAATGTGCTGAGGCAATCAATGCAAATGGTAAACTCCCCCAACAATGCCTTAAGAAACATCAAGTTCATTCACTTTCCTGCGCATTTGGAAGATGGCATGCTACACAGGTGAGGAAGCTCCTGGATAGTGACGAAGAGTTCACATTTTCCTCAGAAGAGCGGGACTCCAATGAACGTTTGCATTTTGAAGAGTGACTTGATCCAGCCGAGGATACAATTTCAGATGAGTAAGTCTTTACTTACATTAGTTGACATGCAATTTTATATAAACATGTACATATTTTACTAGTTGGACTATTTCCAGACTTACCAGCCAGTATTCAAAATATTGAAATTTGAAATATGTCCTAATAGGCAAGTTTTAGTTACATTTAAATGTTGTTTCGGCTAAAGCAGGTATTTAAATTGTATGCTGTATGATATAAATATGATATGTAATATGATATAAAAATAATATGAATGTTTAGATTATATTTTAACTAGTGTTTATGCTGCCTCATAATCATCAACGAAGCTTGTGCTTGCAAATATCTGTTCGGGTGTAAATGTGTCAAATGTGCTGTAAATATGCCCATATTTGAAAATCAGCATATTAGAATGATTTCTGAAGGATCATGTGACACTGAAGACTGAAGTAATGATGTTGAAAATTCAGCTTTGATCACAGGAATAAATTGCATTTTACAATATATTCAAATAGAAAAGTTATTTTAAATTGTAAAAATATTTCACAATATCACTGTTTTTGCTGTATTTTGGATCAAATAAATGCAGTCTTGGTGAGCAGAAGAGACTTCTTTTAAAAACATTAAAAAAAACTTACTGATCTAAAACTTTTAAACGGTAGTGTAAGTCTAAAGTTTTTAAGTCTTTATGTAAAGAAAATGTATAGTCAGATTACTTCTTTTAACTTAAACTTGATTTTGTGAATAAGCTACAAACAATACATTCAATCATTAAGTCTCCTCACATTCATTCTCTCTCAGGGGAGGGGTCTTTGTCTCTGCAGGTGTGAATCACATCAATATTCATGATCATCTACGCCTCCTTGCATATGGCCTTCCTAACACTAAAAGTGTCTCACAAAAGTGAAATGACTATATTGTTTTGTATGAATGAGTGATCAGGATGGTTTTCACATTATTTTATAGCAAAAACTCTAGGCTACAAGATCCAGTTCTCAAAAGTCTTGTGAACAAATGTTTAGTATGTGTTATATGGCCTTATTTCAGTGACTTACATTTTTATTTTCTTTCAAAAACCATGCATAAACGTTACTTTCTCAAAAATACCAACATGTACATACATGTTGTTCACATATTATTGTATATATTGTATTATTGTAAACGTGAAAACGCCACCCAGTGGCCAATTTTTTTTAAAACTTTGCACAGACCTCTTAGGCCAAGGGTCAAATAGGTCCACCGAGTTTCGTTCTGATCGGTCTATGTAAACCCTGTGTTATAGCTGCTTAAAATTGATTGGTCGATGGTGACCATGTTTTTCAAGATAGGCAGCTGTCCTCATAGACATTGGTAGTAGCTTGGACAAAGACACTGCATGCAAAATTTCAAATTGATCGGACCAACGGTTCCATAGTTACAGCTGTTTTAATATTTTAAATTATTATAGCACCACCAAGAGTCAGAGCCACGTAATTTTTTTAATGTGTCCTCAGAATGACTCCATACATAACTTACCAAATTGGGTGAGAATATCTCATTCCATTCAAGAGTTATAACCGTTTAAGCAAAACTCGCCACTTGTGCTACATACGTTTTGCGTACCGTTGCGAAGATTAAACTAAAAGTAAACATTTACAAATTTTATTTAAGCATCAGCAAAAGAGCACCATAACTTAGCACCATAAGCCTTGTTTTATGGAATGCATTTTACAAATAGCAGACATAATGATATAATCACTCTATATAGCTCCCTTCTAGATTTTATCTTAAAATACTGCAAATGTTGGAAAACTAAAAAAACAAAAGGAAACATATCTAATTAAGGACAACATAAGGAAATGCTGATTGTTGCAATATGCTTACATGTTATGTGAACCAGCAAAAATTATTTTACTTTAAATCTTAAAAATATACAATTTGTTTTACAAAGAAAAAATTGTCATATTACTGCAGACATATTAGGAAAAAATACAATAAATTAGGATTAGCCTACTACTCAGAGATCAGTGCAGCTATGATAAAGCAAGTGACTCTTGGGCTGCCACTGCACGGGGTTCACACATCCTCCGTGAGTTTGCGAGTTTTCGTTTCGGCACCCATATTAACAGATGACACCATTTACACTACAAGCGTGAGTCACGCGGTGAAGTGTCCCAGAAGCATCCCAGACACGGCAGTGAGCGGCTCTGGGTGTAGTACAACACTAAAATAATAAGGAGATTATTGAAAAGACACAAAAGCAAATCAAATTTATTCAAACCAAACCTATAGTACACTACAATTTATATGTCTGCATGCAAGTAAACTCACAAATATAACATAATAAAGGAAAGGATTAATAAACTGCTGGATCCTTTTCAATTTTGTATATACGTAGATGTATATTATAGACAAAACATTAACCAATCAGGACTAAGTGTGCTGATAAAGATGAAGTACATGTGACTGCCCGCGGTTTTCCTTGAAGCAGCAATAACCTCATCTTTGCAAGGCTACAGCGATGGACGACACCAGACTGATTATGGAAGTGGAGAAATACAAGTGCTTTACAACCCTCATCATAAATACAAACTAAAAATAAACGAGGTCTCTGTCATTACTTGCCCGTGTTCATTTGTATTGCTCCTACAATATTTTTCACAACCTTTTAAATATGTTGCTAAACCATAAATAATAACTTGTGCACGACTCACCCATTGTTTGAGAAAGGTAGGCTGGATGCAAACTGCAGAGGCAAGGACACAACAGTTTCTGGTCTCTGAATGCAGACGAATGCAGAATCACCCTGTGTGTGTTGTGGGTCTATGTACTTTATTTAGCAAATGTGCTCCTCCTACTAATAAAGTACATATAATTTCATGAAGAACACATTTATTTACAATTACCCCCTCTCAAAAACATATTTGTATATAATTTATGAACTTATTAAAGAAAAAATTGGTTTAGGGACCCAGAGATAACTTTTTCCTGCACAGAGGCACAGCTGTGTCTCACAGAAGATATGCGGCCAATGTGAATGGCCAGTGTAACCGCTCCATTCACGCACCGCTCATGGAGGATGTGTGAACCCGGCGTTACACTTATATGGTTGTAATTAGGCACACAAGTGTTTATTTTATTATTCCTATCACAACACTATATAAGTGTCTTTATAAAAACATTATTTTATATACTCTATTCATAGAGACAAATAATATTGTAACGTTTATGTCCTACGACACCTGGTAACACTGTACAGTTTGGAAATCTTGATATAAAAGTGCAATGATAGTAATGGATGACAGACACAGAAAGATAAAACCCACAACCTTTGGTTTATTGAATTCCTTGAGGGTTTTATATATACACAACAAATAAACACAAAACTAGCCACCCAGTTCAAAGTCTCTCTCTGTATGTTAATAAAGCGTTCGCTACAGGGATCCACTTATATCTATCTATCTATCTATCTATCTATCTATCTATATATATATATATATATATATATATCTGGAATGATCTCACTAGTGAGTGAAAGCCTGAGAGCAATATTCCATATATTCCTCTGGATCTTCGTGAGTTACAATGTTATGTTGGATCTCAACATGAGTGTTAATCCACTGAACAAGCATAATCCAAGGGGAAGACAGTTGTTATAAACAACGAGTGAGTTGCTATTAATGTCTGCATTTGTAAAGAAAATAAAAAAATGTTCATTGTAGCGAATGCTGTTTCCTCATAAACAGTCTTTAGAATAGCCACCTTATACCTTCCAGATAATGCGAAGAGATGACGTCATCAGGCAAGTACGGAGTCTTTGCAAAGACAAAATTCAAACGACAGGTACTATACACATTGTCTGCGTCCGAAACCTTAGGCAGCTGCCTTGTTGCCTCGCTGCCCTATCAGTCAGTGACTTCACAGGCAACGTTTTGTGTATGAAGGTACCTCCTAAGGAAATTGCTTTCGGACAGGCTTCAAAGGCACCATAACGTCACATCTAATCATCTAAAACAAATGCAAGTGAGCTTTAAACAAAACCAAGTGAATATTTAGTGACTACAATGCTTATTTCTCGGAAGACATTTAGACATTAGATTAAAAAAAAAATATTAAAAGGACATTTATGAATGAAATTACACTTTTCAACCGCTCCTTCAGATGCCATTTTATTTTTTTTCCACCAACCGCCGACCTGCGCGCACAGGACTGTGGGATATCATAGGCAGTGAAAGATCCAACTACGCTGCCTTCAAAAATCGGCCAGATGAAGTTATCTCAGGAGACAGGATGTGTTTCAAACATTGGATTCGGACAGGCCTTGATGCCTTCCTACCTTAGAATTCAGCCTCCGAAGGCAGGATTTTACAGTTTTCGGATGCAGCCATATAGAAATGAAGTGAGACAGAAACGGGGATAATGGAAAAATAAACAAATAATATAATTCCAGACATATGTAAACATATCCCTAAAACAATGTGACATTTAATCATGTCTGGCAACTTGACAAATATGTTTTCAATATTTTTAGGATATGTAAAAATTAAGGTGACATTTGATTATCTATAATCATTTTGGAAATCACAGATTTATTTGCAAACTAATATTAAAAAAGTCAGAAGACATTGTCAGTGTACCACAATTTTTATGCATTCATACGCTCATGATAGCCTTAGATTTAGATTTCTTATCCTGTGGCTCCCTCTGGTGGACAAAAAATTGTATTACAACTTTCATCGGTCAGTTGAAATGGCTGATTATTTAAAATTTACTGTTAGCCCCCATTCATCATAAATCCATGAAATTTTGTATGATTTCTCAGAATATCCTGTTTTAATATTCCATATAAAATGTGAAGTTTGGCCTTTGTGCACACAAGATACAGGCATATTAGTCATAATGTGCAACACTAGTCAAACATATCGGATTGTATCTACTAGACGATTTAATGGATCAAAATAATTTTTATAACTTTTTGCCTGCAAGGTCGAGCGCTGACCTGGGCCAAGTTCGGTGAAGATCTGTTTAACGCCCTAGGAGGAGTTAGAAAAAATATGGTTTTCAGAAAATTTGAATGGCAGAAACATTTTATAAAATAAAATAAAACTGAGATATATATTTTGTAGGACTTGACGCAAGGATTTTGAGGAAAAAGTTTGATTTTAATGTGCTTGGATGCAGAGTTATTAGCAAAAATGTAAATGTTCTTGTTAATAATAATTAATAATTAATTTAATAATAATTTTCTTTATTTATCACACATTATACATTTGCACATATACAGTGAAATTCTTCTTTTTCACATATCCCAGCTAGGCTGGGGTCAGAGTGCAGGGTCAGCCATGATACGGCGCCCCTGGAGCAGATAGGGTCAAGGGCCTTGCTCAAGGGCCCAACAGTGGCATCTTGGCAGTGCTGGGGCTTGAACCCCCGACCTTCTGATCAGTAACCCAGAGCCTTAACCGCTGAGCCACCACTGGATGTTATAACGCCACCTTGTGGCCAATTCTCACAAAACTTGGTACACAGCCTCATTTTGACACTGTGTACAAATATCTCAAATTTCCTAATGTCCAGCCATTCAGATTTGATGTTATTAGCTGCTGAAATTTGATTGGCTGCTGGTGGCCATGTTTGTTGATTTTTCAGAGTGATATTTGAGTGATATGTTAGCCTTTGGGCCATAGAAGATGCATCATTGATCATACAACTGCGGAGTTATGAGCGTTTTTCAGTTGTAGCACCTCCTATAGGCGGAAATGACATGACTTGGCATGCAGCCTCAGAATGTCCTGTTGTCTATGTGTATCAAGTTTCGTTATGTTTGAACTTTTATTTTGGTAGATATAGGTCAATTTTGATTACTTGGACGAAGCCTGACCAGTTCGTTGGCTTATATCTTTGTAACGCTTCGACAAAATAAAATTCTTTTGATAACTTTTCACTAGATGATGCACACCAAATTTCGTGCGAATCGGACATACAGCCTTGGAGGAGTTCGAAAAAGTAGATTTTCCCAAAAATTCGAAATGGTGGAAAAATGTTATAGATGGAAATGAAATCGGAGATATAGGTTGTGTAGGCGTTTACTCAAGGATTCAGAGGAAAAAATAATTTTGATCCTAACCCTTACGGCCCCAGAGTTATGCATGTGTGGGTGCCTGAGTAGTGGGGGGAGTTTCTGAGCATCCCACCAAGTTTGGTGTCTCTGTGACTTACGGTCTCCGACGCCCAGACACTTTTAAGGCAGAAACAGAATAATAAATAATAATAATAAAAAGAAAATCAGTACAAATACAGTAGGGTTCCAGCACTTCGTGCTTGAACCCCTAATAATAATAATAATAATAATAATAATATTAATAATCCTTACAAAAACAATAGGGTTTCTAGCCCTTCGGGCTTGAACCCCTAATAATAATACAAATCCTTACAAAAACAATAGGGTTTCTAGCCTTCGGGCTTGAACCCCTGATAAGTATGTTTGATTATAATAGTGATGCTTTGCTCTGCAAAGAAGAAAATGTGAGTGGTGTTTGCCAATGGAAAAATTAATCTCCACAATATCCCACTAACTGCCCCAAGTTGAAAGAGGCTACCCCCACTACTGTAGAATGTTCTGGTGCAGAGATATTGGCATTGTTCCATGGTTGCTAGGGTGTTCCATCTGGTTGCTAGGAAGTTGCCAGGGTAACAATAAATGGGATACTTTCTATTTCAAGTAAACTGTGCCCACCCGCATGTCTTTACGACATTCTGGTGAAGAGATATAAGTTTTGAAATTTTTTTGCTAGGGTGACTCCATCTGGTTGTTAGGCAGTTACTAGAGTGATACTGAAAAGTCTCCTTGCTAACCTGCGTCAAATGAGCCAACCCTGAAGTTTCTACGATGTTCTGGTGCAGAGATATATGTTTTACTACTTGGTTGCTAGGGTGAGCTCATTTGGTTGCTAGGCAGTTACCAGGATCATACTCAATAAGGCTCTTTGCTAGCCTAAGTCAAACGAGCCAAACCAGAATTCTCTATGATGTTCTGGTGCAGTGATATGTGTTTTGCTACTAGGTTGCTAGGGTAACCCCATCTGGTTGCTAGGGAGTTAACAGGTTGATACTTAAAAGGCTCCTTGCTAGCCTGAGTTAAACGAGCCAATCTGAAAGTCTCTACAACATTCTGGTGCAGAGATATGAGTGTTGAAATTTGGTTGCTAGGGTGACCCCATCTCATTGCTAGGCAGTTACCAGGGTGATACCGAAAAGTCTCATTGCTAGCCTGAGTCAAATGAGCCAACACAGAAGTTTCTACGATGTTCTGGTGCAGAGATATGAGTGTTGAAATTTGGTTGCTAGGGTGAGCTCATTTGGTTGCTAGCTGGTCTGAGTGAAATAAGCCAAACCTGAAATCTCTATGACTTTCTGATATGTAGATATGCTTCTTACTCATTTTGAATGGAAGTCTATAAGTTTGGGTTACTAGGGTGCACTAAATGGTTGCTAGGGCGTGTCTAAGTATTTTCCAGGATGATATTTAAAGGCTGCTTGCTAGTATGACTCAAAAAAAAAAAAAAAAAGCCAAAGGTGAAGTCTTTACGATGTTGTGGTGCAGAGATATGGGCTTTGCAATACAGTTGCTAGGGTAAGCCCATCTGGTTGCTAGGCAGGTGCCAGGGTGATACTAAATAGGCTGCTTGCAGGCCTGAGTCATACAAGTCATTGTTCCCATGCCAACCTAATAATAATAATAATACGTTTAAATAGTATATCTTTCAAGCCAGCCTAATTATGTTTAAAAAATTCATAGTGTCATTTTTCTTTTCACCCTTCTGTTAGGTAAGCACTGCTTGGCTTGCTTATATGGACTGCACATCCCTGGTATACAGGCTCACTTTGAGCACTGGTCACAATTAACCCACACCCAAAACCTAACCCTAACAGAAAACATTTTGCATTTTTAGAATATTAATAATAATAAAATTAAAAAACAATTTAGTTTATGTAATGATCATTTTTCCAAATGAGGATGCCCCAAAAATGTCCCCAAACTGAGGTCTTTTCTTTTTTCCTTTTTTTTTTAATTATTTTATTTTAGCTCATTTCTGGGTACATATTTGCCAAACTATAACTCAGTACACATACACACACACACACACACACACACACACACACACACACACACACACACACACACACAGACACACACAGTTCAATAGGAGGGGTCAGTCTGCAAGCTCAGGGGTCACAAACACGCACTGTCAGGGGAAATCACTTGTTCCCTAATTGAAAGATCAGGCTTTTCCACTGAGAGCTAACAGAATGCTGACAGCTTGGGTGTCTCCTCTTTCAGCCCTGCCCCCAAACATCATTACAACATCCTGACAGAGCACTAAGAGATAGAGCTGATAAAATGGAACATTTGGAGTCATTTTTATTTGTATAGTGCTTTTTACAACACACATAGTTTCAAAGCAGCTTTACAGAAAATTATACTGTAACAGAAATTTATAATGTAACAGAAAATGACTGTGTAATGTCTGTAATGGAGCAGTAAACGTCCTTACTGAGCAGTTTAAATTGAATTCTCATGTTGAAAATCATGTTTTTAAAATGATTTGTCTTTAGACCCCCAGTGAGCAACCGTGGGAAAGAACCCAAAACTCCATTAGATGTTAGGGAGAACTTGGGAGAAACCTGGGAGAAACCAGGCTCAGCTGCAGGAGCCAATCCCCCTCTAGCTATACAGCATGAATATAATGCCAGTATGAGTTATATATGTGTAATACAAGTCATGTATTATTTAAATAAACTGTGTAAATGTTGGTGGGCAATGTTTAAAACTAAAGGATATTAAGTGAACTTTAAAATGAAAGATTAATGAAAATTAATGATGATTGTTTTTTTTAAGTCCATCCCAAATTGACTGTGAAAGTGCATGTAGATGCAGTTTTCTTTTTTTTTTCATTGGCTGATGAAGGCTGTCTTTGGCATAAATTAATTGTCTATGTATTCAGTTTTAGGAGAGTGTAGTTCATCCTATGACCAAGATGATGCAAGCAGAAGTCTTTGATGTCTTGTTGTACATTTGGAGTTTGCAGCAGTTCATCCTCTGTGAATTCCATCTTAATAGACTGAAGCAATGCAGACAGTGATAATTGAAGCATCCCTCGCTGTCTGGTTGGCAAAGACTGCAGTTAGTAATCATCGCTCAGCAACATAAAGCTGTGGGAGTCGAACATCGGGCTGGACCGGAGCTGGATCTGGCAGGCTCTGGTAACCTCAGGATATGTATCCTGAGAATGAGACAGGGAAACAAATTCAAGAATATTAGCATAGATGCCATTCATTCCGAAGAGTCAGTTTGAAAGAGTACACAGATGAAATTGCGGCTGGAAAATTGTCAAGGATGCGTACATATACATTTAATGAGGATCTTCAAAAAGAGTTTAAATTTCTAAAAAAGGAGTCACAGACAGAGCCTAGTAAAAGAGGTGTGAGATTTGTGGAGCTTACTTTTCCATCGCCCATGGAGACCGCACCGACATTGTGCAGCATGTTCATACAAAAAAGCATGTGGATGCTGCTAAAACGTTAGTGTGCCACACCAAGTGTTATCGATTTTTTTGTGAAGCAATGTTCCGAATCTGACAAGGTACACACAAGTGAAGGACTTTTTGCTTATCATTCTGTTGTGCATGGCAATAGCTTTGCACATTCATGAGAAAAGTCTTGCAGGCCAGGCTGTCAGAATCATTCATACCCTCTGACATTAAAAAGCATTTGGATGCCCTGGTTGAAGCTGGTGACATGCGAGCGGATGATTTCTTTTGTGCAGTGAGAAACTTTTATTCAGAATCGGTGGTTACCTCCAAAATTGGAGCTGCTCATTGGAGAACACAGAAAAACTTGAGTGGGCCCTACTGAGAGACATCCCAGAAGTGGAAAGACATTCAGAGCAGCCTCGAACACTTCTACACCGGAATCCCCACTCTCAGTCTGATTGACGAAACCACGCTCTTTGATGAGTGGGCTTGCGCGAAAATCATTGTCACTCATCGCATCACTGAGTGGAACATGAACAAGACGGCCGTGTCTGAGAGATGGACAGACATTTTTCGTGAGCTGGAGAGCAAGACCATCAACTTCAGAGTCTTAGCCAAGGTTGTGGAGTTTGTTTTATGCCTGCCTGGGACATCTACGTCTGTGGAGCATATGTTCTCATTAATGAATGCAGCATGGACACCAGATAAAGCTTGACTCAGTGTAACAGTCATGAAGGCATTGCTTTTTGTACATCTTAATTTAATACTGGACTGCTCTGCATTTTACGATAAACTCTTGAAAGACATGTTCACACTGAGAAAAATTTCTGCCAGTGAAATGTATAAGGTGACAACAGTTACAGATGTACCCTCTACTTAGCATTGATCTGCACCTAGGTAAGGATATGTAAATTTCATTTTTGCTGGGAGGGGGCTGGCCCGTTTTCCACAAGCAGGAATCTGGTCACCCTACTTCTAATGTTAATAAATGGTATATGTAAACATTAGTTTGAGATTATGAACTAAAATGAACAATTGTAGATTTATAAATAACCACTGACCAAGATTTATAAATGCTATAAAACATGGTAAAAATTTACAGTAAGGTTGTATTTGTTAACATTAGTTAACATGAACTAACAATACACAATACTTTTACAGCCTTTACTAATCTTGGCTAATGTTATATGTTTCAACAAATACATCCATCAATCGAAGTTAAAAATTGTCTTTTGACATGAAGGAAATGTGCTATAAATCTAACCTACTGTATATTGCCGATACATATAGGCTACATTTAGCAGTAACTATTCCAACACCTCTGCAGAATTTATCAGCAGCGTGGACTGGAATCACACGGGTCTTGTGTCAGACGGCCCACACCGAAAAACAAGTAGTCACTTATTTGACAACGTTTTCAAAGTTCATGGAATGAAATATATTCAGAAGTTTTGTTTGAGGTCATCTAAATGAGGTCCCAATTTATTTTGTGTTTCAGTGGGAGACATTATTTGCCGTCAGCGCTTTCTCGCATGTTGGTTTATTTTGGTGTCATCCAGAACCCCGCCCCCAGATTCACATGCCTCTAAACATCAGGTATGCAGGCGAACTGTGATTGGTTGTTTTAACGTCAATCAAACGGCCGCTCACTCATTATTTTTGAGAAAATAACAGAAATTTACATTTACATTTATTCATTTGGCAGATGCTTTTATCCAAAGCGACTTACAAGAGAGGAAAACAAAAGCGAATCATCTTAAGGAGACAGTGGTATGAAAAGTGCCATACTACAAAGTTTCACTAGCATCAGAATAGTATTCAAAACAGATTAAAAGTGCAACAATAATTTTATTTTATTTTTTTAATGACTGGTTAAGTGCTCATGGAAAAGATGTGTTTTTAGTCATTTTTTGAAGACCGAGAGTGAGTCAGCTTCATGGATGGAGTTGGTAAGGTCATTCCACCATTGTGGTATGATGAAGCTGAAAGTCTGGGAAAGTGTTTTGGTGCCTCTTTGTGTTGGTACAACAAGGTGACATTCCTTAGCCGACCGCAGGCTTCTAGTGGGCGCGTAAAGAGTAAAATCTGATGGTTGACTGTGTCAAAGGCTGCAGAAAGGTCCAGCAGAATCAGGATGGATGATCTGGATTCAGCTTTCGCCTGTCTCAGCGACTCAGTGACAGTCAGCAGGGCAGTCTCAGTGGAGTGTCCACTTTTGAAGCCTGACTGATTGTCATCCAGCAGCTTGTTCTGTGAGAGATAGGCAGAGATTTGATTGAAAATTGCCCTTTCAAGTGTTTTGCCATGAATGGGATGAGAGAGACTGGTCTGTAGTGTTCTATTTGTGTGTGGTTAAGTGCGGGTTTCTTCAGCAGCGGGGTTACTCGAGCCTGCTTAAATGTAGTGGGAAAAGTGCCTGTAAGTAGAGATGTGTTAATTATGTATGTGAGCGCAGGTGGGATGGACGGAGAGATGGCCTGGAGAAGGTGAGAAGGAATGGGGTCAAGGGAACAGGTGGTGGGGTGGTTGGAGAGGAGGAGTTTAGAGACCTCAGTGTCAGTCAGAAGAGAGAACATAGAGACAGAAGAGTTGCATAGTGGGGACAGGTGTTTGACAGGGTGTGGTGCTGAGAATGTATTGCTGATGTTTATAACCTTATTAGTAAAAAATGTGATGTGTCATCAGTGATGTGTCAGGTGGTGGAGGGGGAGGGCAGAGAAGTGTTGAATGTTCTAAACAAGCTGTAAGTGTCTGTGGTGCTGTTGATCCTGTTCTGGTAATAGGAGGTTTTTGCAGATTTAACGCTATCTGAAAAAGTTGCAAGCATAGACTGATATTTACCTAGATCTGCTGGATCTTTAGATTTCCGCCATCTCCTCTCAGCTGCCCTGAGGTCAGTCCAATGTTCACGAAGGACATCAGACAGCCAGGGGCTGGGTGGTGTAGTACGTGCTGGCCTAGAGGAGATAGGACAGATGTTCTCTAGACAGGTTGTTAAAGTTGAGCTTAGTGTGTCTGTGGCAGTGTTTACATCAAGCGTGGAAAATTAATTTAGTGTGGGAAGAGAGGTAGAGACAGCGTGAGGAAAGGCGTGAGGGTGAAAGAGAACGGAGGTTACGGCGAAAGGAAACCAAAGGCGGAGTCTGTTTTGATGTAGATGGGAGAGTCATGTTGAATTGAACAAAGTAGTGATCAGAGAAATGTAGAGGAGTAACAAGAATATTTGAGTTGGTACAGTTACATGTAAAAATGAGGTCCAGCTGGTTGCCCGATTTGTGAGTTGCTGTGGTGTGTAGTCTTTCCAAGTCAAATGAGGCCAGAAGAGTATTCAGTTCTGTGGCCTGGGGCTTGTCTTGGTGTATGTTGAAATCACCAAGAACCACAAGTGGCCTACCATCCTCTGGCAAGGAGGACAGCAGGACATCCAACTCCTCAAGAAAGTTTGTCAGCTGACCTGGAGGGCGATAGATGACAACAACATGTATTTTTGTGGGTTGCAATGTAGTAATAGCATGGAATTTAAAATTAGTATTGTTACATAGTGAAGAGTGTGGTGAAAAAGTCCAGTTGTTATGAATGAGCAAATCTGTTCTCCCACCGCTACCGGTGTGTCGAGGGGTGTGAGAGAAGGAGAAGTTGTTGGAGAAAGCAGCAGGTGTTGCTGTATCCTCTGGATGTATCCATGTTTCTGTCAGTGCCAGGATGCTGAGGGTGGACTGTGTGGCAAAGGATGGAATGAAGTCAGCTTTGTTCACAGCTGACTGGCAGTTCCAGAGTCCCACTGAGAAAGAGAACGGAGCAGGTGCTGAAGTGCAAAGTGGCCATAGGTTGTGTGGGTAGCGTTTGGTCTTGCATCGATATCGTGTAAATGGTCTGTAACAGATAACAGGGATGTGCTTGAAGGCATGTGTTATTCGTGAAGTAAACATGTTAGTATATAGAAGGAAAATATGACAAGAGATAAAATTAAAAGATACTTAAGTGCTATGGTGAGTGGCGCCTTGTCGGTGTCCTTGCTCGGTGGACTAGCACAGGTAGACTCGCTGGTCTTTACACAAGTAGGTCTTCACACGAGGAGGGCTTTCCACAAGGGCTACCACTTCCGCTGCCGCTTTCGCGTCAGCATTCAAGTAAAATATATACATGATGTTAACAAGCCGATCAGTGAAAAAAGCAGGACACGCCTTTATGCTACTTAGCACAACAAAGCTAGTCACGTGGTCAACTGAAACTAAGGGTTGCGCGAGGTGACAAGCGCGTGTACAAACACAACTTCCGTACGCCGCAAATAAATTATGCTGCACTTTAGCAATAAATAATACTCTAAAACAAGTGAAGCACTGTTTATAGACACTAAAAACAATGATAGTTTTACACACACTGGACAACCAACTCTAAATCTAGCAGTGAATACCCTGGGAAAGTCAAAACAATATAGTGCACACCAACACACCTTTAAGCGACGCGAGCTCAAGACAGTAAACAAACAGCACAAGTCTAGCAATGAATACCACTCTTCAACAAAGTAAAACAATGAAATAATCACACTTACACGCAACTGCAGACTCCTGTAGATAGATCGCTTCTCCTGAAAATCAGGCTTGAGAGATTATTTATATCACATCATTCAATGGTGATTGAAAATACGAAAACTAAAGTCATTTTCTCCATTATTCTATTTTGTTTTCGTTCATTCTGTTGTGCACTTTTATAGTTTCAGTTTAGTTTTTTTTTTTAGTTTTTTTTTTTTTTTGGTGAAAAATCCCATTTAAAAAATACATAATTTCATTTAACTAAAATATTTTTCATCTTAGTGATATTGTTCATTTACGATAATAACCTTGAGCAGCACACAATCATTTCTTTTACTGATGCCATTGTAGAAATGCCCTACTCACAGTCATCCAGTTTTTAAACACTTGTTTAAAACTAGCTATATTTCATGCTTGGTTAATTTTATGGTAGTAAACAGTTTATCTATAATTTACTAAAAAAAAAAAAAAAAACATTGTGACCTCTAAAGCTATTTTAAAGTAATAGACAACAAAGTGTCCTCTATTCACTTTTGGGTGCTTCATTTAGCATTAAAGTGTATCTCTATGCACTGCCATTGTATTGAATTCAGCCAAAATTCATTAATATATTTCCTTTTGTGTTCCCCCAAAAAAAGAAAGTCATATGGATTTGAAACAACATGAGGTTGAGAAATGAATGGGAATATTTTTTTTTTGGGTGAACTATTCCTTTAAGATCTTGCCAACCCTTACTTTAACAGGGTTCCCACGGTCATGAAAACATGGAAATATTACCCGGATAGCAAACCAACATAGGGTACGTTGACACAACAACGATGTACTAAAAATGGAAAAGTTTTTCCTTTGCATTTGTGAAAAGTTTCGCGTTCACACGGATCCGCGAAAAAGACTAAACACGCTGTATTATGCATGCCAGGCCAGTAGTTGGAGATGTCACTTTGTAAAGAAACACTACGCTCCTGCGCACATATGCATTTTTCCACAGAGCGGTGAATACAAACAATGAAGATGGTGAAAGCATCGAGCAATTTTGTCTGGACGGACGATGAGGCTGCTTTATTACTACAAGTCTTGAGCAGCACAAACACGGTCCTGTAGTCCGCCATTGAAGTTTTGAATGTCTCGCGCGTTGTTTTGAAGTACTCGCGCGCATGCCTATAGACTGAACATGTAATACACGTGCGCATGACGTCATCGTTTTCATAAATTCGCGTTTTTGTATGTTTACATGGAGACGATAATGGCATCGTTTTCAAAAACTTGCACTTTGAAACCTGTTTTCAAAAGTTTGCGTTTTCAGGCCCCAAATGCCGTTGTCATGTAAACGAACAGCCAAAATGCATAAAAAGTTTTCCGTTTTTGGTTGAAAATGTTGTCATGTAAACGGCCCCATAGAATCGATGTCTTTTGCGGCTTCGAAACTACGTTGCTCTCCGACGTTGATTCTGCATCTTTTTGCTCATCGAAGTCACATTGAATCTACGTTGTTCAAACCACTGTAAACTAACATAAAATCGATCTAATTGGTTTGCTTACCTGACATTGAAACAATGTTGTTTTCAGTTGGGTGAAACAACGTCATAGAATCAACAGTTTCAGTGTATAATCGATCAAATTGGGCATCACATTGAAATGACATTGATTTCAGTTGGGTGAAACAACATTACACAGTCAGTATATTTTCTACTTTTGTTTTTAAAATCCCAAATACTTAAAAATTTATAAATCAGCCTATATATGTACTCTTTATTAAACACACAGCACCTTCAGATACTCATTGCTTTATTTATACAAATATACATTAACCAATACATCATTTTTTGGAGTTAACTTTTTCTACAGTATATAAATCTTAATCCTTTACAGCCAATTATATAATAATTCCTTCACACTGTTGCATTCACAAATGGATGTATAATAACAAATTACAATCTAATTTAAAGGTAGTGTCAATTTTTTTTTTTAAGATTTTAAAAGTTAGTTCATCCATAAAATTAAAATGCTGTCATCATACACTCATGTTGTTCTGAACCTTAGACATTTTTTTTTCTCTGGACATTCTCAGTCACCATTTTTTTTCATTGCATCTGAAATTCAATATTGCATTATCTTCTTTTGTGTTTCACAAAAGAATAACATACAGGTTTGAAACATACGGAGCCCCTTAAGAGGACAGAGGGCCCCCCCGAAATATTTTCAATTCCCTTGCAATAGTTTTGCACTCCCTCATGCAAAAAAAAATAAAAATAAAATAAAAAAAGTGGTTTTAGTACAGTAACCATAGTTGACCAATGGTATTTGTAGTAAAACCATAACCACAAAACTTACCATGGTAAACTACCATAATTAAACTATTGTTACTGCTGAAAAAAAATAATTAACCATTATGAAAATTAAACTTTTACTACAGAAACTATAGTTTAACCATGGTATTTGAAAACCATTACTACAAGATTTACCATGATTACTAAATTCATGTTTGCTACAATTTTACTAAAGTAAAACCATGGTTAATTTGTTGCGAGGGAGCAATAATAAAGGGATAGTTCACCCAAAAATTTAAATTCGCTCATCATTTACTCACCTTTATGCCATCCCAGATGTGTATGATTTTCTTCTTCTGCTGAACATATTTGAAGAAATAGTAAAATAATAAATAGTAAAATAGTAAAATATTTTAGCTCAGTAGGTCCTTATTATGCAAATGGATGGTGATCCGACTTTTGAAGCTCCAAAAATCACAGAAAGTCAGCATAAACATTATCCAGCATAAACGTTATACATCGGCCATAATTTTAGAAAAATATACAATATACATTTTGACATGTTACTTGACCTTAATGCTTAATGAGACATGTTAGATGTAACTTAAAAGTCCTTTCCCTATCTGTCACTCACTCAATGTTGTGTCGATGTAGTGACACTAGGGGTCACTTTTGGGAGCCCGAGACACCTCTGGTCTTCGATAAAAGGCCAATGAAAATTGGTGAATGGTATTTGCATACCACTCCCCCGGACATATGGGTATAAAAGGAGCTTGTATGCAACCACTCATTCAGATTTTCTCTTCGGAGCCGAACGGTCAATGTTTACTGAGCTGACTGTTCATTCACCTCTGTTGGATCTGATGGCGCATTTCAGCGGCTTCTCCCTCCTCTGCATTGGTGCACTGCAGAGAACGCCCCTGGGCCCTTCGGCAGAAAAAAGAGAGTATATTTTTCGGAAAGAGTATATTTCTCTAAAAGAGCGGCACACACGGAACGTCTTTTTAAAGACGCATCTTTTTAAAGATGCCTTTCCGTTTGTGTGTTATTCCTGGTTGCGGTCGTTACCTCTCAACTTCTGATAGTCTCGATCTCTGTCTTTCGTATCTGGGCGTGACCCATGTGGAGAAAGCGTTCGTGGATGGATCATGCACTCACTGTGAGAACATGACCATGGCAACATTGCAGTCGCGGCTTGCTTTCGAAAGAAGCTTGTTCGGAGCCCGCGAAGCTGATGAGCTCTCGAGCGCAGCATCGGACCCCCCTTGGGTACGGTTGCCCAGTCACAGGCTGATGCGGAAATGACGGACATGCTTTCCTGGGCAGCCGTGAGCGTCGGGCTAGAGTGGAACCCTCCGCTCTCCCCTGAACCCTCGCGGCTCGATGATTGGTTCCTGGGCTCGCGGCGCCGCTCAAAGCAGCCACGCCCCACTCCAGTCCCTTTCTTCCCGGAAGTGCATGAGGAGCTGACAAGATCGTGGGAGGCACCTTTTACTGCCCGGTCCCAATCTTTTTTCTCGGTGAGTGGTGGTGGTGTAGTGGACTAAAGCACTGAACTAGCAAGCAATAGGTTGTTGTTTCAATTCCCACAGCCACCACCATTGTGTCCTTGAGCAAGGCACTTAACTCCATGCTCCAGGGGGATTGTCCCTGTAATAAGGGCACCGTAAGTCGCTTTGGATAAAAGCGTCTGCCAAATGCATAAATGTAAATGTAAATGTGGCGGGGGGGCCAGGGGCTATCCGTCGATTCCCCCGGTGGATAAGGTGCTCGCGGTGCACCAATGCCCGCAGAGCGCCGCCACCTGGTGCAGACACCCAAAGCTCCTGTCCAAAGCCTGTAGGTTCACATCGTCCCTGACGGCCAAAGCCTACAGTGCCGCTGGACAAGCCGCCTCTGCCCTGCACGCCATGGCTCTCCTGCAAGTCCACCAAGCCAAGGTGCTAAAGGAACTGCACGAGGGTAGTTCCACCCCAGATTTGATGCAGAAGCTGTGCCTGGCGACCGACCTCGCTCTCCAGACGACAAAGGTCATGGCGCGGTCTCTCGGGCGGGCGATGTCCACCTTAGTGGTCCAGGAGCGCCACCTTTGGCTCAACCTGGTCGAGATGGGTGAGGCCGACAAGGCATGGTTCCTTGCTGCCCCCATTTCCCAGGTTGGCCTATTCGGCGACACCATCGAGGACTTTGCCCAGCAGTTCTCGACGGTGAAGCAGCAGATGGAGGCTATCCAGCACATCCTGCCCCGGCGTGGCTCAAGATCCCGCACTCTGCCTGCTCGTCGCCAAGGTGCACCGGCTCTGCCGCAGCCCGCCCCTTCAACCCGGCCCCAGTGTGGAGCCCACCGCAGGAAGCAGAAGAACCCTTGGAAGGCTTTGAAGTGCCCCTGAGATGGGCAACCCAGGGATGACGAAACCCACCTTGGAGCCGGTAAGCAGACCACTGCATCCCCTGGTGGAAGGCCAGGAGGAGAATCTTTTGTTGCTTTTTCATTTAATTTCGCCGCATGCCCAAGTGGCTGCGGTACAGGGACCTGGTGCTCTCGCACCTCAGCCGACTAGGGCTTCGGGTCAACTCAGACTCAGTCTCATTGACGGCGCGCCTCACGAATGAGCGCGCACAGTCGGTGCTGACCTGTTTGAAGGCGTTCAAACAGAAAACAGTGGTTCCACTGAAACTCTTTCAGAGGCTCCTGGGGCATATGGCATCCTCAGCGGTGGCCACTCCACTTGGGTTGATGCATATGAGACCACTTCAGCACTGGCTTCAGACTCGAGTCCCAAGATGAGCATGGTGCATCGGGATACATCGCGTGGCCATCACGCTGATCTGTCACCGCCTCTTCAGCCCTTGGACCGACCTCATGTTTCTATGGGCAGGCGTTCCCCTAGAGCAGGTCTCCAGGCACGTCGTTGTTATGACAGACGCCTCCAAAACAGCCTGGGGTGCTGTTTGCAATGGGCATGCAGCCGCCGGCTTATGGACGGGCCCGCGGCTGCGTTGGCACATCAACTGCCTTGAGTTGCTGGCAATTCTGCTTGCCCTGCGGAGGTTCCGGCCATTGATCCAGGGCAAGCACGTGTTAGTTTGGACAGACAACATGGCAACGGTAGCGTATGTCAACCGTCAAGGCGGTCTGTTCTCCCACTGTATGTCACAACTCGCCCGCCGTCTCCTCCTCTGGAGTCAGCAGCACCTCATGTCGCTGCGAGCCACTCATATCCTGGGCGACCTCAACACTGAAGCGGGTGCGCTGTCACGGCAGGTTACCCTCAGGGGAGAGTGGAGACTCCACCCTCAGGTGGTCCAGCTGATCTGTAGTCAATTCGGACAGGCACAGGTAGACCTGTTTGCCTCCCAAGAATCCTCCCACTGCCCGCTCTGGTATGCCCTGACCGAGGCACCTCTAGACACGTTGGCACACAGCTGGCCCCCTGGACTTCGCAAATATGCATTTCCCCCAGTGAGCCTACTTGCACAGACTCTGTGCAAGGTCAGGGAGGACGAGGGGCAGGTCGTCCTGGTAGCACCCTACTGGCCCACCCAGACATGGTTCTCGGACCTCACGCTCCTCGCGACAGCCCCCCAGCAAATTCCCCTGAGGAAGGACCTTCTTTCTCAGGGATGGGGCACTATCTGGCACCCGCAACCAGACCTCTGGAATCTCCATGTCTGGCCCCTGGACGGGACATGGAAGACCTAAGCGGTCTACCACCCACGGTGGTAGACACGATCACTCAGGCTAGGGCCCCCTCTATGAGGCGCCTGTATGCCTTTAAGTGGTGTCTGTTCTTCACGATGCAAAGACTCCCAGAGATGCGCAGTCGGATCGGTGCTTTCCTTCCTGCAGGAGAGGTTGGAAGGGCGGCTGTCCCCTTCCACCTTGAAGGTGTATGTAGCCGCTATAGCGGCACACCATGACACAGTGGACGTTAAGTCCTTAGGGAAGCACGACCTGATCATAAGGTTCCTGAGAGGTGCCAGGAGGTTGAATCCCTTCAGACCGCGCCTCGTTCCCTCATGGGACCTCTCTGTAGTTCTTCAGGGTCTACAGAGAGCCCCCTTTGAGCCTTTGCAGTCAGCTGAGCTTAAGGCACTCTCCTTGAAGACTGTTCTCCTGACTGCGCTCACTTCCATCAAGAGGGTAGGAGACCTGCAAGCGTTCTCTGTCAGTGAAACGTGCCTGGAGTTCGGTCCGGGCTACTCTCATGTGATCCTGAGACCCCGACCGGGCTATGTGACCAAGGTTCCCATGACCCCTTTTAGAGACCAGGTGGTGAACCTGCAAGCACTGCCCCAGGAGGAGGCAGACCCAGCCCTGAAGTTGCTGTGTCTGGTGCGCGCTTTACACATCTATTTGGATCGCATGCAGAGTTTTAAAGTCTCTGAGAAGCTCTTTGTCTGCTTCGGTGGACAGCGGAAAGGAAGCGCTGTCTCCAAGCAGAAGATCGCCCACTGGCTCATTGATGCCATAACTATGGCATATCATGCCCAGGATGTGCCGCCCCTGGTAGGGCTATGGGCCCATTCTACCAGGGGTGTAGCGGCCTCCTGGACCTTGACCAGGGGCACCTCTGTAACAGACATTTGCAGAGCAGCGGGCTGGGCAACACCCAACACCTTTGCGAGGTTCTACAATCTCTGGGTGGAACCGGTTTCATCCCGTGTAGTGGCACGCACAAGCAGGTAAGTCCGGGACAGCCGGCCGGGTGTATCGCTTGCGCATAGCGCCTTTCACCTCCCCTGAGCTGAAGACATGCGCCATTAACTCCCAGTAGTGTTCACAAACTGTGTTCCCTGGTTGATTTCTTCCGAGCCCTGAGGCAGACGAGATTGTGGAGAGACTCGCTGCCGGCTCAGTACACATGCTAACTAAGCCCTGTACTGGGGTAGATGCTCCGCATGTGGTGGTTCCACGTAGGTAACCCCATGCAACGTATATCTTCCGCTAATTTGTTTCCCTGTTGGCAAACTGCATCTTCCGACCTGGCGGGTTGCCAGATTCACTGATAAGTAAATGACCAATTTACTTGTCCGAAGGACAATGCTTAATGTCGAGCCCTGGCTCAAATTTATGCTCTAGTCGATTTTGTGTTTTAACCATTTGTGAACTACGTTAAACTCCATCTCATTTACCATGCATTGTGGGTATGACTTTTTTGTCGTGTTACCACCATTCATATCTATACAACCAATGTGTATATGATTAAATTCTACTAGAGCACAAAATTGTTTACAAGAGCACAAAGTTCTTCATAGATCTAGCCTCTTAATTTTGCTCTCAAAGTGCACCATATTGATGCATTTAACTTTAAAATGTACAACATTTTCTTACAGGGGAACATGTCCCCGGACCCCCCTATAGGGTCTGAGGTCCACCCACCACAGTCTCACAAAATCCTGTGGGAAACACTGTTAAGGTTTTCTTGAAGGGTTAGTTCACTCCCCCAAACCCCCCCAAAAAAAATATTCTCTCATCATTTACTCACCCTCATGTCATCCCAGATGTGTATGACTTTCCTTTATCTCTAGAACACAAATGCAGATTTTTAGAAGAATATCTCAGTTCTGTAGGTCCATACAATGCAAGTGAATGGTGACCAAAACTTTGAAGCTCCAAAAAGCAATCCAGTCAGTTTTGGGTGAGAACAGACCAAAATATAACGTCAAGCACTAAGAAGTGTAATCGAGCTAGAAATCATTATCATGCCTAGAGACTGCAAAGGCAAGATGTACAGTGAAAAAGGAGATACATTTTGGTCTGTTCTCACCCAAAACCAACTGGATCACTTCAGAAGACATTGATTAAACTACTGGAGTCGAATGGATTACTTTTATGCTGCCTTTATCTGCTTTTTGGACCTTCAAAAATCTAGCCACCATTCACTTGCATTGTATGGACCTACAGAGCTGATATATTCTTCTGAAAAAATTTGTTTGTGTTCTTCAAAAGAAAAGAAAGTCATACACATCTGGGATTGAGTGAGAGTGAGAAAATTATGAGAGAATTTTCATTTTTGGGTGAAAAATCCTTTTAATTTAAGTGATTTTTTGCAACTTAATCAAGTTCTTTGCTCTTGCAGTTCAAATTCAAGTTATACTGTATTTACATACATCTAATTTTGAAGAGAACTTGCAAGTAGACAGCATCCAGATAAAAGCAGAAAAAAGTATTGTGTGGTGTAGGTAGGACTAGAATAGACGTCTGTCCAGGGTGACACAGGTTAAGGCCAACATCTGTAAATTCTCAGTCTTCAACTGGGGCTCACAGGAAAACAGAAGACCTGCAATAAAAAACAAGGTAATTAAAATATTACCATATTACCCACTTCAGTATCAAATCTTATCTGGTCACAGGAGTATTCCCAATACTATAACAACTCTTATGATGCCTTTAAAACCCTATAAAGGTTTTTGTATCCTGGGCAATACAGCATTTGAGAGGCTGAAGCGAGGAGCAGTGAGTAAGTTGGCCAAATTTCTGTGAAAATTATTGAAAATAGAGTCCCTGCAAATACTGAAGTCATGTGACTTTGTATTAAAACGCAGGCATCAATTCACAAGCTTAATTTAAAATAACATGGCAGCATTGTGAGAAATCCACTGACATCACAGCAAATGTTCCTACCTTTTACATGTTGTTTTCATGAAAAATAGGCTACATGCTGCAAAATTGTCAATAAAAGTAGTATTTTGAAGAAAAAAAATGAAATGTTTAAAAAATGTAATATGTTAGAAAATAACAATACATTTATTTATGAGGTATTTTTATGTTCTTGCCTTTTTAAGAGTTAATGATCAGCAGGCTTACAAAATATTTTATAAGTATTTTTTTTCTGGAGTAATTCATGTGCATCAGTAAGTGTACAGGCAAAATTTATTTTCATTGACATCTGTTTTCTGGTCTGCACCATGTAAGCTTGCAAAGGTGGAAAATTGTAATCAATGATGTGAAAGCCTTCACCATTCAGTGATGTGCTGTGATGTGGGTCTGTTGAGAAGTTCCTCCCTAAAGGTAAAAGAAAAGGCATCAATCACAGTGAATCTGCATTTCAACAGTGGGTCATTCCATAATAAACTCAAGACTTATGAATGGAAATTCTAGAATTATAAAGAAATAACAGGTTATTCTATTTTAACTCCACCCTACAGTATGTCAAACATGATCTTGAGATATTTGGCACTACAATACAATACTCAAAAAGAATACCACTGCCTTCTCTATTTGAGCCTCTTTGGGGTGGATTTACTGCAAACACAATCCCTCAAAAAAAAAAAAAAAAAAAAAAAAGAAAGAAATGCAGCTGAAAAGTTTCAACAATGCAACATTTTTTATTGTCTAAAAACTATGACCTTCTGAAGCATGAAGCAAATGAAACAGGGATAAGGCACTGGATGTCTCTCTGAAATAGAAAAATACGTACAAGTGACATTAAGCAGTATTATTAACAGTCCTACTACTAATCATAATCATAAAGTCATCATATTTAATCCTTTAGGTAAAACACAAAAGACACCAACTGTTTCCCAGCACAATTTATAGGTACAGCAGATGACAATGTATTTAAATGCATGTTATATTGTTGTGAGACATACAATTGTAATATTATAAAGATAACTTTAGACTTCTACCTTTGCCATGCTCATTTGGACCTCTATGAACATTAGTGCAGATAATGCCACAAGGTTTGTCCCTAAATTAAAACACAGTCTTCGAAAAAGTAATGACAGTTTTAACATTTATTCACCTTGTGTATTACTGACTCCGTGTGGTGTACGCTGCACCACTGCAGGCTCGTTCGTGCCTCATAGGACATTCGCGAGTGGAAGACAGAGAAATTAATGAACAAAAGTTAAAGGCGCTATATGTAAGACTGACAACAAGTGTTTGAAATGGGTACTGCAGTCCAAATTCAAAATATTGGGGAGTTGTCTGCCCTGTCTCAGACTTGAAGCTCATGCGGGTTGCCAGAATGTTGACACGTAAATTAGCCAACTCAGCATCCGTTTTAAAGGATTTCTGGGCTTTAAAGGTGCAATATGTATCAATGTTCATGTAATATTCAATATACTTTTTTTGCTAATGTGTGAACGGCTTGTAACGCAACTTAAAAAAATGAGCCCTTCTCGGACTTCCTAGGTTGCCTATTAAAGCCTGTAGACTGATTTTCATGCGAAGGGAGCGGGTCGCTTTTGCCAGGAAAATCCAAAGGATGTGACGTTTATGCGTGCTCCCGAGAGCCTTGCCTCAGACAGTAGCTTCTATTCCATGTCAACAGACAGTCTGCAACACTAGGTAACGTTATCTTAGAGATGGAATCCAGCAAACGGCCGGCTCCCAGCACAACACCGACTCCTACACAAACGTCCTGGTTACTTTCGTAACCTCCGTTCCCTGATAGAGGGAACAAGATGTTGTGTCGATGTAGTGACACTAGAGGTCACTCTTGGGAGCCCTAAACACCTCTGCTTTTTGAAAAAAGGCCAATGGGAATTGCCGAGTGGAATTTGCATGCCACTCCCCCGGACATATGGGTATAAAAAGAGCTGGCATGCAACCACTCATTCAGGTTTTGTGCTGAGGAGCCGAGACAAGGTCCCGGCCATTTCAGCGGGTAGTTCAGTGTTGTTGCAAGAGGGACACAATGTCTCGTTCCCTCCATCAGGGAACGGAGGTTACGAAAGTAAACAGGACGTTCCCTTTCTGTCACTCACTCGACAATGTATCGATGTAGTGACACTAGGGGTCCCTATAAAAACGCCACAACTAGCTGAACTATGTTACGTGGACTGGCGGTGCGAGACGGGCAGACTGCTGTGTGCACCATCGAGGGTAGTGAGAGTGGGGGAGCTGAAAGTTCGGGATCGGGTAGTAAAAGGTGCCCCCCACGATCTTGTCAGCTCCTCATGCACTTCCAGGAAGAAAGGGCAGTGCTCTGGGCCCAGGAACCAATCATTGAGCCGCGAGGGTTCAGGGGAGAGTGGAGGGTTCCACTCTAGCCCGACGCTCGCAGCTGCCCGGGAAAGCATATCCGTCATCAACGTGTTGGCCTGAGACTGGGTGATCATACCCGAAGGAGGAAGCCCAGCCGAAGCCTCCACGTCAGACTGGACAAGCCCGCTCTTTGATGCTGCGCTTGATATCTCATCGTCTTCCCGGGCCCTGAATAAGAGGTTGAACTCGCCCTGAGACGAGCCGGCGGTCTCATCCGAGAAACCCGAGCGTGCTGAGGAATGGGAGGTCTGTGGGGGGTTACCTTGCAGAGGTGCTCCCATTGAAGTCCCCAAATCACCCCCAGTGCTAACTGACGCGGCCTCATACCCGTAGGTAGAAGAACCGAGGCGGGGAGCCGCTGGGGTGGCTTGCTTTCTTACGAAGGTAAGCCGTGATCGCAACGTTGCCATGGTCATGTTCTCGCAATGAGGACAAGACACATCCACGAACGATGTCTCCGTGTGGGCAGTGCCCAGACACGTAAGGCAGCGATCGTGGCCATCAGAAGAGGAGAGATAACGACCGCAACCAGGAATAACACACAAATGGAAAGGCATCTTTAAAAAGACGTTCCGTGTGTGCTGCTCTTTTAAGACTGAAAATATACTCTTTTTTTAGAATATACTCTTTTACTTTGCTCTGCCAAAGTGCCTAGGGGCGTTCTCTGCATTCCATGGGAGCAGAGGGGGAGAAGCCGCTGAAATGCACCGTAAAATCCAGCAGTTTGAGGTGAATTGAATTCAGTGCATTGAATGCAATCGCTCGGCTCTTAAGAGAAAATCTGAATGAGTGGTTGCATGCCAGCTCCTTTTATACCCGTATGTCTGGGGGAGTGGCATGCAAATTCCACTCGCCAATTCCCATTGGCCTTTTTTCAAAAAGCAGAGGTGTTTAAGGCTCCCAAGAGTGACCCCTAGTGTCGCTACATCGACACAACGTCGAGTGAGTGACAGATAGGGAACTCAGAGTAAGCCAAAAAAACATTTATCTACTGAATCCCACTAAGCGTGAATGTGATCGTGGTCGAGTGAAAACTAGAGTGAACATCGGCAGGGCATTTGATTCCTGAATGCTAGACAATGTTCAAGTGCAAAAAGCTCCATTCATTAGCGTAGAAGGTTATACAGAAAATATATACATTCTATTATTATAAAACAACAGCGCATCGATATATCAAAATGACAGTTGTGATGGAATCACATCAATACTGAATTGTCAACATATTTATAATGTACAGTCTATTTTATAAACAGCTACTGTCATCATCCACCAAATTTAGCTAACAGCTATTGATAAAGCTGGCTAGCTAGCTAACGCCGACATAGGCCATCCTATAAATGCAGTCAATGTATCATGCAAAGAAAAGTGATTACTTCAAACTACAGTCTCGCATAGTCAGACCTATATCCACACTTTGTTTTAGCCCTGTTCCAGCACTGGAGAGTCAAATATAATATACAGTCTCAAAGTTTGTAGTAAAACAATCATAACTGTGTAATTTTAATTATGCTAACTTATCTGTCATCTGTGGGGCACGAGCACGAGCAACAGGTAGGTGGCTGCAGTTCACTTAACAGCCACAGGTGTCATTAATAACAAGGTTTTCTGAATCTTACATACTGCACCTTTAATCTGTCTCCATCTTCCAAAGGCATCTCCAATATTTATCCTTGTTTTACTATGCATTTGGTCATGGTGGTTTTTAGATGGATGGCGAGGCTTTTTAGGTCGGGTGGAATCTGTTATCTCTGAACCAGTTCGTTTGCTGGCTTCCATGGCTGCAGCACGCAGTGTTGTTTGCCTGCAAACTTGTTCAAATCTGGCAACCCGGCGGTGTCTAAATACTATTGGTGAGTGGGCAGTGGGCGGGATCACACAGTCCAAAACATAAACAGAAATTCCATCCAGAATTGAAACTTCAAAGTAGAATATACTGGCTGTAGCATCGGAGAAGCCAGTATTTCAACTTAGCATGTTTCCTAATTCTCTAATGACATATTATGGTAATTGTATGATTTAGTACAGTAAAAATATTACATATAGCACCTTTAAAGTTTAGAAAATATGAGTGAAATTGATCATGTTGAAGTTGACTATCTACAACAACTGAAATGAGTCCAACATGATGAATTATCTAAATTTACCTCAGTAACCGGCTGCCTCATGGGAAAACTGTACATGCAAATAGGGCATTTAATTACAAAATTACAAAGCGGGAATGTTTTTAAAACACTGAGGGTAAAACAATTCAAATCTAAAGTGATATTCAGTTATAGACTGACAAAACATTGTGTAAAATGATAAATAAAAGTACATTTATGCTTACCTTTTTCTAGCGACGAATCCACTGACGGTTGGATGGTGTAGATTCAAAAATGCACATGCGCAGAACTCCGACTTTTCTAACCAAGTTTCAACATAGAACAAACGTTAAGATTTCGACCAGATGGTTTGGTGGTACATGATGATGAATCAGCCTCATTCCGACAATGAATAGATTTTTAGATATTTACAATGTTCTGATATACCGACCAAATAGTGAATGTTGATTCAACACTGATAATTGATCAACGACTGATCCCAACCCTTACAACTAAAAATAGATGTTCTCCTTGTTATCTGGGTAGGGAGTATGACAATTTTTATTTCCAAAACTGGAAAAGTCATGGAAATTAATACAATCTTAAAAAGTAATGGAAAACACATGGAAATTTTTCTAGTTATGTTGAGCTTAAAAATATTTAATGGCATAGAAATTGCTCTTTTGGTGTGCAATCTCTTCAGTGATCATAAGCAACTAAAAAAAAAAAGACATGGAAAAGTCATGGTAAAATTAATTGGTCAAAAGGTGTGGGAACCTTTAAACTGAACTGAATGCATCCTTCCTTCACTTAAATTTATCTCTCCTTCACTCTGTTTTTATTTTAAACTTGAGTTCCTTGTTCGATCTTTCATTTCCTCCTTTTAGGAAAATAAATGATAGTAGATTAGCAACATGCATATAAAGGACTGTCAATAATTTGAAATTAACTTCATAATGCAGCTGATGATTTGACTGGAGATTGCAATGTCATGCGGCATCATTGTAGGTGGCAGGGTGTGTGTTGCCATGCTGAACAGCTGTCAAAAAACCATAAAGGACAGTGAGAATGCATGATTAAAAAGAGAGTTTGACTGCTTCACTCTCATCTCTTTATTTCTTCTTTCTTCTCTCTCATCAGGAAGTGCTAGTAATTAGCTGTAAATGGGCCATTGTTAGACCCTTTAAGACCAAAAATATCTGTAAGAATGTATGTGTGTGAGAGAATGATGAAGGGATGTGTTTAATTGATTCTCAGAATCCGACGTCATTTATAAGGTTGAGCAAAGGTTAGAGGAACTGGTCTTTGAAGCAGCTATTTTTGTGATGTAATAATTTAACTCGTTTTTTTCTTACTTTAATTGCCATGCTTGAAAATCACAAGATGTATACAAGTGCATGCTCAAGTATTCAATGTTTGTTTGGATGGGCCCTTAGACAACACTTGATACAAGAAATAAAATTACTTGTACACAGACCCATACAGAATTTAAGGCCACAAAATAATACAGACATTACATTAAATTCTCTCATCATTTACTCACACTCATGCCATCCCAGATGTGTATGACTTTCTTTCTCAAAAGAACACATTTGAAGAAAAATAGAAGAATTTCTTAGCTTAGTAGTTCCTTAAAATGCAAGTGGATGGTTATTAGACCTTTAAATCTCCAAAAAGAACAGACAGTCAGCATAAATGTCATTCATACGACTCCACTAATTAATTAATTAATGTCTTCTAAAGCTATACAATCACTTTTACTGTGAAAAAGATCAATATTTAAGCACTTTTTAACTATAAATCATCACTTTCAATCAGCAGCCATATGCGCATTCATGAGAGGGAGGAGTTCACGCGGTCTCGTGAGACGTATTCGCGTTGACATGCTATGGATGTAATATCACATTTTTCTCTCGGTTGAGACATCCAGGATAAGCACACAAATGCCCCATTGTGAGTAAACAAACAGATAAAACCAATAAAGCTTCTGTACGGCATTCCTCCTACTCAGTTTTAAACAGCGCTGCTCTTCCGGGTGTGTTACACATGCGTCTGTTCTTGCCAATGCAGTTCCGTCACACGTATGTAGTGCTGCTGACCGGAAGCAATGATTTATAGTTAAAAAGTACTAAAATATTGATATTTTTCGTGATCGTTTAGCTTTGGAATGGAAGTGGATGATGTTTATGCTGATTGTCTGTCCTTTTTGGAGATTCAAAGGTCTAATCACCATGCACTTGCATTTTAAGGACCTACTGAGCAAAAATATTTTTCTTCAAATGTGTTCAGCAGAAGAAAGAAAGTTATACACATGAGGGATGACATGAGGGTGATTAAATGATGAGAGAATTTTCATTTTTGGGTGAACTAACCCTTTAAAAAAATCTTTTATTTATTTCTTTATTTTTTACAATTTGTGCATTGGTTAAAAGGAATTTGGAGACAGGCTGTGTGTTGCAAAGTTTGAGGCAGGGCTGTAGACCGCCTCAACCAATCACAACAATAACAGAATATTGTAGTATTTTGTTATATTCTTTTATATTTTTGTCATTGGCCGAGACATTTTCTACACTCAAAAGGCGGCTTCAGTCTGCTGTGGACTAAGATCTGAAAAAGATTATCCGAAATATTTGTGTGCAATGCATAGATTTTTGGTGCCCATAAAGAAGCCTGGTGGTGCTTCTAGCAGTGGCTGCTGTAAATGTACCACAGGCTCCCTCTTCCCCAGCTCCCGCTCATGAAATTTCTCCCTCTCCCTCCACCTCGTCTCCTCAAAATCACGCTGCGGGTGCTAGCGAAATAATGGACCTGAATTTGAATGCACCATCACAGCCAACATTAGCTAGTTTACCACAATTGGGTCCATATCCCAGTCATTTAATGCCGGATGGTACCATTCGCGACCATGGCTGGAATACGGTGTTTTGCAGGACGCATGCTTCCGTTTCCCCTATCGTATGTTCGGTGTCGCTAACGAGAGAGATGTTGTCTTCACCTCAGGTGGTTACACTAATTGGAAAGCGGCACTAGACTGGGAGAGGGATTTGAAGAAGCATGCATCCAGTCACTGCCATGTGCAGTCTATGGCAACCTGGTCCACATTAAATTGTCAGGAGGCATCTGGGGAAACTATAGACTGCATGCTAATAGGCAAAATACAGTTGGAAAAGAACTGCTCTTATGTCAAAAGCATTGAAGGTGTGGTTATCCTGTTGGTTTTGGGTGAGAACAGACCAAAATATTTTAATTGTACATCTTGACAGTCTCCTTGGCGATCATGATTTCAAGCTTGATTACATTTCCTATAGCGCCATCTAGTGCTCTGCACATGTGCTAAGCGCTAAGAAGTGTAATTGAGCTTGAAATCATGATCGTGCCTAGAGACTGCAATGACAAGATGTACAGTGAAAAAGGAGTTACATTTTGGTCTGTTCTCATCCAAAACCAACTGGATCACTTCAGAAGACATTGATTAAACCACTGGAGTCTTATGGATTACGTTTATGCTGACTTTATCTCCTTTTTGGAGCTTTTGGAGTTCTGGTCACCATTCACTTGCATTGTATGGACATACAGAGTTAAGATATTTGTTTTACTAGTTTACTAGATACTAGTTTTCATCCATGGCTGAACAATAAAGTAAAATAAATAGATAAATATAAATAAAATATTCTTCTAAAAATCTTCGTTTGTGTTCTACAGAAGAAAGAATGTCATGCACATCTGGGATGGCATTAGGGTGAGCAAATGATTCACACCTTTCCAAGAGAAGGAGAGCACTGAATAATCAACTGGGTGACAGTGTTTTCCACAGTGGTCCATACTGATTGTGATAATTCCACAATAATGCCCAGTCAATCTCTAAGGAGATCCTTTACTTCCACTCTTAACAGGGCCATTGTTGAAATGGAAAATAGATTTTCCACAAAAAATGGTGTCTTGATGAAAGTGGTATCTTGTCTTGTGCCCAAATCTTGCATTTCTAGATGTCACATTGTTGAGCCCTCTGCATTTTTTTACTGGCACTGCAGATAGTGCAGGTCTGACAAATGAAGTTCTTGTTGCCAAACCTATACTTGCCAGACAATGTGTGCCACTTTGTGCACAGACTTGCAGAACTACATAGAAGCCTTTTCTGAGCCACATAAGTTGTATGTAACAGCCTTTGTCATTAATGTGTCCTCAGCATCATGCGAGAGTTCCTTTTCAGCTCTGTCACAGGTCTGATCCCTTTTCGTTGCTCTATGTTACACCAAAGAAAGAGTAATTTTGTCCGATTTCAGGGCTGATCTGGCTGTTCTGTGTTTGCGTGCCAGATCTCTCTCGGGGTGTGTGTTTGTTTTGATGTTTGACAGTTATCACATGTCGGCGCACATGGTTCGTCTCTATTGAGCAAGTCTCATGCTAGTGTGCCTTGTTATTACTCTCACCTGTCTCTCATCTTATTACCTCCTGCCCATTTATTCTTCCTCATTTTTTCAGTTCTTTGCTGGATTTTCTCCTGAGAACACTTCTCTCTATTTTAACCAGTCTATGTATCAGCTGCTTTCTAAGAGGGTACGTTTCTCTGTTGTTTTTTCCGATCCCATACTGCTCACTTCCAGCGAGGCATATTATTCTGAAACGGCTCTAGGAATTTCTGATCCTTTTCTCCTTGTGTTGCCAACCAAGTTTGTGCCTCCTGTATTTTCTCCAGACCTGGAGGACTGGTCAGCGATCTTCCCTCTGCGCCTCTTCTCCTTGAATCGTCTCAACCCACCTCTGCGTGTCCTACGAGGGTGTTCTCCATCTCATCAGAGCACGGACATTACCTCAAATCCACTTCTGCTGATTGTGATTTTATTTACACATACATACATACATACATACATACATATATATATATATATACACTGGCGGCCAAATGTTTGGAATAATGTACAGATTTTGCTCTTATGGAAAGAAATTGGTACTTTAATTCGCCAAAGTGGAATTCAACTGATCACCATGTATAGTCAGGACATTAATAATGTGAAAAATTACTATTACAATTTGAATTCAGAATTTCTTAAATTACTTCTAAGAGTTCTCATAAAAAAATCCTCCACATGCAGCAATGACAGCTTTGCAGATCCTTGGCATTCCAGCTGTCAGTTTGTCCAGATACTCAGGTGACATTTCACCCCACGCTTCCTGTAGCACTTGCCATAGATGTGGCTGTCTTGTCAGGCACTTCTCATGCACCTTACAGTCTAGCTGATCCCACAAAAGCACAATGGGGTTAATAACCATAACACTGGAGAGCCACATGATGGCATGCGAAGGGCAGACGTGTGAGAGACAGCTCTGCGCACTTTGCTATTTTTTTTTATTATTTTCATGATATAATCCGGTGAAATTCGATACACCCAGTTACACATTTACTGTTTGAGGTAAACATGGCAAAGAAGTCAAAATCCTCGGGCTCTGGAGACATTAAAAGACACTTACGGGTTCAAGATGAAAGCCCAGACAGGCCTGTGGACCAGGGACTCGATTTGGATGGCACGGTGGGAGAAGGAATCCAGCGTCAACTGTCCAACATATCGGTGATGTTGACGAAGATACTTGCGGAATTGGAGGATCTCACTGTAATATGTCGATCGATTACAGCGATGGAAAAAAAAAATCTCTGAACTAGTCACAAGACTGACAGATGTTGAAAAACGAATCGATTATTTGGAGGCATCAGAGAGGGAATTAGCCGCTAATACGCCCACTACCAAAGTTGATTTGGAAAGTGTTCTTGAAAAGCTTGAAGATCTTGAGAATAGAGGCCACAGGAATAACATTTGAATTGTTGGAATTCCTGAGCATGAGCAGGGCAGAGATACAGTATGGCGAAATTCCTAGATGAGCTTTTCCCAAGTCTGCTCGACATAACAGGCCACAAGCTAGAAATCGAGCGACCTCATGGAGTCCCAGCTCACAGATTTGCTGAGGGAGGAAGGCCCCGATTGATTCTGGCCAAATTTTTTTAAATCATCCGATAACGATCTCATGTTGCGCCAGGCGATGAGCAAAGGAAAACTTTCTTGGAAGAATTACAATATTTTCTTGTTACCAGACTTTGCGAACTTGACGAGAGAAACGCGACCGGTTTAAGGAATGCAAGAAACTCTTATATCAGCGGAAGATCACTTTTGCTCTGATGTTTCTGGCCAGACTGAGAATAAACACCAAGGACGGCAGCAAAGTATTTACATGTCCCAATCAGGCAATGTCTTTTATTGAAACAATGGGTGAGTAACCATTGGGTGTTTTTTTTGTGAGTGAATTGGCTCATTGTACATGCTCTGGCTTTTGGAGGAATCTGGGTGCCATTTTTGTTTCTTTTTGCATTGGCTCCGCCGAGTGGTTGGAGTTTGTTTTATTTTGTGGATTAACACTTTTCCTTAAAGAAACTTTTGCATTGACAGAAGATCACTTTTACAATGAAGTTCCTGGGCAGATTGAGAATAGACACTACGGATGACCACAAAATATCTACATGCCCACACAAAGGATGTCTTTTATAAAGTTGGTGGACTGTGTAAATCATGGGATATACTTTTATGCAGCCTCCGAGTGAATTGACTCTTGACCATCCGAGGAATCGGGATGCGTGTTTCGTTTCCTTTTGTGCTGGTCCCGCCTAGCGGTTGGAGCTTGTTTTGTTAAATAACACTACTTCAGGACAGTTATGGATGAATCTGTCAGTTCCTTGTGCTTATGCCTCCTGTTGGCTGGAGTATGATTTGTGGAGTATTTTTGTGGGACAATGGAATGATTATGTCATCTGCTGCACTCATCAGCTGGCTCACTGAAGATTTGTTTGTCTGACTGAGGAAACTGAACGGCTTTATATCGGCTGGAATTTGTTTTGTGAAGGGACACACCTTCGAGACAGTTCTGTGAATGAGTCTACACGTTCTTTGTGTTTATTCTGCCTATTGGCTTGGGTTTGTTTTACTAAATATTTGATGTTATGTAATTTTGCCTTACAAATTTGTGAGGCAAAATTGAGTTTAAAGGGATTGACGCCGGTTGGCACTGTCATGTGCAGGGTTAATGCGCACGTTTTTCTTTTCTTAAATGTAAGAAATATGATATAGTGTTTCTTCAAGAAACGCATCTTTCCCCGCAGGAAGCTGAAAAATTTGGGAAGATATGGGGTGGACATGTTTTCTTTAGTGTTGGCTCAAGTAAGAGCAAGGGAGTCATCGTATTGGTAAATAAACATTTACAATTCAAATGTCTCAAGCAGTTTAATGATCAATTAGGAGTCATTATTATTTTAGCAGAAATTCAGGGGCAAAGTCTGATTTTGACATCTCTTATACATATAGATCAGGTGGGGTTTATTCAGGGCCGCAGCTCTTTTGATAACATCAGGCGTCTCATCAATATCATGTGGTCAGTAGCGAATGATCAGTCTCCGGTCGCTGCCATCTCACTTGATGCCGAAAAGGCATTTGATATGGTAGAATGGGATTATCTTTTTAAGATTTTGGAAATGTATGGGTTCGGAAGTACATTTATTGGTTGGATTAAGTTACTTTATAGACACCCAGTAGCAGCGGTACAAACAAATTGATTAATTTCAGATTGTTTTACTCTGGATAGGGGCACTCAGCAGGGTTGCCCTCTTTCCCCATTATTGTTCTGTCTTGCCCTGGAACCATTAGCAGCCCTGATAAGAAAGGAAGATGATTTTCGAGGGGTGGTTGCGGGAGGTGTGGCGCATAAGCTTCTGCTTTACGCAGATGATATTTTATTATTTGTCTCTGAGCCTACTAGATCTATGCCTTGCCTCCACAGAATTATTAATTCCTTTTCCAAGTTCTCAGGATACAAAGTCAATTGGTCTAAATCCGAAGCTTTGGCACTGACAGCGTACTGTCCAGTAATGGCTTTCCAGCCGGGCACCTTCCAGTGGCCCAAACAGGGCATTAAGTATTTGGGGATTTTATTCCCAGCAAATTTGTCTGATTTAGTTAGTGTTAATTTTGACCCTTTAATAAAAAGGTTTTCGAGCAATGTGGGCATGTGGGCTTCATTACATTTATCGATGATTGGGAAGGTTAATGTTATTAAAATTAGTTGTATTCCAAAATTTAACTACCTGCTACAATCTCTCCCTGTAGATATCCCGCTCCTTATTTCAAGCAATTTGATAGTATAGCGAAGTCCTTCATTTGGAATGGTAAATGTCCCAGAGTGCATTTTAATAAGTTACATAGGCCGATAGACAAAGGTGGGCTAGGCCTACCCTAGAATTAGTTTTATTACTATGCGTTCAGTCTCTGACATTTGGCTCATTGGTCACTTCCACCTGAGAGAGCCCCTCCCTGGTTTGTTATTGAACAGGCAGTTCTTGCCCCTATTTCACCATTACAAAGCATCTCTATCAAACTAATCGGAAAAGTTAAGTTACACCCTGTTATTTTGCATTTACACTAAAGTGTCCAGATTGTTTAAATTGGACACTTTTTTAAATGTTGCCTCGAGCATATGGCAGAACCCAAGATTGTGTATTGGCAAGTCCCCTTTCTGCTGGCCAGAGTGGATTGTGAGGGGGGTTGTTACACTCGGTGACCTGTATGAAAGCGGAGTGTTGAGATCGTTTGAAAACTTAGTCCAACATTTTGGGATCCCCAGACCTCAGTTTTATAGGTATTTACAACTGCGACACCTGCTTTGTACTATTTTTGAGAGCAGCACACACACCCCTAAGGAGGCAGATGCTTTGGGAGAGGTGATTGCAGCTTTTGGAAAAGGTCATGAGGCATCAGTGTATTACTCCCTGTTAATTCAGAGTCTGGGGGATGGAGCCTTAACTTCTCTCAAGTGAAGAAATATTTCAACTTGGCATTGGAGGAATGAGTGTGGGCTAAGATTCTTAAAAACGTCAAGTCTGCATCTAGAGATGCAAGGGTGCGTCTTATACAAAATTCAAATTGGGTTACAACCCAACCCAAAATTACAAATTTTGCATAGATTTTATTGGACCCCCTCTAGACTGTATAGGCTTGGTCTTAAAAACACACCCACCTGCTGGAGATGCCAGCCAGAGGGTGGAGACATGCCCATGTTTTTTGGTGGTGTGTCGAGATCCAGAAATTCTGGTCGAAGGTTCAGAATTTAGTGTGCACATGGGTTTCGTTTTGCCTCAGACTTTGGGCAATGGGGCGGTCATCGATGTGGGGGATGGCCATATTGAGAACTGGATTCTGACCTGTGTGATGATTGCCAGGCAGGTTATTTTGAGGGATTGGAGGTCAGCTGGTGCACCCCCATATCTTTCTATCTATCTATCTATATATATATATATATATATATATATATATATATATATATATATATATATATATATATATATATATATATATATATATATATGTGTGTGTGTGTGTGTGTGTGTTTCTGGTTATTATAAGATTTAATAAAAAATGTTAATTACATAAAAGAACCAGAACACTCTTTTCCAATTATCTGTTCTTTGCCCACTCTAACCTTTTCTTTTTGTTTTTCTGTTTAAAAAGTGGCTTTTTCTTTGCAATTCTTCCCATAAGGCCTGCACCCCTGAGTCTTCTCTTTACTGTTGTACATGAAACTGGTTTTGAGCGGGTAGAATTCAATTAAGCTGTCAGCTGAGGACATGTGAGGCGTCTATTTCTCAAACTAGAGACTCTGATGTACAGAGTCTGTACAGAGTGATGTACAAGATGTACTTGTTTAGTTGTACATCTGGGCCTTCCACATCTCTTTCTGTCCTTGTTTGAGCCAGTTGTCCTTGTCTTTGAAGACTGTAGTGTACACCTTTGTGTGAAATCTTCAGTTTTTTGGCAATTTCAAGAATTGTTTATCCTTTATTCCTCAAAACAATGATTGAATGACGAGTTTCTAGAGAAAGCTGTTTCTTTTTTTTTGTTGCCATTTTTTACCTAATATTGACCTCAGCCTATTGCATTGGCAAGTCAAAAACAAACACAAAGACAATGTTAAGCTTCATTTAACGAACCAAATAGCTTTCAATGTGTTTGATATAATGGCAAGTGATTTTCTATTGCCAAATTAGCAATTTAGCATGATTACTCAAGGATAAGGTGTTGGAGTGATGGCTGCTGGAAATGGGGCCTGTCTAGATTTGATCAAAAATAACTTTTTTCAAACAGTGATGTTTTTTTATTACATTTACATTACATTACATTTATTCATTTGGCAGATGCTTTTATCCAAAGCGTCTTACAAAAGTGGAAAACATAAGCGAATCATCACAGACAAAAGTACTATAAAGTTTCACTAGCATCAGAATAGTTGTATTCAAAACAGATTAAAGTGCAACAAGAATTTTATATTTTTTTCAGTAGAAAAAATCATAGTCATTGGCATAGCAGTGGTAAGAGAAACCATGTGCCTGAATGATGGGTCCCAGTGATGTTGTGTATATGGAGAAGAGAAGTGGCCCAAGCACTGAACCCTGAGGTACCACAGTAAGTAGCTGATGTGGCTTGGACACCTCACCTCTCCAGGCTACCTTGAAGGACCTATCTGAAAGATAGGAATTAAACCAGTCAAGCACAGTTCCTGTGATGACCAGCGAAGAGAGGGTGGAGAGTAAGATCTGATGGTTGACTGTGTCAAAGGCTGCAGAAAAGTCCAGCAGAATCAGGATGGATGATCTGGATTCAGCTTTTGCCTGTCTCAGCGACTCAGTGACAGACAGCAGGGCAGTCTTGGTGGAATGTCCACTTCTGAAGCCTGACTGATTGTCACCCAGCAGCTTGTTCTGTGAGAGATAGGCAGAGATTTTATTGAGAACTGCCCTTTCAAGTGATTTTGCCATGAATGGGATGAGAGAGACTGGTCTGTAGTGTTCTACTTATGTGGGGTTAAGTGCAGGTTTTTTCAGCAGCAGGGTTACTCAAGCCTGCTTGAATGTAGTGGGAAAAGTGCTTGTAAGTAGAGATGTGTTAATTATGTGTGTGAGTGCAGGTAGGATGGACTGAGAGATGGCCTGGAGAAGGTGAGAAGGAATGGGGTCAAGGGAACAGGTGGTGGGGTGGTTGGAGAGGAGGAGTTTAGAGACCTCCAGTGTCAATCAGAGGAGAGAACATAGAAAGAGAAGAGTTGCATACAGGAGACAGGTGTTTGACAGGGTGTGGTACTGAGAATGTATTGCTGATGGTTGTAACCTTATTAGTAAAAAAAATGCGGCGAAGACATCTGCTGTCAGTAATGTGTCAGGCGGTGGAGGGGGAGGACAGAGAGGTGTGTTGAATGTTCTAGACAAGCTGCGAGTGTCTGGTGCTGTTGATCTTGTTCTGGTAATAGGAAGTTTTTGCAGATTTAACGTTATCTGAAAAAGTTGCAAGCAGAGACTGATACTTACCCAGATCTTCTGGATCTTTAGATTTCCACCATCTCCTCTCAGCTGCCCTGAGGTCAGTCTGATGTTCACAAAGGATGTCAGAGAGCCAGGGACTGGGTGGTGTAATACGTGCTGGCCTAGAGGAGAGAGGACAGATGCTGTCTAGACAGGATGTTAAAGTAGAGCTTAGGGTGGAAAATACATTTTGTGTGGGAAGAAAGGTAGAGACAGCAGTGGAAAAGCATAAGGGTGAAAGAGAACGGAGGTTATAGTGAAAGGAAACCAAAAGGTGGAGTCTGTTTTAATATAGATGGGAGAGTCATGTTGAATTTTTATAGTGATGAATAGCTGTTTTTTACATCATTAATGTCCTGACTATACTTTGTGATCAGCTGAATGCCACTTTGGTGAATTAAAGTACCAATTTCCTTCCGAAACAGCAAAATCTGTACATAATTCCAAACTTTTGGCCGCCAGTGTGTGTGTGTGTGTGTGTGTGTGTGTGTGTATGTATATGTATATATATATATATATATATATATATATATATATATATATATATATATATATATATATACATACATACATATATATTTATATATGCAGCTCTGGAAAAAATTAAGAAACCACTGCAAAATTATCAGTTTCACTGGATTTACTATTTATAGGTATGTGTTTGAGTAAAATGAAAATTTTTGTTTTATTCTATAAAGTACTGACAATATTTCTCCCAAATAAAAATATTGTCATTTAGAGCATTTATTTGCAGAAAATTACAACTGGTCAAAATAACAAAAAAATGCAGTGTTTTAGACCTCGAATAATGCAAAGAAAATAACTTCATATTCATTTTTAAACAACGCAAGCACCCCCCGATCACCATTGATCCTCCACCTGGTCATCTAATGGTTAGATGGAGACCTGGAGAGGCCTTCAAACCACAGTGTCACTCACCCACTGTGAAATATGGTGGAGGATCGGTGATTATCTGGGGTGCCTCAGCAAGGCTGGAATCAGGCAGATTCGTCTTTGTGAAGGACGAATGAATCAAGCCACGGACAAGGTTATCCTGGAAGAAAACTTGCTTACTTCTTCTCTGACAGTGTTCCCCAACTCTGAGGATTGGTTTTTCCAGCAGGACAATGCTCCATGCCACACAGCCAGGTCAATCAAGATGTGGATGGAGGAGCACCAGATCAAGACCCTGTCATGGCCAGCCCAATCTCCAGACCTGAACCCCATTGAAAATCTCTGGAATGTGATCAAGAGGAAGATGGATGGCCACAAGCCATCAAACAAAGCCGAGCTGCTTGAATTTTTGGCCAGGAGTAGCATAAAGTCACCCAACAGCAATGTGAAAGACTGGTAGAGAGCATGCCAAGATGCATGAAAGCTGTGATTGAAAATCAGGGTTATTCCACCAAATATTGATTTCTGAACTCTTCCTAAGTTAAAACATTAGTATTATGTTGTTTAAAAATGAACATGTATTTGTTTTCTTTGCATTATTCGAGGTCTGAAAACACTGCATCTTTTTTGTTATATTGACCAGTTGTCATTTTCTGCAAATAAATGTTCTAAATGACAATAATTTTATTTGGAATTTGAGAGAAATGCTGTCAGTACTTTATAGAATAAAACAAAAATTTTAATTTTACTCAAACACATACCTATAAATAGTAAATCCAGAGAAACTTATATTTTTGAATTTTGCAGTGGTATCTTAATTTTTACCAGAGCTGTATAATAATAATATATAATATATAATAATATATAATAATATATATATATATATATATATATATATATATATATATATATATATATATATATATATATAGCCCTCTGTAGAGGTTCCAGTAATAAGGGAGCAGGAGTCAGGGTTGCAGTCCAGGTAAATCAACTTTTAATGACCTTTCAGCTTCACAAACACAGTCTCTTGGCTTTTCAGCTTCACAACAGAATATTCACTTTAGCTTCACGACAGAGTATTGCTTTTCAGCTCGCAACTTCAGGTCTCTTTGTCCCTGACTCTCTCTGTCTCTCCGGCATTCTCGGCAGCCTTTTCAAGCCTGTCTCCGTCGTCACTGTAATGAGACACAGGTGTTCAGTGTTAACAGGCCCTTACCGCTTCCTCTCTCCCCAATGACAGACACATGACCACGTCCCGCTCCACATATCCCCACCGCCCGACTACGTCTGGTAATCAACACTGAACCGGACTGACCCGTCACTCTTAGGTACAAGAACAACTGGGCTGGCCCAATCGCTGTGTGATTCTCCTATTACCCCTATTTCGAGCATTGCCTCTAATTTGTCCCGAATGACCTTTTTCTTATGTTCGGGTACACAGTATGGCCGACTACACACAACCACTCCCGGTGGGGTCTCGATATGGTGTTGTATGAGGTTAGTATGACTGGGAAGAGGAGAGAACACGTCCGCAAATGTTTTGCAAATTGACTACCTCCATGAGCTGGGACGGTGAGAGGTGAATGGATCGGCTTTGTGACCGAGCTCCTTCCTCTCCAGAACTACTGTCACCATGGACTTGGGGACCGCCTCTCTCCATAATTTAAAGAGAAATACAGGTTGAGGTGGTAAATTTGACATGCTCCGCCTCTATCTGTTCGTTTAACCTCATAATCGAGATCCCCGACTCGCCGTGTAACCTCAAAGGGTCCTTGCCAATTGGCGAGTAATTTTGAGCTCTGTGGGGAGTGAGAGATCGAGCCCTATTCATTTTAATTGCCATTGGACCCATAGTAGGCGTGATGGATCGTACCCCTTCTTGGCCACTAACTTGGAGGCCATCTGTCACTTTGCCATTACTTTGGGGTAAGTTTCATATTCCTCCTTACCTCACCATATGGACACCTTTAGGGGCACTCTCGAGTTGTCATGGTCAATTCGGGGCGTGCCCACGAACCACCTACTGCCCACACGGCATTTAGTAATGTAAACAGCATCCACAGAGCCCCTTTTTGTCCCCCTTACCACTAGTCCTTCCTGTGTCCACAAACTCACTTCCTGTGTCCCCCTTACCCACTATTCTTCCTCATAGTCTTCCTCTTGTCCACAAATTCATTTCCTGTGTCCCCCTTATCCACTATTCTTCTAAATGGGCTTCCTGTTGTCCACAAACTCACTTCCTGTGTCCCCTTACCCACTATTTTTACTCATAGTCTTCCTTCCATCCACAGAACCACTATTTGTCCCCTTACCCACTAAATACCACTTTGGCATGCCTTTGCCCCCAGTGTGACTCCAATGCCATATATCGCCCTAATTCGTGCCGGGCAGCACCCAGGCATCCCACATGGCCCCTTTAAGTGTTTTTAGGTGTTCCTGACACAAATGTTTTTTTTGTTTTTTTTTTAATACATTTCCTCATTGGGCACATGGCGGGGGCCCACTGGGCCCGCCCAGAGTCCTTTAAAGGTGTTTTCTGACGTTCAACCAAAATTTCACCGAAATCGTTAGCCCTCTCGGTATGTCTTCAAGAGGCCCACGAGGAGTCACTCTGTGAAATTCGGGGTCTCTGGGACCTTTGGGCACACTGCCAGGGTGCATCCCATGAACAATTTATTCCATTCACTTCTATAGGTGTTTCATGTACACCCCTCAGAAATCTCCAAATGTCTCCAATTTGAAATCTATAGCTTCTCAGGGGCCCTTTAGACAGTGTGCAAAGTTTGAAGTCTGAATGACTTTGTTAAGTGCTTAATTGGCTGACTTGTGAATGAAAAGTAACAGTTATTTTTCTATAATATATTTCTTTATTTTTTTAAAGTACTTCCTAAACTCTGAGGGACATGGCTTTTTAATATGTTGTTTCTAAGGGCCCTACGATGAAGTATTTGAAGCCCCCAGGTCTTAGGACCAAAGTTAATGTTATTTTCACCAGGTCACACAGGAAGTGCCCGCGTGCAATCTGTTTCAAGGCCGCCAAACAGGTGGTCCATGGACAGTCATTTTTCATGCAAAATCAACATTTTCAAGACTTGTGAGTTATGTAAATGTGTTCAATGGGAAGCCCTGAGTGCCGTGCATGTGGTTAAATCCCAAAGCTCATCCTAATAAATATAAATTATCTGATGAATGTACTGGTGCATTTAGGCCTCTCAGGCAGTCTGTCTCATAGGCTTCTATGACAGGCAGAGAGATCTATTGAAAATAATGAAAAATACTTTTTGCATCCTAGGCCTTATTCCTCTTATTATGTCGATAAGAGGCACTCAACCTGTCAGCATGTGAAATTTGGGGTCCGTAGGACCTCATGGAGCAATGCTACATTGCACCCCACAAGCAATTTCTTCCATTAATTTCTATAGGTGTTTTGTTGACAACCCTCAGAAAGCTCCAAATGACTCCAATTTGAAATCTATGGCTTCTCAAGGGCCCTTTAGACAGTGTGCAAAGTTTGGGTTCCATTGTGTATGTTGAGTGATATACTTTATATTTGAATAATAATATTACATGCAAATAGCAAGAAAGGCCATAAAAATGACTGTCCACAAATCATGTATTTGCCATCATTAAAATAAATTGCATGTGGGCACTTCCTGTATTAGTCATGCAAGAAGTGCCCACATACAATTTATTTTAATGGTGGCAAATACATGGTTCGTGGACAGTCATTTTTTAAGCTAATTACACTTTTTTAAGAGTTGTAAGTTACATGCATGTATTTATAGGAGTGTCCTGAGTGCCATACATTATGTTTGAATAATAATATTTAATTTGAATGCTAATAAATTCACACACATTTTTCATCAAAAATTTAAGTCCAAAAGGAAGGTCCCATCTGCAGCTTATTTAATGGATGCAAATACATGGTTCGTGGACAGTCATTTTTTAAGCATATTATACACATTTATGAGTTATAAATTGCATAGATATGTTAAATTTTGTATGTTGAGTCTTCAACAGGTGGTTTCATGGATAGTATCACATACAAATACTAATGAATGTCCTAAAACATGATTATACACAGACCACCTATTTGTCGCCAATAAAATAGATTGTATCTGGGATGTTCAATATGTGACAAGGTCCATGATCAATTTATGAATTTAAAATCACATTTAGGTGACTCTATGATGCCCCCTGAACAACATACACCCTTCAAAACCTCAAAATGTTACTGTCCTCGAACCACCTAAAATTTTGAATAGGATAAATTGTATGTGGGATCTCCATAACTCCAGACTGGGACAACTTAGACTCTTTAAACCTGCACTCCTGTGCTTATCTCAGTCCCTTCTATCTATGGAGTGAATTCGAGAGAATCAGAGAAAGTGTAAAATTTAGTCCAAAAAAAAAAAAAAAAACGAACTTGGAGTTTTTTTGTGCTAACTTTTTTATTTTCTCCAATCCTCTTGAAATTCACACCATAGATAGAGCAGACTGAGATGAGCACAGCGGTATAGGTTTCAGCTTTGTAAGTCTTCCCAGAGCTGAGATATGCAGATCCCACGTACAATTTATCCAATTCAAAAGTTTAGGTGGTTCATGGACAGTTGAATTTTGAGGTTTTGAAGGGTGTGTATTGTTCAGGGGGTGTTGTACAGTCACCTAAATATGATATTCAGTGAATTCCTGTATCCCACTCATTAAAAAAACAGGTGTCCACCAAGTGACTATTTCAGGCAATGAAAATAAATTGCACGTGGGCACTTCTGTCTTTTTTTTTGTTAGTCTTATAGGAAATGCCCATGTACATCTTAGTTTAATGGTGGCAAATACATGGTCTGTGGACAGTGATTTTTAGGCAAGTTTTAAGTGGTTTACTTTGTACAACAGTAACCAGCTTGGGACACAGAAGAAGTACTACCCACAAACACAAAGGTAAGTAATGTTTGGCCCCAAACGCTCAATTCTGCCATCATTTGCGCAACCTAGTGTTGTTCCCAATCCGTGTGACTTTCTTTAATCTGTGTAACAACAGAGAGATGCTGAGCAGCTTGTTAGCCTCAGTTACCATTGACTGTCCACACAATGAAATTGAATGGAGACTGAGACTGACTTCTGCCCTGCATCTTTCTTGCACAGAAGAGGGGAAGTCACAACAATTAAGAAGAACATAACAATTAGTAAACCATTACACTTTGGGTGAACTGTACTATCAAAGTAAACGCCTTAACATTTTTGGGCAATTCAAAACAATACTAAATACCATCAGAGCAGGGAAATAATGACAGACAAGTGGTTTAAATTACAAAACAGAAAATGTACTTATTTGAAAATTCAAGTGTACATAAAAACACTCCAAATGATCAAACCAAAACACAAAGAACATTTTAAATGGAACACAGAATCAATATTGAACATCACAATAAAAAAATGAAGTTTCAAAAAGTCCAAAAGAGTCCTAAAGGAAAAAGAGTCCTAGTCCAAAGAGAAAGCCAAAATCCAGAGAATGCAATAAGCAATCCTTTAAATCACTTGTCAAAAAACTCTTTGTAGGTGCTACTGGTTGTTTAAATCAGTTTTACTGTCAGAAATAATCAATAATTAATTGTTATTAATTATGGAATAATCAAATAACAATTAAATAATTAAATAGTAATTAAATAGAATTTAACTCATTAAATTCTATTCTAAGGGCACCACTCTTTGAAAAGAGAAAAAAGATAGCAAGTTACTGATTGAGTCTCATAATACAAAATATACCCTGTAGGTTGAGTATCTTAATTGTTAATAAAAATAATCAAAAAGGGGAAAAACTAGTTAAATTATTGGTATACAAATCTATTAGTAATCTAGTTACAATTAGTTTCTAACACCAATAAAATAATAGTACTCTGAGGTAACTTGGGAGTTCTTCACATGGCAGAGGTTGGCTTCAACACAATATTCAAACAAAAACAAACAGGAGTACTTATTATAATATAACAAGATTTATTATAATCAAGCAGTAGTGAACACAGCCAATAATATCTGAATATAATCCAAAAGTAAAATCAAGGAAATCCTAAACTAACAGTGGAGCTATATGCTAGTGTGTGTGTGTGTGTGTCCAGATGTGGTAACAAAGGAATCAAAATGGAGGATCAGGTTCAAAATGGAGGGTTAAATCCAAAATGGAGCTGATACCACGTGAGGGTGGAAATGAGCGGACACACGAAGGAACTGACGAAACAGGCGGGAGAATTTGGTTCACCAGCCAGTGAACACAGCCAATACTATCCGAATATAATCCAAAAATAAATCAAGGAAATCCTAAACTAACAGGGGAGCTATATGCTAGCATGTGTGTGTGTGTGTGTGTGTGTGTGTGTGTCCAGATGTGGTAACAAAGGAATCAAAATGGAGGATCAGGTTCAAAATGGAGGGTTAGATCCAAATTGGAGCTGATACCACGTGAGGGTGGAAATGAGCGGACACACAAAGGAACTGATGAAACAGGCCGGAGAATTTGGTTCACCAGCCTGAGTTGAACACAAACCATGGTGCCGCTCACTCAATGAATATCAGTGAGGGAGAGAGAATGAGAGCGAGAGAGAGAGGAAAAGTGCATGCAGTTTTATTAAGGGTAACCGCTCGTAACAGCGGGACTGAATTACTAGTTCAGATCACTCAACAAAACAAACGTAACCCCAAAAGAAACTAAAACAAATCTCCCAACTCGAAACAGCGAGCAGAGTTTAACACAAATATACTCAAAACATCAGCATTTAGAATCAAAAATACGGTTTAGTTTCACAAGAAAAAAATCACAGTTTCTAAACTAAATCTGCCCAGATATCAAGCCTTACTTGGGAAATCCTGCGTGATTTCAGTAGGGTTGTCCATTGGAATTCCTGTTGCATTGAGCGGTCAGGAGAAACGGTCTGGATGGTCCCTTGTCTTACTGGCGTCTATGCTTTATTCTTCGGATCCAGCGATGGAGAAGAATGCAGAAAGTAGTCAACGTTGAATGAAAAAGAGGGAGAAGGGAAACTGGTCACCTTTCCGTTTTCCAAAATAAATTCACTGTTGCTTTACAGTGAAACTGAACCGGTTGATATAAGTATACTATAAGACTTGAACAACGCTAAATTAATCTTACTCTACCGTGGCAAAATGGTGAGGTTAGAAAAACGTGGTCTCTTTGTTCTCAGTCCAAAACGGAGGGAAAACTCCTTCAGTACGTGCACAGTACAGATGTCCCTTAACAGCCAGGCAGAGCTTAGCACAGAGAGGCCGAACTTCATCTGTCCACTGGTTTTATTGACAAGATGATGTCATCGGTCGTAGGCCGCTTTCGACCAATGGCGTTTGAGACTGGGTCCATGGGTGGGACTTCGCATCCAGTTGTGAATTTGTGAAGTATCCTGGGAAACTGAGTTCAATGTCTTTCCTTTGATCATAGAACAAAGGGCCATGCGGTCTCTGCTGCCATTTTGAGTGGGCCAAGGCCCTACATCTTCTTTCAGTTCAGAGTCCAGCAGTTCAAAAGAGCCAACACAATCCAAAACAGACGGCCTCACTTTTTTGCCCTGCGGCGTTGAATAGACTGCGCAATCGTGTGGACCTTGGTGATCATGGGCTTTATCATCTTCTTTGTTCCCAGCTCTTCTATTTATTCACGTCATTCTAAGTTTAATGGGTGTCAGCATTACCACAGGATGGATCTGAGATCTCTTCTGCCTGCTCTTGGTGGGCATGCCCTGACTTGGCTGTGCAGCATCAGAAGAAATTCCACTGGCTGGTGAAGGGGACTTGGGCGCCTTGTATGAGTCCTGCAGAAGAAAAGAAAAGAGAGAGAAATTAGCGATCATGTCAGAGAACACAACACCACTGACTCTTATGGCATGTGAATTTACCCGGTTGGACTCCAGAGAAGACGTCCCCTACTCCTGGTATATCACCTTCATCTTCTCTGTGGTGATGCTGCCAGATGACATTGACAGAGCGAGCGATTTGGCTGGTGAGACGTCACCCTTCAAATGCTTCCTAGGCCGAACCGCCTTCCGGCCTTCCCACTTTCCCTTTGACAGCTCTTGTGCGAGACTGTTCTGGTCCCTCCAGTGTGGTTTCAAAGAGCCCCCGGTGCTCGACTACCTGCTGGATGTTGAAATTCATGGTGTAGAATCTGTCAGCTGTTGATGTATTGTGGCACATGAACCTGCTGATTTTTTGGTGGTCATCGGGTTTGTGTGTGTTCTTTGCCTAGAAAGAGAGAGTAAGAGAGAGAAAGAGAACAACAAAGGCAATCGGGTTACCAGAAGACATACACAGAATTTCAGCAAAACCTGCACTTGTGTTGCAACACACTTACGTGGGTGGTGATGGAGGTCCTGAGGTCAGTGAAGGTAGGACAAACAGGCAGGCCCATAACCTTCCAGGCCTCCTCGAAATAATTATTTAAATTCTTACACAGGTTTGGCCTGGAAGTGAAGAAGAAAAAAGTGGCCTCGGCCCAGCTCGGCAGCTCATCCTTAATATTGATGAAGCGACGCACCCACTCATACTCCTTCTCAAAGAGAGAGATCTGCGCCACCCCAAAGGCCAGACTGGTCTTGTGCTCTGCCACCTGTCAACACAGTAAGTCACAAGCAACTCAGGAGAGAAATCGACAACATATGCTGATCTGAGGCAGATAAGGAAGGAAAACACTCACGTTGATGAAGTACGCTCCGTCGGTGGACCACTTGATCCCCACCACCTCATCCATTTTCATGGTCTGGAACATGCCCCCTCTGTGACCGTAAATGGAAGCCAGGTATGCCGAGAAGTGGCCATAGAAACTCCACTGATGTTTCAGTGATGGGTTGTTCTCCAGGAGGGTTGCACACAAGACAGAGCATGCTTTCAGTGTGTTAGTCATGAGTCCTTTTGTACTACTCAATGTGACTACATATGGAGGTCAAACAAATGGAAATAAACTTACTTAGTATATCTGGGATGGCCTGCTTGGCCAGTGACTGACACTTCATCAGAGTGGACTTCAAGATGATGTGGTCCTCCTTGCTCTGCTTGACGGATATCTGGTGCATCACTACGCCATGCTGAAGGGACTTCAAGATGGCCGTCAGCTCCCGGTGAATGCCCAGGAGGACCGGTTGGGAAAGGTGGCAGGTGGGTGGAGGGGTGTCCTTCACGTGCGCCATAAACTGAGCCACGTTTTTCACATAGTGATTTATGTGGTCTCCTTAATTTTTAACTGCCGAAGATGGACCACCCACCAGCACACAGACACATGACATGTTACAATTTCACAATTCTTTGCCAATATTACACTAACATTGGCTTGCGTGGAACAGAACTTATGCCCGTATCCAGTTTGTCTCATTCAAAAAGACCATGCTAGAGAGCTTGCTATTCCCCTGGGACATCAAAGAGATTACGTTTTTTTATCCGGTATATTTGACCACCCACGTTCTCTTTCAGCTTCGGCGTGGGGTTAGGACCCTCCTGGTGCTGTCTGTATTTCTCTATGAGTTCATTTGGAAAGGAAAAAGACAGAAGACAAGAGCGAGAGACAATAAGCACAGGGATGCAATTTGAGCAAACATTGAAGTCACACGGTGAAGGTGTTGCTCTTACTCAGCGCTGCCACGTGCTCAGGGCAGTGGGGGGGCTTTCATCTCCTGGCATGGTGGAAGGATCCTGGCTGGTTGAGGGCTGCTGGCTGGTGGAGGGCTGCTGGCTGCAAAGAGATGCTGGAGCCGACTCGATGGGCACCAAAGCTACTTCTGTCTTGTCAGGCCCGAGGGATGCAAGGAGTCTTCTGGCAGCCCGGCTCACTCCAACAAATGGTCGCTGCATTGTAAACTTACTCATGAGGATACGGTATCTCCGGCTGAGTTTGCGAATGCATGAAGTCAACGAATCCACTTGTTCTTTCAGGTCTGCCAACTCAAAGCGTAGCCTCTTCTTCTCCCCCTTGCACTGCTCGTTGGAGCACTCCTCCTCTCCCTCCTCCATGGGCATGGTGGGGTCTTCAACAACATCTTGTTCCTCCTCCTCTAAATCCAGGACAGAAACCATGGCCACCTCAGGGTTTGACGCCCTGAGCTTGGCCAGATCACTGATAATCTTCTTCCTCTTACATTTATTCAATGCGTCTTGCCGAGTCGTCTTGGTGAGCTCAGAGTGCCGCCTGAGGTGCTGGTAAATTCTGCTGACATCTTTTCCACAGCCAAGAACTGGGCAGCGTCCCACACGTACATTCATCCTGCCTGACTCCAGAGCCAACAGCAGCTTCCTCTCCACCCTGTTCAAAACACTGTGCATTGTTCGCAAATGTTGGCTCAGCTGAGCGTACATATGATGACACATTGGGCATGTTTCAGCGGGCATTTTGCAACTCTTTAACAGAAAAGCAACAGCAACTGACGATCAGAAGAGTTTTGGCAGCCAGTGTATGAGCAGGACATTTAAAACATGTTCTCTCCTCCCACTTGGGGAAGGCTTCGGGCTGGAGGAGGGCTTTTGAGTTAATTTTGCGATAAAAATAAATTACATAGTAACAGTATTGTATATTTCAAATTGAACTAGGGAGACGTCATGGTTACTGGTGTAACCTCCGTTCCCTGATGGAGGGAACGAGACATTGGTATCGATGTATAGACACTAGGGGTCACTCTTGGGAGCCCGAGACACCTCTGGTCTTTGATAAAAGGCCAATGAAAATGGGCGAGTGGTATTTGCATGCCACTCCCCCAGACATACGGGTATAAAAGGAGCTGGTATGCAACCACTCATTCAGGTTTTATGCTGAGGAGCCGATATAAGATCTGGCCATTTCAGCGGGTAGTTCAGCGTTGTGGCAGGAGGGACACAACATCTCATTCCCTCCATCAGGGTATGGAGGCTACACCAGTAACCATGATGTTCCCTATCTGTCACTCACTCGATGTTGGTGTCGATGTAGTGACACTAGGGGTCCCTATTCAAAACGCCACAAGGCTGAACGGTGTTACGTGAACTGGCGGTGTGTGGTGGGCAAACTTGCTGTGTGCCTCATAGCCAGCACACCAGGTCGACACGTAACCTCCCCCGACACAGTTATGAGTGTTGAACGGCCCTTTTTGGGGACAATTTGACTACCCAAAGATAGAGACAGGCTTAACCCAGTCGTGGCCTCTTTTCCCCTTCTCTTTTTCCACTCCCTAAAAAAGAAGGGGGATTATCCGACTGGGCCGCCAGGTCTAGTCGGGGGGTGTCCCACCCAAGGGGAAGACACCACGGAGACCACACCTCGCCCAAAGAGAGGGGGGGATATTTAAGTGGAAGAATATGTCACATGGTCTTTCCAACCATGTAGAGAGCCTTCAAGGTAGATCCTGCCCAATGGGGGAGGAGTTACTACAAACATGGAGACTGGGGCAGAGGGGCTCTGCCCAAGGAAGACGCAGTTTGCCAGCAGGGAAACGAACTATCAGAAGATATAGATCGCATTGGGTTAGCCTTACAGGGAACCACCACATGCGGAGCACCTACCCCAGAACAGGGCTCTTAGTTAGTGCATGTACTGGGCCAGCAGCGAGTCTCTCCGAAAACTCAACTGACACAGGGCTCGGAGGAAGTCAACCAGGGAACAAAGTTTGTGAACACTACTGGGAATTAATGGCGCACATCTTCAGCTCCAAGGGAGGTGGAAGGCGCTATGTGCAAGCGATAGACCCAGCCAGCTATCCCGGGCTTATCCGCTTGTGTTGCGTGCCACTACCTGGGACGGAACCGGTTCCACCCGGAGGTTGTAGAACCTTGCACAGGTGTTGGGTGTTGCCCAGCCTGCTGCTCTGCAAATGTCTGTTAGAGAGGCACCTCTGGCCAGGGCCCAGGGAGCTGTTACACCCCTGGTAGAATGGGCTGGTAGCCCTACCGGGGGCGGCATGTCCTAGGCGACATATGCCATAGTTATGGCATCAATGAGCCAGTGGGCGATCCTCTGCTTGGAGATAGCGCTTCCTTTCCGCTGTGCACCAAAGCAGACAAAGAGTTGCTCAGAGATTCTAAAGCTCTACGTGAGATCCAAATAGATGCGTAAAGCACGCACCGGACACAGCGATGACAGGGCTGGGTCTGCCTCCTCCTGGGGCAGCGCTTGCAGGTTCACCACCTGGTCCCTAAAGGGGTGGTGGGAACCTTGGGCACATAGCCCACTCAGGGTCTCAGGATCATGTGAGAGTAACCTGAACTGAACTCCAGGCACGTTTTGCTGACAGAGAACGCTAGCAGGTCACCTACCCTCTTGATGGAAGTGAGTGCAGTCAGGAGGGCAGTCTTCAAGGAGAGTGCCTTAAGCTCAGCTGACTGCAAAGGCTCAAAGGGGGCTCTCTGTAGACCCTGAAGAACTACAGAGGTCCGATGAGGGAACGAGGCACGGTCTGGAGGGATTCGGAACCTGATGATCAGGTCGTGCTTCCCTAAGGACTTACCATCGACTGTGTCGTGGTGTGCTGCTATGGCAGCAACGTACACCTTCAAGGTGGAAGGGGACAGCCTCCCTTCCAACCTCTCTTGCAGGAAGGAAAGCACTGATCCGACTGCGCATCTCTGGGGGTTTTCCTGACGGGAAGAACACCACTTAGCGAACAGACGCCACTTAAAGGCATACAGGCACCTCGTAGAGGGGGCCTTAGCCTGAGTGATCGTAGCTTAGGTCTTCCGTGTCCCGTCCAGGGGCCAGACATGGAGATTCCAGAGGTCTGGGCGCGGGTGCCAGATGGTGCCCCTTCCCTGAGAAAGACAGTCCTTCCTCAGGGGTATTTGCCGGGGGGGAGCTGTCACGAGGAGCGCGAGGTCCGAGCACCACGTCTGGGCGGGCCAATAGGGTGCTACCAGGACAACCTGCTCCTCGTCCTCCCTGACCTTGCACAGGGTCTGTGCAAGCAGGCTCACTGGTTGAAATGCATATTTGTGCATGCCAAGGGGCCAGATGTGTGCCATCACGTCTATGCCGAGGGGGGCCTCGGTCAGGGCGTACCAGAGCGGGCAGTGGGGAGGATTCTTGGGAGGCGAACAGGTGCACCTGTGCCTGTTGAATCGACTCCAAATCAGCTGGACCACCTGAAGGTGGAGTCTCCACTCTCCCCTGAGGGTAACCTGTTGTGACAGCGTGTCCACTGTAGTGTTGAGGTTGCCCGGGATGTGAGTGGCTTGCAGCGACTTGAAGTGCTGCTGACTCCAGAGGAGGAGACGGCGGGCGAGTTGTGACATACAATGAGAGCGCAAACCACCTTGGCAGTTGACATATGCTACCGTTGTGGTGTTGTCTGTCTGAACTAACATGTGCTTGCCCTGGATCAACGGCCGAAACCTCCGCAGGGCGAGCAGAATTGCCAACAACTTGAGGCAGTTGATGTGCCAATGCAGTCGCAGACCTGTCCAGAGGCCGGCGGCTGCGTGCCCATTGCAAACAGCGCCCCAGCCTGTTTTGGAGGTGTCTGTCGTGACCACGACGAGCCTGGGGACCAGTTCTAGATGAACACCTGCCTGTAGGAATGAGAGGTCGGTCCAAGGGCTGAAAAGACGGTGACAAACCGACGTAATGGCCATGCGGTGTGTCCCGTGGCACCATGGCCATCTCGGGACTTGAGTCTGGAGCCTGTGCTGAAGCGGCCTCATATCAAATCAAATCAAATCAAATCACTTTATTGTCACACAGCCATATACACAAGTGCAATGGTGTGTGAAATTCTTGGGTAGCCTCTGGGGTGGCTCGCTTTCTTACGAAGGCAAGCCGCGACCGCAACGTTGCCATGGACATATTCTCACAATGAGAACATGACCATCCATGAACGGTGTCTCCGCGTGAGCGGTGCCCAGACACGAAAGACAGTGATCGTGACCCTTAGAAGGCGAGAGATAATGAGCGCAACCAGGAATAACACACAATCGGAAAAGCATCTTTAAAAAGACGTGTCTTTAAAAATATGTTCTGTGTGTGCGCTCTTTTAGAGAAATATATACTCTTTTAGAGGGGAAAAATGCTCTTTCAGAAAATATACTCTCTAGTTTTTCTGCCGAAGCGCCCAGGGGCATTCTCTGCAGTACACCAGTGCAGAGGAGGGAGAAGCCGCTGAAATGCGCCATCAGATCCAGCAGAGGTGAATGAACAGTAGTGTTCAGCTCAATGAGCATGACATTTCGGCTCCGAAGAGAAAATCTGAATGAGTGGTTGCATACCAGCTCGTTTTATACCCGTATGTCCGGGGGAGTGGCATGCAAATACCACTCGCCAATTTTCATTGGCCTTTTATCAAAGACCAGAGGTGTCTCGGGCTCCCAAGAGTGACCCCTAGTGTCACTACATCAACACCAACGTTGAGTGAGTGACAGATTGGGAATGAGAGTCTAATTTCATATATAATTATATAATAAAAGTGTAGTATATTTCAGATTGAACCAGGGAAATGAGAATCTAATTTCAAATATAATTATATAGTAACAGTGTGGTATATTTCAAATTAAACCAGGGAAATGAGAGTTTAATTTCATATGTAATTATATAATAACAGTGTAGTATATTTCAAATTGAACCAGGGAAATGAGAGTCTAATTTCAAATATAATTATATAGTAACAGTGTAGTATATTTTGAATTAAACCAGGGAAACGAGAGTCTAATTTCATATATATTTACATAGTAACAGTGTTTGGAAAAGCATAGTCTGAAATTTTAAGATGATAGATAGATAGATAGATAGATAGATAGATAGATAGATAGATAGAAATAAAGAAAAGACAGACAGACAGACAGATAGATACATACATACATACATACATACATCCATAGTGGACATTGAGAACTGCGCCATGCAAAAATGCTAAAAAGTGTATTTTTTAGCTCAAAATCACAGACAGTTTCAATTTTTTGTGTGAAATTTCTGTGAATTTTTCTCTAGTCTTCTTGAAATTCACACCATAGATAGAAGAGGTTGAGATGAGCACAGAAGTACCAGTTTCTACTTCCTAGCTCAATCTAGAGCTGAGATATGGTGATCCCACATACAATTTATCCCATTCAAAATTTTAGGTGGTTCGTGGACAGTCTAATTTTTAGGTTTTGAAGGGTGTATGCTGTTCAGGGGGTGCTATAAAGTCACCTAAATATGATATTCAATCAATTAATCTACACATTAAAAACAGATGTCCACCAAGTGACTATTTCTGGCAATGAAAATAAATGGCACGTGGGCACTTCCTGTCTTTTTGCTTAGTCTTGTAGGAAGTGCACACATCCAACTTATTTTAATGGACACAAATACATGGTTCATGGACAGTCATTTTTAAAGCATATTATACATATTTATGAGTTATAAATTGCATAGATATTTTACATTTTGTATCTACCTCATTCGCAACTGCACTTTACTTGCATCTATTTTTTATAATATATTACTATTTGCACTTCTGGCTGGATGCTAACTGCATTTTATTGGCTTTGTACTTTGTACTGTGCACAATGACAATAAAGTCAAATCAAATCAAATCCCTTTATTGTCACTCAACAATATACACAAGTGCAACAGTGGGTGAAAGTCTTGGGTGCGATTCCAAGCAACGTAGCAGTATGACAATTACAGTAAACATCCGATTTACACATAACACAGTTTACACATCTTGTTTCACATAACACAGTTTACACATCTTGTTACACAACACAATATACAATATACACCTAATAATATACAATATACAGTATACACAAAATAAGAAGACTGTATACAATAAAAATAATATACAGTATACACAAAATAAGAAGACTTATCCAATAGAAATACACTGTATCCATTAATGATGATGGGTCTGTGTTCTCTGTCTTTTCTCCTTAAGTCCACCACAAGCTTCTTGGTCTTACTGATGTTGAGGGAGAGGTTGTGCTCCTGACACCAGCATGTCAGAGTGCACACCTCCTCTCTGTAGGCTGTTTCATCATTGTCAGTGATCAGACCTACCACTGTTGTATCATCAGTGAACTTAATTGCTACTGCACCCACTTACAAGTCAAAAATATTTGAACGTGGTCAAAGTGGACAAATAATTTGTCCTTGGACAGACCCTCCACCTCCCAGACACACACTGAGAGTCCTCTGACCAACAGTGAGGAAGTTGTTCAATTTAGTGGGTAAATGGACAAATAGTTGTTTTGTGGTCAGCCCTGTCCCCTCCCGGAGTCCCCCCCTGGGATCCATGGACCCCCAGGGACAAAGTCTTGTAATATAGTGGGAAGGTGGTCAAATTCCCATGGCTGGGTACCCCTATTATAGAGTCGGCTTTGTGTCTCTTGAGCTTGGAGCAAATTTTGTTGTGACAACTGACCCAGTGTGTGCAGCTTTGCTCGAAGATCAAGGACATATTGAATTAAATTTTTGCTTTGGAAGGTCCATCCTCCCATGCCTCCCTTATGACGTCAAGCACCACGTGGGGCTGATGACCATACAGGAGCTTGAAGGGGGAAAACCCTGTGTAGGCTTGCGGGACCTCCCTGACTGCAAATAATAGGGTTTCCAGCCACCTGTCCCAATTCCTAGCATCGTCATGCACGAACTTGCGAATCATATTTTTCAGGGTTTGATTAAATCGTTCCACCAGCCCGTCAGTTTGCGGGTGATAAACGGTGGTGCGAATTGACTTAATCCCCAGCAATTTGTAAAGTTCACACAGTGTATGTGACATAAACGTTGTGCCTTGGTTGGTGAGGATTTCTTTTGGAATCCCCACCAATGAGATAATTTTGAAGAGTGCCTCTGCAACACTGCGTGCTGAGATGTTGCGAAGAGCACTGTTTCTGGATATCGCATTGCATAATCCACCAAGACTAATACAAACCAGTATCTGCCTGCTGACCATTCTAATGGCCTGACGAGGTCCATACCAATTCTTTCGAAGGGGGCCTCGGTTAATGGTAATGGGCGCAATGGCACTTTTGGGGTGGCCGGTAGATTCACCAACTGACATTCGTGGCATGCCGCACACCATCTGCGTACATCCCAGCAAATACCCGGCCAATAAAAGCAGGCCATTAAATGATGCAGTGTTCTCTCCTATCCTAAGTGACCTGCCATAGGATTGTGGTGATCCACCTGGAAAAGTGTTTCCCGACGGCTCCACGGGACTAATAACTGGGTTGTATTTTTATGGGTTTGACTGTCCTGCGTCACTCGATACAACCGGTCCCTAATAATTGAAAAATATGGATATGTGAGAGCGACATCAGGCTGGAGCTGCTGGCCATCGATTACTCTCACTTGGTCAAAGGTGTGCCTAAGGGTTTCGTCACACGACTGCTCTAGAGGGAAATCCCCCTCCGGGAACTCCCTAAGGATGGGAATGCCAGAGGATTCCCCTCCTGTGTTATTCTGGTGCTGAGCAGACGTGGACAGCCCCGGCTCCACCTCCCCAGCCATTGCGTCACACAACACACACCGAGATTTTGATTTGCAGGACCCATCCACACATAAACCCTGGCCAATTGGTTCCCAGAATCAGTGGATGGGTGAGGCGGAAATTAACCGCGGCCTTCACTCTATGCTTTACTCCCCTGAAATTGAATAACGGTAGTCACTACCGGATATTTATGAACATCCCCATGCACACACCTCACCATCACCTTGTGTTTTGTACCCAAAGCCCTGTCATGAACCAAGCTGTGGTGATTCGAGGTTTGATTACAGCCCGAATCCACCAGGACTTGGTATGTACGGCCCTGAATTTTTACTGGGGCGCGGGTATTGGGTGAGAGGGAGGAGAGGGAGGGACAAGAGGAGAAGCGAGAGAGGGGGAGAGAGAGAGAGTTGGATTGCTGCTCGCTGGCTTCCAGGTAGGCCGCCAAGTTGGCTTTGGCCAGCTGGATGGCGCCATCCACCAATGTGGGGTGATGGCACTGCACCCATTCCACAGTTCTTATGGGCAGGAGAATGGTTAGCTACTCCAGCACCAACAGCTCGATGACATCTTCCATGCCGGGGCCTTCCTTGGCCAGCACCCATCTTCGGCAGGCATCACGGAGCTGCTGGGCTAACGCGAACGGGTGGCCAGCATCATTCAGACTGAGGGAGCGGAACCACTGACGATGTTGTTCGGGACTGTGGCCAAATGGTTGCAGGACAGCGGTCTTCAGCTTGATGTAGTCCAGGCGGTCCTCAGCTGGTACTTGCTGCATTGTGAGCTGGGCCTCCCCGGAAAGCAGCGGCAGCAGGTGGAGGGCCCATTGGGTTCGCGGCCAAACGGAGGCTGTGGCTGACTGCTCAAAGAAACTCAGGAATGCCTCCGGCTCATCCTGGGTGCCCATCTTTGGGAGCAGCAGCTGTGGCTTCATCGCTGCTTCCGGGCCATGGTGGAGGAACCGCCTGGAGCTAACCAGCTCCACAAGCGGTGAAGTGTCCATGCCGTCCAGTCTTCTTCCTTATCCCGGGTTTTGGCACCAGTGTAGAGGTTCCAGTAATAAGGGAGCAGGAGTCAGGGTTGCAGTCCAGGTAAATCAACTTTAATGACCTTTCAGTTTCACAAACACAGTCTCTTGGCTTTTCAGCTTCACAACAGAATATTCACTTTAGCTTCACGACAGAGTATTTTCTTTGACTTCACAAAAGTGTTCATTTTAGCTTCACAACTGTAGGGCTTTACTGGTTGTTTAGATCAGTGTTACTATCAGAAAAAAATGGTAATTATTTATTTAGTTATTAATTAATATTTAAATTAATTAATTGAATCTAACTCATTAAAACCTCATATGGGGCTCCAGTAAATGTAGTGTGCTACATTTAGGAGCGGGTTTGGTTATTAGCAATAATTAATAATTATCAAAGATAATTATTAATTATTAAAATCAATAGAACATTGATGAGAAACAATGTTAGCTTTTTCTAATCCTTTAAATCAACAATTATCAAAGATAATTGTTAATTGTTAACATCGATGAAACATTAATTAAAATTAACACTAGCTTATTGATCATTCAAATTCAACAATCATCAAAGATAATTATCAATTATCAAAAATCAATAGAATATTAATAAGGATTAATATTGATGGGGCACCACCCTGGAATCAGGGACTAATAACCAGATAGTATAACAGTCTCAGTATTAGATTGTTTCCTTAGGAAAACTGACATTCAAAGAATATCGATTTTCGGGAAAAAAAACAATGAATGAAGGCTTGAATCCGAGCACTGACATCACGTCAGCATGACACAGGTGTATGCAAAACAAACCAAAACACTTCTCTTTGAAGTATAACAAAGATTATTTACGCAGTAATAACAATTAATAATTAATACAATGCAGTCAATAAACCTCCGACTTACAACTACAAACTAAACAGTGATATAATTAGATATGGAAATCAAAATAATCCTATAACACATGAGGGTGTGTGTGAGAGTGTGTGTGTGTGTAAGGAGGGATGCACACAAAATGGCGGTCGTGATTCTCGTGGAGAGAATGTCACGCGAGACTTCCGGCCAGAGAATATGGGCGGAGAGAAACCAGTCAATGGTAGCTTAGGGACAAAGCTGAGCTTTATCACGAAGCTATCTACTAGCCAAAAATGTGTGTGAGAATGTTTGTGAGGGGTCGCGTGTGTGTGTGTGTGTGTAGTTAGTACGAGAGAGAGAATAAAGTGATGGCCCCAAAGCCGATTTCGCGATCGTGGGAGAAAAAGCAGCTGTTAGTTTATCACTCAGAGACGTGGTGGACGGCTTGTAAACCGTCCCGCGGTCTTTGATTCTTTAATAGATAAACTCAGTGTGCCGGTCTCACCCGCGATGGCGGAAATGCACAACAGTCCAATGTGGTTGGACTACAATACAGCAAATCTCATTCGTGATAATTAATACCCTGAGTGTTAGCCGCAATGAGCGGACTCGGTGGTCCATAAACTGTACAAGCAACAACCTTGATACACAAGATTAACACACTATAATATTCTATCTCTGCCCAGACGTAAACCTCTTACTTACAGTATGAGGACGTAGAATGTGTGTGTCCATCCATCCTTTAACACCAACTCAGTTCCTCGAGGCTCGGGTGATGACGGGAGGCCGTTTCCTCACTCTGTTGGTGGGCGGTACAGCTGCTGATTCTCGGCGGGCTGGCGGAGAAATCAGCGACGTCGACTTGATTGAAGATGGAAGAGAAATTTTTAATCTCTTCACTTCTGCAGGCAAATGGATGAAAATGTGGATTGCTCAGCAGTCTCCTTCGGATCCGTTAGAGTGTTCGGTGGAACACAGAGTAATCTCAACTCATCCAGCGAGATGCAGATTGTATGGCCACAGTTACTTCCTTGTGCAACGAGGCTACACCTGAGAGCAACGACGAGCTGCGTCTATGCACGGTGAGCAAAGTTGCTGGAAGCAAATCCCAGAAGCATTTCAGAGGTATTTCTACTCCTGATGATGTCATGGTTGAGGTGCGTTCTGTTGTGTGCCTCATCCAATAGGAGTTGAGAGTTCGATCCTTTAGTGAGCAAGGCTTCATGGGATTTGTAGTCTGTTTTGGACTCCCTTTGTTTGATTTGCATGATTTTTATCAGTAAAATTTATGACTTGGTATGTGGGCCTGAGTTAGGTTTTACGACTGTGTTAGGCCTGCCTTTGTCTTCTATCTGAATACATAAGGCCCAACACAACGGAGTATTGCTTTTCAGCTTGCAACTTCAGGTCTCTTTGTCCCTGACTGTCTCTGTCTCTCCGGTGTTCTCGGAAGCCTTTTCATGCCCGTCTCCATCGTCTTTGTAATGAGACACAGGTGTTTAGTGTTAACAATCACCAGGTGATGGCCCTTACTTCTTCCTCTCTCCCCAGTGACAGACACATGACCATGTCCCGCTCCACACCCTTGCTCAGCAGGTAATGTTGTTGGGGGACATTACCTCCAACCCACTTCTGCTGATTGTGATTATATATATATATATACTCTGCTCATTCACTTCAGTGGCTGATTTAATAAACTATCTGTCATTCATCTGCTCTTGGGTCCTCGCCTCCTTCACTGAATCCTAACAGAAAATCCAGCCACAGATGGACCCAGAGGATGCAACCTCGATTAAAACCGCTCTCGCTCAGCAGGGAATGTTGTTGGGATGTCACTCTGATCAACTGAATGCTACTAATAGGGCTCTGGAAGCCATGGCAGCCTGACTGTCAAACATTGTGGCACAAGTGCAACATCTCTGTCTATTTCAGCCTCATCTCTACCTGGTGCTGCCGCTCTCCCTGTGCGGGAACCCTGCCTTAATCCCCCAGCCTCTTATGATGGTGAGACAAAGTCTTGTAGATAATTTTTATCCCAATGCTCTCTGGCCAAGGCTGCATTGTGCCTATTGCATTGGAGTGGGCCATATCGCTGCTGCCTGTCCAGTAAAAGCCACCACTCACCAGTAAATAGTGGGCCAGAGGTTCATGTGGTTCGCCAATTTCTGCCACCGATTTATTCACACTATAGTCTGGTAGCCACCCACTCACGAGCCTGACCTCCACCAAAGTCAAATTTACCTGGTTGGACCAGGCCCAGAGTGCATTTGAAGCACTCAAATTCCATTTATCCTGTGCCCCATACTTATTATTCCCGACTCCACCCTTCAATTCGTGATGGAGGTCAGTGCATCAGATGTGGGTGTGGGTGCGGTCCTCTCTCAACGCTCACACATTTTTCGCATCGCCTTACATCAGCGGAATGGAATTATGATGTCGTTGATCATGTGTTGCTTGCCGTAAATTAGAATACATTAGGACAGCCAAGAGACTCAATTCCAGATAGGCCCTCTGGGCTCTCTTCTTTGGTAGACTCAGATTTTACCATCTCCTACTGACCGGGGTCTAAAAATGTCAAACTTGACGCACTCTTCCCTCTGTTTGAGAGTCCCTCTGACTCCGGCTCCATTGACATGGTCATTCCCCACGGCAAGTTACACCCCCTGCATATTTTTCGCATTACCTTACATCGGCGGAATGGAATTATGATGTCTTTGATCATGAGTTGCTTGTCGTAACTTAGAATACATTAGGACGGCCAAGAGACTCAATTCCAGACAGGCCCACTCGGCTCTCTTCTTCGGTAGATCCAATTTTACCTTCTCCTACTGACCAAGGTCTAAAAATCAGGTCCTGATGCACTCTTCCCTCTGTTTGAGAGTCCCTCTGACTCCAGCTCCATTGACACGGTAAATTCCCAATTGTCACTGCCGTGACTTGGGAGGTCAAATCAAGGGTACTGAGAGCACTGAGGGGAGTGACGGCCCCAGAGAAAGTACCAGTGGGTCTACTTTTTGTCCCCCGATCAGTCTGACCTGCCATCCTCCAGTGGGGCCTCTCGTCTAATGTGGCTTGTCATCCAAAAGTGAGACCACATTGGCTGTGGTTCAACAACGGTTCTGGTGGCTTGCTATGGGGCGGGACATGTGACAATTTTTTTACCACAAGTAAAACTAACAAATCCCTATACTACCCTTAACCCTGTGAGACCCAAATATAAAAAAATAAATTAAAAAAAATGCCAGGCGGCCAGCTCTAAGAAGAGTTCTGGTGGTTCCAAACTTCTTCCATTTACGGATGATGGAGGCCACTGTGCTCATTGGGACCTTCAATGCTGCAGAAATTTTTCTGTACTCTTCCCCAGATCTGTGCCTCGATACAATCCTGTTTCGGAGGTCTACAGACAATTCCTTGGACTTCATGGCTTGGTTTGTGCTCTAACATGCACTGTTAACTGTGGGACCTTATATAGACAGGTGTGTGCCTTTCCAAATCATGTCCAATCAACTGAATTTACCACAGGTGGACTCCAATCAAGTTGTAGAAACACCTCAGGGATGATCAGTGGAAACAGGATGCACCTGAGCTCAATTTTGAGTGTCATGGCAAAGGCTGTGAATACTTATGTACATGTGATTTTTTTTTCGTTTTTTATTTTTAATAAATTTGCAAAGATTTCAAACAAACGTCTTTCACGTTGTCATTATGGGGTATTGTTTGTAGAATTTTGAGGAAAATGGTGAATTTAATCCATTTTGGAATAAGGCTGTAACATAAAATGTGGAAAAAGTGAAGCGCTGTGAATACTTTCCGGATGCACTGTATATTTTATAAATGATAAGATACAGATAGTTTCAAATATTGCTACACAAATACTTTCAAATTCTCAAATAAATAATTTATTCTTTAATTCAACTTGAACTTATCATTTAATTTTGACTGAAACTCAAAATGGTAACAAAGAAGACATTTTAAACTTGTGAATGATCAAAAATAGTATGTTTCTATTAGTATTTTTTTCACATGGGACAGGTGAGAAGTACAATTCATCCATGTAATGTGAAAGGTGCACAGGCAAATTTTGCTACCCCTTTCACCCAGTGTTGTAAAATTACAACATTGACATAACAAGCTCAAAATCTAATATGATCAAAGCATTCAACAGTACCTTTATATCTGCATGATCTAGACATATTACTAATCATACAAAAAAATATTTTAGGCATTTTACTTACTTGAATGTTGATTTATCCTTTCCAGTAAAACAAGATGATGTGCTTCAAGGCAGGTTTGCAGGTTGTGTGAGTTCATGGCCAGAAGAACAGGCCTATTTACAAAATCTACCATCCAATAGCGTTGCAAGGCTTAACAATAGGACCTATTAGTTGTGTAAATGTGGTCTTAGAGAGAAAAAAAAAACAAAAAAAGTGTTTATTTTAGTAGAGCTAAAATTGATGTTGTAATATTACAACAGTGGGCATCACAGGGTTAAAAGGTCAAACTCTGTAACTACCCTAAAATGTAGGAAAAAGGCTTGAAGTATTTTGATGTTTGATTGACTATGAAATGTATTCTGGTACTGTATATTCTTTAGCTACCTTTCTCTTTATCTCTTATTTGTAGTTCATCCTCCCACCGAGACATGCACTATTCACTACACTATGCCATTATACCTACCTGAGTCTGTGACTGTCCATGACTGTTTAATTAGAGAGATGTGATATGATTCTTCCTTAATTTCACTATCTGTTTAATTTCCTGTATCTTGGCGAAGGTTCTCTCATCTCTTGTTTAAAATTATTTGAAGGTTCCCGTTATTTTCAGCACAAATAACAGACAGCCCAGCCAAAAGAACTGGCAGCAAAAATTAGCAATATTATTCTAAACGTTGGCATGACTTTGGCCTTGGAGACATTTTTTAGATTAACATTTTTATTGGTTGCTCCTTCAGCATGACACATAACACAACAAAACATTTATGTGCAGAGTCAACCTTTATCCTCCTTAAACCCCATTATTTCTCTTCCCCCCTCCCAATCCAAACCCACCCCAAACCCCAACAAACATCCCTGTGGTCAAACCCGAGTACACACGCAGATAAAAAAAAAAATTAAATAAAAACAAAATAAAAAATACATACTGTATATATATATAATACACACATTTAAAACTATAAGTCCCTCTCCACTGCCCCTCCCCGAGAGCCTTCCAAAATTACCAAGTAACTGCCCCACTTTTTTCAAATAACTTCTATGCGACACCTACTCAAATGCCGCCACTCTACCCATCTCTGTGCACCACTTCTGAAATGAAGGTGCTCCAGCCGACTTCCATCCCCCGAGGATGACCTGTCTGCCAATCATAACACTGGCTAGGACTACATTTTTTATGTACTTATCTCCTATATTCATGACCGCCCCATTGCCTAAAATACAAAGTCTGGGGCAAAATGAAATTTTAGTGCCCAATACGTCACACAAACTCTGAACCCTTAACCAAAATTCTTGGATCTTAACACACCACCAAAAAACATGGGTTGTGTCCCCATCTTCTGATTGGCATCACCAGCAGGTGGGTGTGTCTTTAAGACCAAGCCTATACAGTCTAGAGGGGGTCTAATAGAATCTATATAAAATCTTAAACTGCATAATGCACACCCTTGCATCTCAAGATGTAGACTTGATGTTTTTTAGAATCCTAGCCCAAGCTCCCTCCTCCAATACCAAGTTTAAATCTTTCTCCCATAATCTCTTGAGAGAAGTTGAAGCTCCATCCCCCAGACTCTGAATTAGCAGGGAGTAATACACTGATGCCTCATGACCTTTTCCAAAAGCAGTAATCACCACTCCCAGAGTATCTGCCGCTTTAGGGGGGTGTATGCTACTCCCAAAGATAGTACAAAGCAGGTGGTGCAGCTGTAAATACCTAATGGGAATCCAAAAATGTTGAACCATATTTTCAAAGGATCTCAACACTCCACTCTCATATAGGTCACCAAGTGTATTAACCTCCCCTACAATCCACTCTGTCCAACAGAAAGGGGACTTATTAATACATAACTTTGGGTTCAGCCATATGCTTGAAGCAACATTTAAATAAATGTCCAAATTAAACACTCTGGACACTTTTGTCCATACCGCGTGCAAATGCGAGATAACGGGGTGTAACTTCTCCAGTTAGTTTGATAGAAAGGCTTTGCAGTGGCGAAATAGGGGCAAGAACTTCCTGTTCAATACAAAACCAGGGAGGGGCACTCTCAGGTGGAAGAGACCAATGAGCCAAATGTCTCAGACCGAATGCATAATAATAAAACAAAATCTTGGGTAGGCCTATGTAACCCGTATCTCCTATACCAGTTACCTGTACAAGTTCATTTTTACTGATAGACCAGTGGGCTCAGAAGACTAGATTCATCCGAGGAGAAAGAGGCTGCATCAGCAGTGAACAAACTCAGGCAAGTCTCTGGTTGGGGTAAGAACAAGGTTTGATGTATTGTAACGAACAAAACAACAACAACAAAAATAATAAACAACATAAATTGCATTCAAATAAATCTTGTACAATGAATTTAAATTCCTGTGGGTTATTTGTACTCAATGTTACCCTCTTTTCTCTTCACAGGTGTGGCAGCAGGGGCGTGGTCAAGCGTCCAACAACAACAAAAATAATAAACAACATAAATTGCATTCAAATAAATCAACAACAAAAATAATAAACAACATAAATTGCATTCAAATAAATCTTGTACAATGAATTTAAATTCCTGTGGGTTATTTGTACTCAATGTTACCCTCTTTTCTCTTCACAGGTGTGGCAGCAGGGGCGTGGTCAAGCGTCCATCCAGAGAGAGAAAGCGGTAAGGGTGCTTGCACCTGAGCTAGATTATGTTTAACACCCATCTCTAATTCCACTGAGCATGGGGCGAGCGGCATATAAGCAGCCACGCCACCAGCAGAGAGAGAGAGAGAGAGAGAGAGAGAGTCTGGCACAAGGATGGCCACGGTGCTCCTGAAGCTGTCGCGTTCATTCTGTTGTATTTGTTAAGTTGATGTGTTTAAGTAACTATGTGCCTGTAAAAGTTAATGTGTTTAAGTGATTACGTGCCTGAGAAGATGATGAGTTTGTGAAGTTGAAAAGCACTGAAGTGGCTGATTAAAAGTCTTACCTGGGCCTGGAAAACCCGCTTCCCTGTGTTCTCCTTCCCTTCTGCTGTGAAGTTTGTTACAACAGGTTTTATAGTTGTTTCTCCTGGCTGGTAAGGTAAGTTTGATATTTCTCTATTTAGATTTTAATTAATTTTACCTATCTTTCACTCTTGTAAAGCTGATGTTTATTTGTTTTAGTTATTAGTTGAATCAGCTAATTTAATTATATTAAAGCTATTTGTATTGGACTTTTATCTAATTGACTTCCTTTTTTAAGATTTGTTCTAGGATTTGATCCTATTGTTAGTTTCCTTCCTTTTAGCTGATTAAGACACTTTTATTTTCAACTCATAAACTCTTTGAAAATAAACCCATACAATTTGACCACAAATTTCAGATTAAAAAAAATAAATAAATAAATAAACAAAATAAAAATACATTCACTTGGAATGATAATACCCAAATTACACATGTAAGTATTTTAACTTCTCCAAAGGTCCGATTTTCCTCAATGAAAAAACAAAAGGATAGCTCCTCAAAAGAAAACGTCATGGTTACTTTCATAACCTCCGTTCCCTGATGGAGGGATTGAGACGTTGTGTCAATGTAGTGACACTAGGGGTCACTCTTGAGAGCCCGAAACACCTCTCATCTTTTGAAAAAAGGCCAATGAGAATTGGCAAGTGGAATTTGCATGCCACTCCCCTGGACATTCGGGTATAAAAGGAGCTGGTATGCAACCACTCATTCAGGTTTTGTGCTGAGGAGCCGAGACAAGGTCCTGGCCATTTCAGCGGGTAGTTCAGCGCTGTGGCAAGAGGGACACAACGTCTCATTCCCTCCATCATGGAACGGATGTTACGAAAGTAACCATGACGTTCCCTATCTGTCACTCACTCTACGTTGTGTCGATGTAGTGACACTAGGGGTCCCTATACAAAACGCCACAACTAGCTGAACTGTGTTGCGTGAACTGGCGGCGTGTGATGGGCAGACTGCTGTGTGCCTCGTAGTCAGCGCACCAGGCCATCACGTAACCTCCCCCAACGCTCTTATGAGCGTCGAACGGTACATCAGGAACAAGTCGACTGCCCAACTATAGGGATCGGCCAGCCCAGCCGAGGCCTCTTTTCCCTCTTTTTTCTCCCTAAAAAGTGTGGAATTTTGTTAATGGACTGGGATCCGCGAGTGTCCACATCGGGAGGGGGTGTCACTCCCAAAGGGAAGACACCATGGAGACCACACCCCACCCAGAGAAGGGGGGGGGGCGTACTTCAAGTGGAAATACATCACATGGTCTTACCGAGTCTTGTCGGAAGTATGTCATGTGGAGAGTCGCATGGTAGGTCCTACCCAAGGGGGGAGGAGTATCTACAAGCATGGCGACCAGAGCAGAGGGCCCTCTGCTCAAGGAAGACGTAGTTTACCAAGAGGGAAACTCTTGTTTGTCGGAAGATATAACACATGGGGTTACCTATGGGGAACCACCGCATGCGGAGCACCTACCTCAGTACAGGGCCTTACCAGCGCACTTACTGAGCCGGCAGTGAGTTTCTCCGCAAACTCAACTGCCTCAGGGCTAAGGAGGAAGTCATCCAGGGATCACAGTCTGTGAACACTACTGGGAGTCAAGAGCACACGTCTTCCCCTCAAGGGAGGGGAAAGGCACTATGCGCAAACAGTACACCCGGCCAGCTGTCCTGGAACTTACCACTGTGGGCGGTAGGCCACTTAAGTTGTGTGGAGCGTGAGATCCGAGAACCATGTCTGGGTGGGCCAGTAGGGTGCTACTAGGATGACTTGCTCCCCATCCTCCCTGACCTTGCACAGGGTCTGCGCAAGTAGGCTCACTGGCGGCAACACATACTTGCATAGTCCAGGGGGCCAGCTGTGTGCCAATGCGTCTATACCGAGAGATGCCTCAGTCAGGGCATGCCAAAATGGGCAGTGGGAGGATTCCCAGGAAGCAAACAGGTCTACCTGTGCTCGAACGAATCGACTCCAAATCAGCTGGACCAACTGAGGGTGGAGTCTCCACTCACCCTAAGCGTAACCTGTCGTGACAGCGCGTCCGCTGTGGTGTTGAGGTCAACCGGGATGTGAGTGGCTCGTAGCGACTTGAGGCGCTGCTGACTCCAGAGGAGGAGATGGCGGGGCAAGTTGTGACATGCGATGGGAGACCACCTTGGCGGTTGATTTAATCTACCGTCGCTGTGTTGTCCATCCGGACCAACACAAGCTTGCCCTGGATCAACGGCCGAAACCTCCGCAAGGCGAGCAGTACTGCCAACAACTCTAGGCAGTTGGTGTGCCAACGCAGCCGCAGGCCAATCAAAGAACCGGCGGCTATGTGCCCGTTGCATACGGCACCCCAGCCCGTCTTGGAGGCATCTGTTGTAACCATGATGCGTCTGGAGACCTGCTCTAGGGGAACCCCTGTCCATAGAAATGCCAGGTCGGTCCAAGGGCTGAAGAGGTGGCGACTCTGCACTCGATAACTCATCATCTTCCGTGGCGCCAGACGAGATGTCGAACCCGCCCTGAGACGAGCCGGCAATCTCGTCCGAGCGATCGGGGCAAGCGAGCATGCTGGGGAATGGGAGGTCCGTGGGGGGATACCCAGCGGAGGTGGTCCCATTGAGGTCCCCAAATCGCCCCAGTGCTAACCGGCACGGCCTCATACCCATAGGTAGAAGGACCCGAGGTGGGGATCCGCTGGGGTGCCTTGCTTTCTTACGAACGCAAGCCACGACAGCAACGTTGCCATGCTCATGTTCTCGCAATGATGACATGATCTATCCATGAACGATGTCTCCGCATGGGCAGTGCCCAGACACGTAAGACAGCGATTGTGGCCGTCGGAAGCGCAGAGATAATGACCGCAACCAGGAATAACACACAAACGGAAAGCCATCTTTAAAAAGACGCATGTGTGCTGCTCTTTCAGAAAGAAAATATACTCTTTTAGAATATACTCTTTTAAAGGTTCTGCCGAAGCGCCCAGGGACGTTCTCTGCAAACCACAGATGCAGAGGGGGAGAAGCCGCTGAAATCCACCGTAAGATCCAGCAGAGAGAGGTGAATGAACTCGGCGGATGAATTCAGCTCAATGAATAGAACCGCTTGGCTCCGAAGAGAAAATCTGAATGAGTGGTTGCATACCAGCTCCTTTTATACCCGTATGTCCAGGGGAGTGGCATGCAAATTCCACTCGCCAATTCTCATTGGCCTTTTTTCAAAAGATCAGAGGTGTTTCGGGCTCCCAAGAGTGACCCCTAGTGTCACTGCATCGACACAACATCGAGTGAGTGACAGATAGGGAACAATTAATCAGTCTATTAATTCAGTCCACAGTTATCCATGAATGATTGTACTTCAACAATCCTTGAATTTCATCCCAGGTTAGGACAAAATAAGTTGATTTGCAATTCCACTTTCTACCATTTCCAGAAGATGAGCAAGTTCATTTTCTGTATCTCTTCAACATAGGGAATTTAAAGGATTCGTTCACACCACTCAATCCACATCCAGATTGGACCAATTCAGCAGCTTGCACATCAACAGAACTCACACAAAACATCATCATAAAAAAAAAGAAAAACCTGACCTTGAATACAAAAGAAGGCCAAAAGGATAATTAGTATTTGGTACTATATACACATCGATTCAACTTCAATACAATTCCTAATAAAACAACAACAAATTATATCCATGCATATGACACTGTGCAATACATTTTTTCTTTTTAACAATAAAGACATTTCACTTAACTGTGTAATTGCCTGTATAATCATCTTGTTTTAACATACAAATGCACATTAACATTTTCATTTCACATAAATGGCAAAATTTATTTTCCATGTTACACTTATGCTGAATTTACCATTAATACTGTATCAAATAAACATTAATCGTTTGATAGCACACATTTAATATAACCTTTGTCCATCTTAAGTAAAAGCTACATTAACTCACCAAGGAAATCTATTTACATGTACATCACGAAGATCCAGGTAATTTCCGGAATCATTGAACAAACAAAAATTCAATGCATTGAATCTCCTGGAGCAGCCGTAAATATATTGGATATATTTATAACCTTCAATATTTTATAGTTATATATTTTTATATGAATAATGCATTCATTTGCTGCCTTATATTCACTCTGTTAGTGTCTTTCATTCTTTTAATCTGTTATTTAATTTTCAGTTTATTTAGTCTCTGTTACTAGCCTCTAGTAACCTGGGTTACACCTAGCCCACCTTTGTCAATCGGCCTATGCAACTTACTAAAATGTAATCTGGGACGTTAACCATTCCAAATGAAGGACTTCGCTATGCTATCAAATTGCTTGAAATAAGAGAGGGGGACATCTACAGGGAGAGATTGTAGCAGGTAGTTGAATTTTGGAATACAATTCATTTTAATAATATTAACCTTCCCAATCATAGATAAATGTAATAAAGCCCATCTGCCCACATTGCTTGAAAACCTTTTTATTAAAGGGTCAAAGTTAACTAAATCACACAAATTTGCTGGGAATAAAATGCCCAAATAATTAATGCCCTGTTTGGGTCACTGGAAGGTGCCCACCTGAAAAGCCGTTACCGGGCAGTATGCTGTTAGAGCCAAAGCTTTGTATTTTGACCAATTGACACTGTACTCTGAGAACTTAGAAAAGGAGTTAATAATTCTGTGGAGGCAAGGTATAGATCTAGTAGGGTTGGAGACAAATAATAAAATATCATCTGCGTAAAGCAAAAGCTTATGCGCCATACCTCGCGCCACAACCCCTGGAAAATCATCATCCTCTCTTATCGTGGCTGCTAATGGTTCCAGGACAAGACAGAACAATAATGGGGAAAGAGGGCAACCCTGCCGGGTGCCCCTATCCAGAGTAAAGTCATCTGAAATTAATCAATTTGTTTGTACTGCCCCTACCGGGTGTCTATAAAGTAACTTTATCCATCCAATAAAAGTATTCCCAAACCCGTATATTTCCAAAATCTTAAAAAGATAATCCCATTTTACCTTTTCGGCGTCAAGTGAGATGACAGCGACTGTCTGAGCATTTGCCATTGACCACATGATATTGATGAAACGCCTAATTTTATGGCCTTGGAGACATTTAATTGTGTGTGTTAGAGTACACTACCAGTCAAAATTTTGCACACACTTGAATGCATGCTTCCCATGATCTTAAAAACCTTTTGATCAAACACACTGTCCTGAATCTAAGCTTGTGCTTAAATTAATTTCTTAGACAAATAATACACTTGTTAATGCATGAACTGTCTTGTCTATCTATCTATCTATCTATCTATCTATCTATCTATGTTTATTTGTTTGTTTGTTATCACTCCTCTACTCTAAAGGAACCTTTTGTTATCTTTTCATCAATTGAAAGCATGATGAACTGTTTCAGTGTGTGATAGCTATAAAGGTTACATTTAAAAATCATTAACATGAGCAGCGTCAGGTCCTGTCAAAAAGTCAATACTCAGTTCTTTATGTCTCATGGAGTAATTATCCCCTTTATAGGGAGCAGAGCAGCTCGCCAATAACAATCGTCCGGCGAGCCATTCATTACTGTCTACCAAACCTGACTTTGGGCTTATTATAAACATTAATAATGGAAAATAAAACCTAATTAGTAAACAAATGCAATCACTCAAATGTGTGTCAGAGAAAATATACACTTGCACTTGTTTCTCTATCTCTCTCTTGAACGCATGCACACATTACACAAATCATGCACAAATACATATAGTGGCATGTGAGAAATGTAGTCTGTTTTCTTTTATCTAATGAAAAGCAAAAGAGGGAAATTAAATAAGTGTTTATATTTAGAAGGATGCACACAAAAAGAAAAATAAATAAATGGGAAGAGAAAAAAAAACACTCCCCTTTCTTCATTTCTTGATCTCATCATTAGCTATAACACTCCACCACCACTCGCCCCTCAGCGACCAAACATTCAATTAGCATCTAATGAGGCTTAATACATGGTAAATACATGCACCCGCTAAAGGCAAACAAGCGCTCCTGATAGGGACGGATAAAAGAGAGAGACATATCCACTGCCATGAATAGTCAAATCATTATTGGCCAGGGTTTTTAAACACTACTCAGGCGTTGAGTCAGTTCTGTTTGACCCTAGAACATGGTGTGCTGGCCTGCAGTGTTTGGGATGGTGATCAATATCAAAGGTTTTTATCTCGCATCTTGGTCAACCGGACAAACAGATAGGACCGTCCCAAACTCACGTCATTGGTTTAGCCAATGTTGATATGTCAGGCTGGTCGGAATGCTCAAACAAACAGAGCAATATTTTGAAAGCACCACTGTGTTTACACTTTTCATGGGAATCAATCTATGAATGGACTAGTTATACAGTAGTTGTTTTTGCATATTAAGCTGGGATAGAAGGAAGCATTTTAACTAGGGTTGTCAATTGATTAAAATTTTTAATTAATCAAATATATTAATATTAGCTGGTAAAGGCCCCCAAATAATAAATAAATGCCACATTTTATTATTTAACCACATGTGTCAAGTTAAATGTAGTTTGAAACCCATCCCAAAACCGTGTCATTCTGTTGTGCTCCGTGAAGCTGCATGTCTTCGAAAACAAGAATGTGTCCTATAATAATTTTGTGCTGCCTGCTCTCGTGTGGTTTGGCAACAGGTGAAATTATGCTTACGTCACACCGCAGGAATCCCCACTTCCGGATTCTTTCGAGCAGCAGATTTTAATGGTGGAAATAGGCAGTGCTGCAGTTTTAATAATCTTTTAAGCTTTATAGAATGTAATAATGTATTTTAATGTTAATAAAAGTTATTATAAAGGAATATCTATGGTTTACAATGAAGAAGGTGTGTGGGTTCTTCTCTGAAATATCGGCAAAACAAGTATAAACATGGTTCAATAAGCCTGTATGATTATGTCGGACATGTAACAGGTTGATGAATACACATCCTCACACGTTTAACACACTTCTAAAGCCTAAGAATTTGGGTACCAAAAAAACTACCACATAAATCTTTCACAAACAGTAGTCCATGCGCGGCGGTGGTTGAGACGGGACCCGTTCCTCCCATTCGTGTAAGGTGGTCTTGATCATATAAGATCATCGTTAGATCATATTTCACCTCTTATCTGTCACAGTGATAGCACTTTGGAAATTTAAAACAACCATTTGCGATCAGAATTTGCATGATTTGCATGTAAAAAAAGTTAATATCCACCAACAGCTGCTGCAGGTCAGTTGTGTATAATAGGGCAGACGCGATTACAATGACGGTGACCCGTGAATTATCATCATTTATGTAAAATCCTGAGTTTTTCCTGATGCAACGATCTGGTTGAAATTTAAAGAAGCCCTAATCTCCAATAATCTGTGGTAAACTTAGTGTTTTAAACCCCACAAACAGCACTTTTTGGGCAGTTTCAGCGCAATTTGAGTGAAGCGCACATAGACAGTAGTTATTTTCTGGGCAACCAAAAGAACCCGGAAGGGGCGGGGTGGAGTGTTTGTTTGTAAACAGTAACTTCATCTGTAGCAGGGGCTGGGACTTGAATTGTTCTGATGGTAGGAAACATACTTATTTTGGAATTAACACAGATCAGGGGACATGATTTATTGCATTCTTTTATAACAATCTATTTTTTGTATAATTAAATAGCACAAGATTAACACATTAATCACCAGCCCTAATTTTAACATTGAAAATATTACACACATCACTGTTATGTAACTATTACCTAAAACAAATCATTTATCTTCTGAGAATTTTTGAGCATACTAAATAAGGGATAATATGCAGTCAGACGTTCATTGGTGGTGTATTTTGCAATAAAGACCAGCTGACTGTACATTATCCTGCTTATTAACAATAAATAAAAACATCTGGCATGCACTATTGATTTGAGTTTAAATTCTTGTAATATGTGAGAAGAATGACATTACAGAGTCATATGAGAGACACGAAACCAGCACAGCTATGCAGGAAATCAGTTGTCTGAGACAACAATGTAACAGATAAAGGACTGACAAGGAGGAGGCGGGAACAGGCTGAACAGTCAACATAAATGTTTAAGGATATAAATGAACTTAAAACAAACGTAAACAAACACAGACACATATGCAATGTGGCGAACCTGGGGGAGAGATGAGGAGAGGCATGGGCAGAGGGAAAGGGTGAGTGGAGACACACAGAGAGAGAGATAGGAGAGAGAGAGAAGAACCTGCTCGCTGGCTCCTGGATGCGCTGTCGCCCAGTCCTCAACTGCTCCTCCGCCCTCTGGCGGACGCCAGCTCACTCCTCCCCCGGCAGACGGCAGCGAGTCCTCTGGCCCCTGGCGGACGGAAATGCTCTTCTCCTTCTCAGCAGGCGGCCGCAGTTCCTGCGGCTCTTGGCAGCCGGCAGCGACCCCCTCCATCCCCAGGCAGACGGCCGCGGCTGCTCCCCTGCCGGATGGCAGCAGCGAGGACTCCGCGACAGCGCATCCCTCCTCCCTCCCGTGTTTCGACACCACTGTAACAGGTAAAGGACAGGCTAGGAGGAGGCGGGAATCAGCTGAATAGTCAACATAAAGGTTTAATGATAAAAATGAACTTAAAACAACATAAAACATAAATGGACACAGACACACACAACGCGGCAACGTGCGTCTCTCTCTCTCCCAAACTGCCAGCTCTGGCTGCCCTATATCTTGCTCTCCCAATTATCAGCTGATTCAGCGCCGTCCGTGCTCCATCATGGCCCGGCCACACCCTCTTCATCATTACAAACAACATAGCAGTAATTATACAAATGTATTTGACTGCATATTGCTGTGACTGACCTATCAGTCAAACATTCCAGAGAACACCAGAGATTATACTAGATCCAAGAGTTTGCTGCATTTTTAAACTATATTGTTAAATTGACTGAAAGAGGACAGTTTGTGAGAGATAAGAATCATTAAGTGGCCATAGAATTTGCCCTGATCTTGCTGTTTTGATTAAACATAATAATTGTCTTAAAATGTTAAGGCCACGATGCTCTTCTGAGGCAAGAATAATTATGCAGGAAATAACTCTAATGCTGATGTTTAGAGAGACAGACAAAGACAAATTGAAATGGAGGGGGGGTTGGGATTGTTTTTGTTGTTATAATCTCAACACACCTCCCAATACGCACACACCCAAAGCACTTCACAGAAGATTTATTACAGCCAAGCAGAAATATTATCTTCTGAAGGTGCCATTCATCAACCTCACTTTGTAAACCACTGAATTATATGATGGAATTATGCAGATCAGGGATGTCTGAGGGAGGATTCCATTTGGTATACTTGACAACCTCAGGTGCTCGTACCCGAGCCCTAAATACAGCCCTGAATACAGCTCTAAGCAGTATGGTCAATTAATGACCATTCTTCATAGAGCCAGAGCAAGAGTGGTGGGGGTAAAGAAACTCACTAACTTGAATGTAATTGTTAATGTGATTTTAAAATCATGGCATCATCCAATGATCTATCTCTATCTCTCTCTCACTCTCTCTCTCTCGCAATCTTCCAAAAATAAAATTTTTGCATTTTTTGAGTTCTGAGGGGAAAGTTAAGGTAATATACTATATATACGTATATACTGTATACACACACACACACACACACACACACATTATTATAGAGAAGATATCAAACAAAATATATATGAAAAAGATAGATTTAGTAGCTTGAAATCTAGAACCTGAGCCTGTATTCACAAAGATTTTTATCTTACCACTAGGAGTTCACCAAAGAGTTCCTAGCTAGGAGTTTTTGCTAAAAAAACTATGCACAAAACTGCTAAGAGCAAGTTTTAGTAAGGAAATCTTAAGATAAATGTAAGGCGGAGTTGACCTCATTGCTATAGATGACGTCACGTTTTATTAGCACGCTGTTTTGGTAGCCCTCAGTGATTGGTAGACAGGGAACTGCTATTTTGTCAGCTAAGACAGACAACAATAATACATATATATATATATATATATATATATATATAGACACTGATCAGCCACAACATTAAACCACCTGCCTAATATTGTGAAGGTCCCCTTCGTGCCGCAAAAACAGCGCCAACTATTCTTCTCACCACAACTGTACAGAGCGGTTATTTGAGTTACCGTAGACTTTGTCAGTTCGAACTAGTCTGGCCATTCTCTGTTGACCTGTCTCATCAACAAGGCATTTCCGTCCACAGTGCTGCTGCTCACTGGATGTTTTTTGTTTTTGGCACCATTAAGAGTAAATTCTAGAGACTGTTGTGTGTGAAAATCCCAGGAGATCAGCAGTTACAGAAATACTCAAACCAGCCCGTCTGGCACCAACAATCATCCATATGATTATCTAATCAGCCAATCGTGTGGCAGTAGTGCAGTGCATAAAATCATGCAGATATGGGTAAGGAGCTTCAGTTAATGTTCACATCAACCATCAGAATGGAGAAAAATGTGATCTCAGTGATTTGGACCGTGGCATGATTGTTGGTGCCAGATGGGCTGGTTTGAGTATTTCTGAACTGCTGATCTCCTTGGATTTTCATGCACAACAGTCTCTAGAATTTACTCTGAATGGTGCCAAAAACAAAAACATCCAGTGAGCGGCAGTTCTGTGGATGGAAATGCCTTGTTGATGAGAGAAGTCAACAGAGAATTGTCAGACTAGTTTGAACTGACAAAGTCAACGGTAACTCAGATAACCACTGTGTACAATTGTACAGAGCCATGTGAGTCACTCTCAGGAGGACTTCTAAGCTGTCGTGGGATTTGGAGCTACTTTAAACGTTAAAATGCGTCATGAATTACTCTTAGATTAACATTTTACGAGTCCTAAAATTAGGAGTGACACGGCCTTAATTTTTAAGAGTTGCCCCTAAATTTCCGCATTAGTCTTATGATTTTTTGTGAGTACGGACCCTGGTTTCATATTTATTGACTGTTCAATTATCATATTAAGAAAAGCTATAAAAAATTGGAAAATATAATTACTTAAAAGGCTGAAACAAATTGTCTCTTTCTACAATCAAATGCTGAATAATATTAGTTGTGCATAAAAAAGTCACTTAAGTCACGTAACGGAAGCAGGGATAGCAGACATCTTATTAGAACATAATTACTGAACTACACTGAACACAACACTGCCTTCTTGAAAAGCGCATCCCGTTGTAATTAAGACAAACTTATACCTATTTGTATCTTGTGTGCTGATATTATATGCTAATTGAATGTAAAACAACAAATTACACTGTGTTAGCTGTGCGAGAGGAGGTCTACTGAGAGGTGTTCAATCGTTGTCTACATAAGCCTTTCTTACAGCAGGGCAAAACGTAGGAGAATATACCTGCATTTTAGATTTTAGTTTAACAAAAAAATAATGGGAATCATTATTCATTAAGAATTAGCATTATTCATTCATAATTAACATTTTCTCTTTTGCTCTTTTAGTAATTTTTACAAGTTCACAAAATGAAGTTTATATATATAGCTATATTAATATACAGTAGCTATGTGTCTACTGTACTTACTAATAGTACAATGTTAAATGATTAGCGACTGAAGCATCTACTATAGCACAGAGCTAAGTACCATTCTCAGAATCATACTTTTTTTCCCCTTATGCTTTGCACATTAATTGCGCCTGAACACTGCCACATGAAAAATAAATTGCTTTTAATTTGTGATTTCCTTTTTGCTACTGCCAGCGTCACTTAATTTAATTAGCTCTGAAACTGTTGATCGTGTTCAAAAGCTTCAGCCACTCTCGAAAATGAAAAGACGCAGGCTCTTTTTATTTATTCATTTTTATATGTGTGACCCCCCCCCCCCCCCCAAGTACTCAATTAAGAGAATCGTTCCCTTTCAACTAAAATGAATGTTATTTAAACCAATTAGCATAGACTGGAAAATCTCTCGTTAATGAGAGGAGCACGGGTGAGTAAACAGAAATGTAAAAATGAAATTAGAGGAGAGCCTCTTCTTGTTGGCCCAGAATAATTACACGCTTAGTCGCCTAATTGTGTGGTGTAAAGCACTGCAGTGATAGTAACAGATTGCCGTGTTCATTAGGCTGCAATGGGCCACCTGCTGCTGGGGCTGCCGCACCCCCGCTCTCCATACATGTGTTTATCCCAGGGGGGAGGGTTTTTTAGACCCAACACTCAGTGAAAAGCAAATGAGCCAGCCAATATGCCGCAATGATAATGAGTCTTATGTGTTTGCTTTAAAATTGTCCAGTAATCCCTGTTTTCCTCAAATGTTTTAGGGTATGTGTGAGTCTTTTTGGTCTCACCCCTTAATATTAAATTTTATTATTTAGGCTAAATTTTACAGAAGCTATCCTGTTCTGCTGGACTGATATCTGTCTGCAAAAAAGGGGGTGTTACTCAAACACTGTTTTCATTTCTAATTAAATATTAAATTATTGGCCTAAAGTATAAATCTAATTAATTCAGTGCGGGTGATTAAGATCTCAATCTAAATCTTTCCTCTGCATGGTGGCAGATGCACTACATCTGATCTCACAATTTCTATCCATTCTGTGATATAAAAAGATAGATGGCAAATACATTTTTTTGCTATATTTCTCTTGTAGAGAAAACATAGAAATAGAATAAGAAACCAAAAAAGAGAGAGCCCAAATTAATGAACATAATATCACATAAGCTAATGTGCTGTTGTACTGAATATCTGCAGTGTTGTGTGGCCATAAATCACATATTTAGAACAACAGCACAATTTATGTTGAGAGTGGAGTGATATTGCTTTTATACAACAGTGAATTTGTAATGTGAATACAGCCTATAACGTGAACACAGACAAGCGAAGACATACAAACACATTGCAGCATCCCAGTGCTGTTATAATAAATATCAACACTCTTGGAACACTGCTTGTCCAGTCAGATTAGAGGACCGGAACTAACTGTTGTATAACACAATACTCATTCCTAAGGGGGCTAATTAGGTATTCACAATAAAGACCCCATGCAATCACTTGATAAAGGCAGTTACCTTTTACTGTTTATGTATTTCATGTTGAAAAAGGAAGATGGGACGGGACATATCAAAGTGTTTTTCTCTTTATTAATAGCCCATAGCCTTTAGTTTACATCAAAGCTGTTAACCATGATTTGCTATTTGCTATTGCAAGTGCAGAACATTGTCATTCTAGAGAACATGGATACACCTGCGAGTGCAAGATAAGCCATACATTTTTTTGGTTTGTTTACCCAGAAAAGAAAGACTATAAATGTTAAATGTGCATATCTGCTAAAAAATTATTTTGTCAGCTTTAGTAGTCTACACACTCTCATAACAAACAGTCACTAAAGCGACTTTTTGACTGCACCACCAAAACGTCACCCTTAGTCTGTATTTTAAATGTCACTTTGGTGCCTTAACTTGTTTCGGAGGATTCCATTACTCAAAGCCAAAATATAAAAATGAAATTAATGAATAAAGATTATTTGGTAACACTTTACAATAAGGTTCCATTCATTAACATGAGTTAATGCATTAGGTATCATGAACTAACAATGGACAATATGTTTTCAACAGCATTTGTCTTTGTTAATGTTAATTAAATTGTTAATTGTTAGTTCATGTTAGTTCATAGTGCATGAACTAATGTTAACAAATAAAAGTTTTGTTTTAAAAAATGTATTACCATATGTTGAAATATCATTAACCAAGATTAATAAATGCTGTAAAAGCATTGTTCATTGCTAGTTCATGTTGACTGATGTAGCTAACTAATGTTAAAAAATTGATTGGTTTACCAATTTATTTACTTGTTTCTTTATCATTTCATTATTTATTTCATTATTTATTTATTTATGTATGTATTTTTGTGCAGTGGGACGCTAAGGGAGTTTTTAGGATGCCCAAGTTGCGGCTCAAAAATGAGAAAAGCACTATATTATAAAATAAATAAATAAATAAATAAATTAAAATAAAAATAAAAAAATCACTTTGCAAGTAAGCACTTGCAAGTGAATGTTGGCCAGAAACTTGAAGCTCCAAAAAGCACATAAAGGCAGCATAAAAGTAATCTATAAGACTCCAGTGGTTAAATCTATGTCTTTAGAAGTGATATGATAGGTGTGGGTGAGAAATGGACCTACAGAGCTGAAATATTCTTCGTAAAAATCTTCATTTGCATTCTGCAAAAAAAGAAAGCCATGTTTCTGGAATGGCATGAGGGTGAGTAAATGATGAGAGAATTTTCATTTTTGGGTATAACTAGACAATGAATATAGAAATGAAGTAAATATATATATAATATATATATATATATATATTTGGCAAATTATATTAACATGTACATTTTATATATACAGAACAGAATATTGAGTCAATAAATAAAGAAAATGGCAGAATACTTACAGATTGCTACTTGTGCAACATAATTCCTAATTTCAAATTTAACCCTCCCCTCTTAGTTTTTATTGATGCAAAATCATCATTGACTTTGTCAAATCTGCCCAGCAATCACATGGTTGATACTTATTTTCTCAAGACCACTTAGTCGATCCTGTGTCACGATGTACCTATACTGCTGATTATGGTTATCTTATGATTGTTCAGAATGTAAGAATGCATTTTGAACATCTATAATCCTAACCATTGATCTTGCAAGCTCTGTGCGGGGTGGCATGATTTGGGGCACCTCTCACCCATCACGATCTTGCGAGCTCGGGGCATGGGCGGGGTGACATGATTTGGGGCACCTTTCACCCATTGCGAGCCAGGGGCGGGATGGCACAATTTGAGGCACCTTTCTCCCATCGCGATCTTGCGAGCTCTGTGCAGGGGCGATCGATCAGGTACCCTGTCGTGCCGCCACAGGGAGCGTTGCCGCCCTAGGCGCCTGCCTATATCGCCTATGCCAGGATCCACTACTGGACTGCCTGTATGGACCGGAGCATTTTCAGTAATTAAAACCTTAAATTTCACTTTGTTCATCAAACAAAGTCATTGCATAGCTTCAGGAGACTTGGAAAGCAGCATAATTCATTTGAAATACTTTAATAGTGCTTTTGTGTAATTTTTTTTTTAGAATAAATTGTGACTGTGCTTTTATCTTCTGGTTTCATGTCTTATATTGTTTAGAAGTGGTTAGATTTTGGGGTAAGGGTTGGGGTTAGGTGCTCAAAATATCTAATGTAATGGAACTAAACTTATTATGGCTGTAAATGCATCTGCCTTTACATGTTTTATAGTGTTGAGATGTGGTTAGGTTTAGGGGATCTTAAATATTTATATAATAGTATAATATAACTGAACAAATATATTTGTATATAATAAAGCATATTAACACACATGACATCAGAATTTGCAGAGTCTATGATGGAATCCTCCAAACTGAGGTGAGAATGTTATAACAGTTCTGTTTGCGTTGCTACAGTGATGTTTCCCTAATGAGACCTTGTGGGGGTAGACTAGAATTTAAATTGCCTTAAAGCCAATAGACTTGATTACTAAAAGCCACACAAGTTTTGTTTTGGAGTCTTTAATGCTACTGTATATCCACAAAAAAAGTGTATTTATTTTTGTCCATCTTTATTCTCTCGTGGGACAAAAGTTAATTGATTTATCTTACAGTATGTAGAATAAGATGCCCATCATGACACACACGAATATATGGATGTTATATGGTTTGATGTCCTAATAAACCAATAGCTTAACAGAGTAATCCCCTGAAAGGGATGAAAAAAGGGGGTCAATCCCTCAACTGACAAGTGTCAACACATTGTTTTAAGCCAGGGGTTGGCAACCTTTTTGACATGGAGTGCCATTTTTTATTTTCCTGGTCAATGGCTTTGCCGAAATTGTGTGGAATCTTAAATATTTCTTATATTATGTCATACTACATTTTTTAAAATCACACAGAGGGGTAATCACTAGCGCGCAAGCAACAGCGAGAGAGGAGCAGGCTATTTTATTTATAAGAAGTTTTTCGCACCTGCATTCCAATCTACATCTTGATGTAATCCTTCCTCATGATCACGCAGTGTGTTTTCATCAGCTGAATGCGAGACTAATCGCTATTAAAGTTTGACAAGACTCGCGCTGCACGTGCAAGCCATTCGGTGAATCGCACCTGCAAAATCCTAATATTTTATTTCCAGGTTTTATTTACATTTTGAATACTCAGATTTTTATCAGATTATGTTTTCTCCTTTAATCTTTTAATGTAATTTTGAATGTGACCATGGTTTTAGGAGGGTGTACCTGTGTGCTGGGTTGGAAACCTCAAGGATTAATAATGGTAGGGGGCCTGGGTAGCTCAGTGGTAATATACACTGGCTACCACCCCTGGAGTTCACTAGCTTGCTAGTTCGAATCCCAGGGCATGCTGAGTGACTCCAGCCAGGTCTCCTAAGCAACCAAATTGGCCCGGTTGCTAGGGAGGGTAGAATCACATGGTGTAAACTCCTCGTGGTCGCTATAATGTGGTTCATTCTCGGTGGGGCGCGTGGTGAGTTGAGCGTGGTTGCCGCAGTGGATGGCGTGAAGCCTCCACATGTGCTATGTCTCCGTGGCAACGCGCTCAACAAGCCACGTGATAAGATGCGTGGGTTGACGGTCTCAGACGCAGAGGCAACTGGGATTCATCCTCCGCCACCCGGACTGAGGCGAATCACTATGTGTCCATGAGGACTTAAAAAAGCACATTGGGAATTGGGCATTCCAAATTTAAAAAAAAAAAAAAAGGATTAATAATGGTGTTTTCCTCATTACATCACGTGTTGTTCTGAAAGCAAAAAGAAACAAATGAAACATGGAATGTAAACTGTCATCCGCGCAGCCTGACCGAAGCAAAGCGGGAGCGTTTACATGTGTGATTAACCGAAAGTGATGCGCTGCCGTCTTCTGATGCGCTAATGGCTTGCACGCGCTGAACAAGTCTGTTGGGTATACTGCAGTCTCGTCACATTTTAACTTTTTGTTTAGCCTCCCATTCAGCTCATGAAAACACACTGAGTGATCATGAGGAAGGATTACATCAAGATGTATATTGGAATGCAGGTGCAGAATTTCATATGAATAAAATAGTCTACTCCTCTCTTGCCATTGCTGGTGTGCCAGTGATTACCTCTCCAGGTGCCAATGCTGGCACGTGTGCCATAGGTTGCTGACCCGTTTTAGGCCTTTTTCTGGATAAGGCTCTTGAAAACAGGATCCTGTTTGGTGTCTGTTGGGGATTGCTCTGCCATGTAACAAAGGGAATTCTCCCAGTATAGATTATCAATGAACAGACACATTCCTGACGATTAAAGCTATAATTACTAACTCATGTGGTTGTTTAGTAATCTAATAAAGCATGTCTAATATGGGAAACCAGCCAATGATTTATTGATGGAATGGGACTAGAAGTGGACATCACATAGATGTGGTGTCTTGGAAGACAGGCTGGGACAGAGAGAGACAAAACTGCCAGATTCCTTGATATTTTACCACAGTGTAAATTTTACACACAAAACAGCAGTTGTTTTCATGTATTATAAAAAGTATTTTAATATTATATTGTATATATAATTTATTCATATTATTTATTATTTTACTATATAGTGTTAACCTGTCCCCTTGTTTTGAAAAAAAGAATAATAATAATTGTGGTCTCTTCTGAAAGAAGACACATGAAAGTTTGTTGTTGAACATTCAGAATTAATAAAAGTCATGAGGAAATTTAGTTAGAATAGTTCAAATTTATTGTTTAGTTATCAACGTTATTTCTATAACATATTTATTTAAAATAATATATGATACTGACCTTCTTTAGGCATAGAAACACAATGGAGCTAAAGCCACAAGTCTGCTAATGTTCTATTTAAAATTTGAGGATGATAACTTTAAAACTCTGGAGTTAAATTAAACATTTTCCAAGACCATGTCATGTTATTCTGGCCGCATTTAGCATTAGCGCCTAAATGCATAATGATAAACAGGACAAAATACACATTATCTGGTGTATATTTCTTACTTCCAGTCATAATCAGGTTGTTATAGCAGTGTATTTCCATTAATATAATGAGGCAGAAAGCAGATTATTTATAGAATATCCAGCCTGCAGCTGATAGCAGATGTTTAGCTTTCTTCTAACTGACAGCTACAGAACTGTCAGTAATCATATACCATATATCAGAGACTACATGGAAATAATAGACAAACCATATATTTTTGTATTCATTTATATAGGTCCCAACAGTTAACTCATTAGTTGTATGATTTATACATAATTTATCCTACTATGGCATGGTATGGGGAAGTCTCTTGTCATGTGGGCACTGAGGTAGGCATGATTTCATAGCAAGCCTTCTTTGCTTAAAGATATTTGGAATGAGAAATGAACTAGTGCGCCTCTAGCTTCCTGGAGGATTGGAAATCACCATATGAGAGTGTTACAGCGTGTCAGCGCATCACATCACATTAATTAGTGGAAAATGGACATAATTCTTCATGAATTAAATATGAGAATCCATCAATATTTCTGCAAATGTGCACACTTTTGGACTAAATGTTCAATTGGATGTTGTTCACTGAAGACTGCTTGGGACAAAACAGCCATCCGCAATTTTACATCATTCAATAGGTATGTGCATTTTTTTAATGGTTTCATTTTCATAATGCTCGCTTTGATATTTTGACATATTGACTTAAATTAAGAAATTAATCTGGCAGTAAACTTTCTACTGTAAAACAGTGATCTTACATCGATGCCTGAGGTTTACAACTTTTTAATGATATATATTTTGACAAGATTAATTACATTCTTTACATTGAAACTAGAGTAACCTTTAACAAATGTAAACAAAGAACACCAAAATCATTAACAGGAAAAAACAGTGATGTAGTGATGTAGCATTTTTTCCCCCACTACACCACTACTTGTTGGAAAAAATATTTAATTACTGGCAAAGTTACTCTGTTTTGAAAACAGATGAATTAGTGTCATGCACCTGAAAATGTAGTTAAGTAAGTTGTGTCACTACTTTTAGGTAGTTATTTCTCAACACTGATTTGGGATCAGTGGTTTGGTAGTATTTTGTGGTATTGAGTGTACTCAATGTAAAGTGAGACCATAGCATCAGAGGTGGTTCTAGAATCAGTGGATATTCGGGGCTTAGCCCAGACCTCTGTGGATATGTATTGGGCCATCCTTTGATTAGATATCAGAATACAATACACTTTATAATAAAAGGTTGAATGTTACATCTGTAAGGCGCAGGGATAGACTGGCCATCAGGAGCACTAGCACTATTCCCGGTAGGCTGGTCGGTCAAGTAGTGGGCCACCCTCCCCTTGTCAGACCGCAAGATGATCAAGGTCAGATGCTTGCCCCACTCTTATTTATCAAGCGCTGCCATTTTCTGCTATATATATATATATATATATATATATATATATATATATATATATATAGTATATATATATATATATATATGTATAATTTTATTATCTTCTCTGAGGTCCACTTAGAATGTTAGTAAATTTTTTTTTTTTTTTTTTTTTTTTTTTTTTGCACCAAACATCATCATCATCATCATCAACATCAACGTTGTAATTTAGTCATATATAATAATTTCCCACCCTGTCCCTGGCTCTCTGTCTGAAATGCTTGGTTTTAAGCTGCCTGGCCTTTTAAGACTTCAATGTAAACGCCCACTGTTGTGATTGGCTAACATCATGCAACCTTTCCAATTTGAAATGCAATCCGAAGAAAATGAACCAACTCCAGACAACATTAAAACTAAATTTCAGGGTTAACACATTATGTTCACCTAACACATTTCATCTGAATGTATCAAACTGTTCACTCCAGCAAAGCATAAACTAACAAACAGTCATGACATATGAAATATTCATGAATAATCAAATCAAAATCAAATCACTTTATTGTAACACAACCATATACACAAGTGCAACAGTGGGTGAAAGCCTTGGGTGCAGTTCCGAGCAACATAGCATTCATGACAGTGATGAGACATATACTAATTTACAATAAACATCAGATTTACACAACACAATTTACATATCTAATATACACATAATTACACAACACAATATACAAATAATAATATACAATGTACAGTATACAATACACACAATATAGAATACACATACAATATAGAATACACAGTCTACAATAAAAATAGAATATAAAAAATATACAGTATGTTGTATTGTGCTGTATTGACATTCAGGCTGTCGGTTGATAGTCAGTTACCAGTGTGTTGTTAAGAGAGAACATATTTATAACAGTCCAGTGTGAGATATAAGATTATAAGATTAGTAAAGTGCAGTGCTGATGTATATTGATCGTGAGAGATCAAGTGTTCAAAAGTCTGATTGCTTGGGGGAAGAAGCTGTCATGGAGTCAGCTGGTGCGGGTCCTGATGCTGTGATACCACCTGCCTGATGATAGAAGTGAGAGCAGCCCATGGCTTGGGTGGCTGGAGTCTCTGATGATCCTCCGAGCTTTTTTCACACACCGCCCAGTATATATGTCCTGGAGGGAGGGAAGCTCACCTCCGATAATGTGTCTGGCAGTTCGCACCACCCTTTGCTGGGCTTTGCGGTTGAGGGCGGTGCTATTGCCATACCAGGCAGTGATGCAGCAAGTCTACAGTGCTGGTGTAGAACCATGTGAGGATGTGGTGGTTCATTCCAACCTTCCTCAGCCATCTCAGTTAGAAGAGGTGCTGGTGAGCCTTCTTCACAATGGCCTCAGTGTGGATTGGACTCTCTCCATCGGTGCTCCATTGATGGTGATGGGGCTGTGTTCTCTGTCTTTCTCCTGAAGTCCACCACAAGCTCCTTGGTCTTACTAGTGTGTCAGAGTATGCAATTCCTCTCTGTAGGCTGTTTCATCATTGTCAGTGATCAGACCTACCACCGTCGTGTCATCAGCAAACTTAATGATGGCATTGGAGCTATGTGTTGCCACACAGTCATGTGTGTACAGGGAATACAGGAGTGGGCTGAGAACACAGCCCTGCGGGACTCCAGTGTTGAGGGTCAGTGATGAGGAGATGTTGCTGCCCATTCTAACCACCTGGTGTCTGCTTGACAGGAAGTCCAGGATCTAGATGCACAGCAAACTGTTTAAGCCCAGAGCCCGGAGTTTCTCATCAAGCTTGGAGGGCACTATGGTGTTGAATGCTGAGCTATAGTCTACAAAAAGCATTCTCACATATCTGTTCATTTTTTCCAGGTGGGAGAGAGCAGTGTGTAGTGTAGATGCAATGGCATCATCCAGTGGAGTGGTTGTTGCGGTGTGCAAACTGCAGTGAGTCCAGTGAGGGAGGCAGCACAGAGCAGAAGTAATCTCTGATTAGTCTCTCAAAGCATTTGCTGATGATGGGGGTCAGAGCAACAGGACGCCAGTCATTTAAGCAAGTGATTTCAGATTGCTTTAGTACTCAGATTCTTGCTTGAACCGTCAGATCCTGCCAGAAGACAAATGGCAGGGGAACTTACTCCTCATCAGGACGGGACCTAAACTGGTGGTGAAGGGGTGGATGGGGGATGAAAACAATGCACATGATGCGATACCTGACAGCTGCAGATTTATAAAGAAGATGCTGGATTATGATTGGACGAGATGCCTAAATTAAATTTATGGTGTATGTTACAACGAGACTTCCTGACAGAACTACCACTACACTTCCATTTCTACCACAAACACTCGAAATAATGAGAATAATCATAATATGGGGATAGAATAGTTTCCTTTGGTGTAAGACCATTCCATCGGTTCAGCGCTCAGATTCTCGATCAAACCCTCAGATCCTGCGGGAAGATGAACAGCAGGGGAGAGGAAAGTACCCCAAAAGGAATTTTGGCCTAATTAAAATTAAACCCCCAAACGTAAAATAAAAATAACAACTCGGAATGACAAACCATAACTTCAGAAGGTGAAGATAACCTGGAAAAAAAGAAAGAAAGAATTGTATGAAACACAGGATATGACTTAATACACATTGACCTATGAAAGTGTGCGTACTTGTGTCGTACAATACAGAAGCATAGACTAGCTTGTGTTAATTCAGTGGTTCTCAAAGTGTGGGGCATGCCCCGTAGGGGCGAAGGTATTGCCAAGGAGGCAGATGCTTTGGGAGAGGTGATTGCGGCTTTTGGAAAAGGTCATGAGGCATCAGTGTACTACTCCCTGTTAATTCAGAGTATGGGGGATGGAGCTTTAACTTCTATTAAGAGATTATGGGAGAAAGATTTGAATTTGGTATTGGAGGATGGAGTGTGGACTAAGATTCTGAAAAATGTCAAGTCTGCATCTAGAGATGCAAGTGTTCGCCTTATGCAATTTAAGATTTTACAAAGATTTTATTGGACCCCCTCTAGATTATATAGGCTTGGTCTTAAAGACACACCCACCTGTTGGCGATGCCAATCAGAAGTTGGAGACACAACCCATGTTTTTTGTGGATGCGTTAAGATCCAAGATTTCAGAATTATTTGTGTGACATTCTTGGCACTCAAATTTTACTTTGCCCCAGACTTTGCATTTTGGGCGATGGGGAAGTTATAAATTCAGGGGACAAATATATAAAAAATTGGGTTCTGACTGGAATGATGATTGGTAGACAAATTATTTTAAGGGGATGGAAGTCAGACGGAGCACCACCATTTCCGGAGTGGTGTGCGGAGATGGGGAGGGTGGCGGCTTATGAGAAGATGATAGATGGAAGGCTGGGGCTGGAGGACTTTTTTTTCAAGAAGTGGGGTAGGTATTTGGCAGTTTTGGAGGACTCTAGGGGAAGGGTTGAGGAGGGAGACGTTTAGTTTAATTATGCATGTTTATTATATATTATATATTTTATTTTTATTTATTTTTTATTTTATTGTTTGTGTGTGTGTATTATTTTATGTGACCACAGGGGTGTTCTTTGGTGTAGGGTGGGGTTGGTGTTTGGGGAGGGATGTTAATGAGGGTTAAAAGTTAAATGTTGATTCGGTGTGTATATGTTGTGTTTTTCTCTGTTGTGTTTTTTCTTTGAATCAATAAAAAAATGTTAATTACAAAAATAAATAGATGACTGCCAGACTTAAGATATTAAAATTACAATTCACTTTTTCTTTTTGCCCACAGAAGCTGAGGGTTGAACTCTGTTGAACCACCAGAAACGAACACCAATGACAAATTCTCTAAAAGATTAATAAGGTGTCAAAAGCATGCAACCACTCCACTAATCAAACTAATCAAAAATTCCATTAAATAATTATTTACAATAAATATTTCACATGATAATTAGAAATAAACACCAATGGCATATTTAATAGTTAATTGATAGTTATATTAAATATTAGGTTTGCACACTCAAAAGGCCTGGTATTTAAACCACTTACATGAGAAAAATAAAACACTTTATAAAATAAAATATTTATATAACTATAAATTACATAAAGTGGTGTACCAGAAGAAGGGGGGCAAGGGATTATAATTGACAGTTTAAATATAATCTAAAATGTGCAAAAATCAAATCAAAACATGAAATGTGTTTAATAAGGAGAAGTATAGAAAGAAGCCTTTAAATGGGGTTCATGAATATGTGAATCTTTACCATGACTGAAAGTCAAGGGGCATGTTTGTTACCATAATAGATAATGATCCAGGCATACTGTTCGGTTATTTGACTGAATTTAGTAATGTCGATGCGCAATAGCCTACCACTAGGTGTCAGACGGCACACAGTGACATGTGATACTTCGCCTTTAAGAGAACAGCAACGTATACATGTTAAGTATAACAAGAAAATCTTTAACATACCATAGGAACGACAGAACACAAGAAGCATCATCAAACTTAATGGAGATAATCAGACAATGTACACTGAAGTATTATGCATAATCAAACGCATGAATGTTGAAAATGATTCCCCATGCATGCCTCATTATCATCAACGAAGTTTGTGCTCGCAAATATCTGTTCGGGAGTAAATGTGTAAAATGTGCTGTAAATATGCCTGGTCGATGAAGTGCGCAAAGTGCAAAAAGAAAATGTATAGTCAGACTACTTCTTTTAACTTAAACTTAATTTTGTGAATAAGCTACAAACAATACATTCAATCATTAAGTCTCCTCACATTCATTCTCTCTCAGGGGAGGGGTCTTTGTCTCCTCAGGTGTGAATCACATCAATATTCATGATCATCCACACCTCCTTGCATATGGCCTTTCTAACACTAAAATTGTCTTACAAAAGTTAAATTACTATATTGTTTTGTATGAATGAGTGATCAGAATGGTTTTCACATGATTTTGTAGCAAAAACTCTAGGCTACAAGATCCAGTTCTCAAAAGTCTTGTGAACAAATGTTTAGTATGTGTTATATGGCCTTATTTCAGTGACTTAAAATTTTTGTTTTTTAAAAAAACCACGCATAAACGATATTTTCTCAAAAATACAAACATGTACATAAATGTTGCTCACAAATTACTGCAGCCCAGTTGTGCTGAATACAGTGTTATCAGACTTTAGCCATTAATATGTATTTAAGCAACTGAAAAAAGCACATTAAGCCCGCGAAAGTGATGAGCTCTCGAGCGCAGCATCGGAGAGCGGGCTCGTCCAGTCGGACACGGAAGCCTCAGCTGGGCTCCTCACTTCGGGGACGATTGCCCAGTCACAGGCTGACACGGAGATGACGACATGCTTTCCTGGGCAGCTGTGCAAAGCCACGCTCCCCCTCATTCCTTTCTTCCCGGAAGTGCATGAAGAGCTGACAAGGTCATGGGAGGCACTTTTTACTGCCTGGTCCCAATCTTTTCAGCTTCCCCACCCTTACTACCCTCGATGGTGGGGCAGCCAAGGGCTATTCGGCAATACCCCAGTGGATAAAGGCACTCGCGGTGCACCTATGCACGTAGAGCTCCGCCACCTGGCGCGGGTGCCCAAAGCCCCCGTCCAAGGCCTGTAGGTTTACATTGTCTCTGATGGCCAAGGCCTACAGTGCCGCTGGACAAGCCGCCTCCGCCCTGCATGCCATGGCTCTCCTGCAAGTCCGCCAAAACGCTAAAGGAACTGCACGAGGGTAGTTCCGCCTCGGGATTGATGCAGGAACTGCGCTCGGCGCGGTCTCTCGGGCGGACAATGTCCAAATTAGTAGTCCAGGAGCGCCACCTTTGGCTCAACCTGGTTGAGATGGGTGAGGCCGATAGGACACAATTCCTTGCTGCCCCCATCTCCCAGGCTGGCCTATTCGGCGACACTGTCAAGGACTTTGTCCAGCAGTTCTTGACGGTGGAGCAGTAGACAGAGGCTATCCGGCATATCCTGCCCCGGCACGGCTCAACACACCCCATCTACTCATCTCCAAGGGCATCTCCCCATCATCACGACCACTGTCCAACACTCTATTTGGCAGGTTTGGCGATCCAGCGGTGGTCTCCCACCCCTGAGCGCCCAGCTGTGGCACAAATCTGCCCCCGATGTGACAGTCTCCACGGGTCACGAGGCAAGGCCTCTTCCTCCCCCGTCCCAGGCTGTTCTAGGGGTGGTCACAAGGAGCCAGTTAAGTGCTTCAATGTCCTTAGACTCAGCATGGCCACGACATGGTGTGGCACCTTGAGCTCCGTCCCGCCGCGAGGCCCCACCTGCTGGTATGTCCAACGACGTTGTCCCTTTGGTCCCCCTTGCACGGAACTTGGATGCGTGGCTTGTACTTTCCAATCCGTCGCGATGGCTCATCCGGACCGTCCGGACCGTCCGGACTGTCTGACTCGGCTACGCGATTCAGTTCGCCAGGCGTCCGCCCAGGTACAGCGGTGTCCACTTCACCTTGGTGAAGGATGAAAACACTGCTACTTTGCGCGGAGATTGCTACCCTCCTATGGAAGGGCGCGATAGAACCTGTCCCTCCGGCTGAGATGAAGAAGGGGTTTTACAGCCCATACTTCATCGTACCGGAAAAAGGCAGTGGGTTGCAGGAAATCTTGGACCTGTGAGTACTAAACTGGGCTCTACACAGACTCCCGTTCAACATGCGGACACAAAAACGCATTCTTGCAAGCGTCCAGCATCAAGATTGGTTCGCGGCGGTAGACCTGAAGGACGCGTACATCCACATCTCGATCCTTCCTCGACACAGACCCTTCCTGCAGTTTGCATTCGAGGGTCAGGAATATCAGTACAAGGTCCTCCCTTTCGGCCTGTCCCTGTCTCCTCGCATCTTCACGAAGGTCGCAGAGGCAGCCCTTGCCCCGCTAAGGGAGGTGGGCATTTGCATTCTCAATTATCTCGATGACTGGCTAATCTTAGCTCACTCTCGGGACATGTTGTGCGCATACAGGGACTTGGTGCTCTCACACCTCAGCCGACTAGGGCTTCGGATCATCTGGGAAAAGAGCAAGCTCCTCCCGGTTCAGAGCATCTCTTTTCTCGATTTGGAGTTGGACTCAGTCTCTTTGACAGCACGCCTCACGAACGAGCGTGCCCAGTCGGTGTTGGTCTGTTTGAAGGTGTTCAAACAGAAAACAGCGGTTCCACTGAAACATTTTCAGAAGCTCCTGGGGCATATGGCATCCTCAGCGGTGGCCACCCAGATCGGGTTGATGCATATGAGACCGCTTCAGCACTGGCTTCAGACTCGAGTCCTGAGATGGGCATGACGCCACGGGACACATCGCGTGGTCATCACGCCGGTCTGTCACCGTCTTTTCAGCCCTTGGACCGACCTCTCGTTTCTACGGGCAGGTGTTCCCCTAGAACTGGTCTCCAGGCTCTTTGTGGTCATGACGGACACCTCCAAAATGGGCTGGGGCACTGTTTGCAAGGGGCACGCAGCCGCCGGCTTGTGGACGGGCCCGCGACTGCATTGGCACATCAACTGCCTCGAGTTGTTGGCAATTCTGCTCACCCTGCGGAGGTTTCGGCCATTGATCCGGGCAAGCACGTGTTAGTTCAGACAGACAACACAGCAACGGTAGCATATGTCAACCACCAAGGTGGTCTGCGCTCTTGTTGTATGTCACAACTCGCCTGCCATCTCCTCCTCTGGAGTTAGCAGAACTTCAAGTCGCTGCTAGCCACTCACATCCTGGGCAACCTCAACACTACAGCGGACGCGCTGTCACGACAGGTTACCCTCAGGGGTGAGTGAAGACTCCACTCTCAGGTGGTCCAGCTGATTTGGAGTCGATTCAGACAGGCACAGGTGCACCTGTTCGCCTCCCAAGAATCCTCCCACTGCCCACTCTGGTATGTCCTGACCGAGGCCCCCCTCGGCATAAACGCACTGGCACACAGCTGGCCCCCTGGCATGTGCAAATATGTGTTTCCCCCAGTGAGCCTACTTGCACAGACCCTGTGCAAGGTCAGGGAGGACGAGGAGCAGGTCATCCTGGTAGCACCCTACTGGCCCACCCAGACGTGATTTTCGGACCTCACGCTCCTCGCGAAAGCCCCCCTTGGCAAAATTCCCTGAGGATGGACCTTCTTTCTCAGGGACGGGGCACCATCTGGCACCCATGACCAGACCTCTGGAATCTCTATGTCTGGCCCCTAGACGGGACGCTGAAGACCTAAGCGGTCCACAACCTGCAGTGGTAGACACGATCACTCAGGCTAGGGCCCCCTCTACGAGGTGCCTGTATGCCTTTAAGTGGCATCTGTTCGCTATGTGGGGTTCTTCCCGATGGGAAGACCCCCAGAGATGCGCAGTCGGATCAGTGCTTTCCTTCCTGCAGGAGAGGTTGGAAGGGAGGCTGTCCCCTTCCACCTTGAAGGTGTACGTTGCCGCCATAGCAGCACACCATGACGCAGTCGACAGTAAGTCCTTAGGGAAGCACGACCTGATCATCAGGTTCCTAAGAGGCACCAGGAGGCTGAATCCCCCCAGACCGCGCCTCGTTCCCTCATCGGAACTCTCTGTAGTTCTTCAAGGTCTACAGAGAGCCCCCTTTGAGCCTTTGCAGTCAGCCGAGCTTAAGGCACTTTCCTTGAAGACTGCCCTCCTGACTGCGCTCACTTCCATCAAGAGGGTAGGAGATCTGCAAGCGTTCTGTCAGTGAAACATGCCTGGAGTTTGGTTCGGGCTACTCTCATGTGATCCTGAGACCCCGACTGGGCTATGTGCCCAAGGTTCCCACCACCCCTTTTAGGGACCAGGTGGTGAACCTGCAAGCACTGCCCCAGGAGGAGGCAGACCCAGCCCTGTCGTTGCTGCATCCGGTGCGCGCTTTACGCATCTATTTGGATCTCACGCAGAGCTTTAGGATCTCTGAGCAGCTCTTTGTCTGCTTTGGTGCATAGCGGAAAGGAAGCGCTGTCTCCAAGCAGAGGATCGCCCACTGGCTCATTGACACCATAACTATGGCATATCATGCCCAGGACATGCCGCCCCCCAGTAGGGCTACGAGCCCATTCTACCAGGGGTGAAGCGGCCTCCTGGGCCCTGGCCAGGGGTGCCTCTCTAACAGACATTTGCAGAGCAGCGGGCTGGGCAACACCCAACACATTTGCAAGGTTCTACAACCTCCGGGTGGAACCGGTTTCGGCCCAGGTAGTGGCACGCAATATAAGTGGATAAGCCTGGGATAGCCAGCCGTGTGTATCGCTTGCACATAGCACCTTCCACCTCCTTTTGAGCTGAAGATGTGCGGCATTAATTCCCAGTAGTGTTCACAAACTTTGTTCCCTGGTCGACTTCCTCCAAGCACTGTGGCAGTCGAGTTTTCAGAGACTCGCTGCCGGCCCAGTACACGTGCTAACTAAGAGCCCTGTTTTGGGGTAGGTGCTCCGCATGTGGTGGTTCCCTGTAAGGCTAACCCCATGCAATATATATCTTCCGCTAATTCGTTTCCCTGTTGGCAAACTGCGTCTTCCCTGGGCAGAGCCCCTCTGCCCCAGTCTCCATGTTTGTAGTAACTCCTCCCCATTGGGTTGGATCTACCTTGAAGACTCTTCACATGGTTGGAAAGACCATGTGACATATTTTTCCACTTAAATATCCCCCCCTCTCTTTGGGCGAGGTGTGGTCTCCGTGGTGTCTTCCCCTTGGTGGCCCAGTCGGATAATCCCCCATCTTTTTTAGGGAGTGGAAAAAAGAATGGGAAAAGAGGCCATGACTGGGTTAGCCTGTCTCTATCTTTTGGGTAGTCGACTTGTCCCCAAAGGGCCGTTCGGCACTCATAACTATGTTGGGGGAGGTTACGTGTTGACCTGTTGTGCTGGCTATGAGGCACACAGTAGTCTGCCCACCACACACTGCCAGTTCACATAACACAGTTCAGCCAATTGTGGCGTTTCATATAGGGACCCCTAGTGTCACTACATCGACACAACGTTGAGTGAGTGACAGATAGGGAACGTCATGGTTACTTCTGTAACCTCCAACAAGACGTTGTGTCCCTCCTGCCACTATGCTGAACTACCCGCTGAAATGGCCGGACCTTATATCAGCTCCTCAGCATAAAACCTGAATGAGTGGTTGCATACCAGCTCCTTTTATACCCGTATGTCCGGGGGAGTGGCATGCAAATACCACTTGCCAATTTTCATTGGCCTTTTATCAAAGACCAGAGGTGTCTCAGGCTCCCAAGAGTGACCCCTAGTGTCACTACATCGACACAATGTCTCGTTCCCTCCATCAGGGAACGGAGGTTACACAAGTAACCATGACGTTTTAGATTAAGGAGGTACGTTTTAGTCATTAAAACATCCAGGTAACATTTACCTTAAAAACCTTGTCTGATTACAACATAATTTCACTCAAGTTTTGCGCGTCCTGCTTGACATTTCACTGCGAAACTACAGCCAAACCTGAAATAGCATGTAGTTTTGGTTTGCAAAAATTTTGCTATTGTCACGTTAATTTCATGAGATCAGGTTGCTCTCACCAGTACCTGATTCAGACTCAGAACACTCCCTCTCTGACCTGGCGCCTTGTGATTGTGCCTAATCATGAATGGATGTTTTACACTTTTCACTTATTGTTATATAGAATAGTATTGTCTACATACAGTATATTGTGGTGGGGTGAGCAAGAGACGGACCCTGTGGGTGTAGCGTCAGACCTCAGAGAGGCATTTATTGAAAATAATACTAAACATAAAATGTTAAAAATAGGGAAAATAGTGTCCATGGGGAATAGTTATCAAAACAGAAGGGGATCTGATGTCCTAGTGATGAAAGGGGGCGCTGTGTAGGATGGGAGTGTCCAAGGGAGATGAGGTCCAGGTATAATGGGCGGGGTCCAACGGCCGAGATGCGTTCCCCTCCTAGATCCGGGCGTGAGGGGTGGCGGCTACTCTGGCGGCTCAACTTCCCTGGGGCCACAGCGTGCAAGATTTTGTGAGGATTTGCAGGACTAGTAGCATGTTAAAAGAGCAAAGTCTGTAAACACTTGTTTCCTTCATGTGTTTATTACTATATTACAATGATGCCTGTAGGGCTTTACTGGTTGTTTAGATCAGTGTTACTATCAGAAATAATTAATAATTACTTCTTTAGTTATTAATTAATATTTAAATTAATTAATTGAATCTAACTCATTAAAACCTCATATGGGGCTTCAGTAAATGTAGTGTGCTACGTTTAGGAGTGGGTTTGGTTATTAGCAATAATTAATAATTATCAAAGATAATTACTAATTATTAAAATCAATAGAACATTGATGAGAATCAATCTTAGCTTTTTTTTAATCCTTTAAATCAACAATTATCAAAGATAATCGTTAATTGTTAACATCGATGAAACATTAATTAAAATTAACACTAGCTTATTGATCATTCAAATTCAACAATCATCAAAGATCAACAGAATATTAATAAGGATTAACATTGACGGGGCACCACCCTGGAATCAGGGACTAATAACCAGATAGTATAACAGTCTCAATATTAGATTGTTTTCTTAGGAAAATTGACATCTGAAGAATATCGATGTCAAAAACAATGAATGAAGGCTTGAATCCGAGCACTGACATCCCGTCAGCATGACACAGGTGTATGCAAAACAAACCAAAACACTTCTCTTTGTAATATAAACAAAGTTTATTTATGCAGTAATATCAATAAATAATTAATACAATGCAGTCAATAAACTTCTGACTTACAACTACAAACTAAACAGTGATATGATTAGATATGGAAATCAAAATAATCCTATAACACATGAGGGTGTGTGTGTGAGCGAGTGTGTGTGTGTAAGGAGGGACGCGCACAAAATGGCGGATGTGACTCTCGTGGAGAGTATGTCACGCGAGACTTCCGGCCAGGGAATATGGCCGCGAATATGGGCGGAGAGAAACCAGTCAATGGCGTCTACCAGTTACCGCGTGTATCAGCTTGTACGATAGCTTAGGGACAAAGCTGAGCTTTATCACGAAGCTATCTACGAGCCAAAAATGTGTGCCAGAATGTTTGTGAGGGGCCGCGTGTGTGTGTGTGTGTGTGTGTGTGGTTAGTACGAGAGAGAGAGAATTAAGTGACGGCCCCAAAGCCGATTTCGCGATCGTTGGAGAGAAAGCAGCTGTTAGTTTATCACTCAGAGACGCGGTGGACGGCTCGTAAACCGGTTACTAGGAACAAAATGTTAGAGGAAAGGAGGGTTAAAGGTTAAAAGGCTTATCCTTGGAAATTATGGGGTTAACCTGTGGGATGGGCTCAGACTGGTGTGTAAAACGCGGCTGTATGAGAAGTGAGTCCAATCTGGCCTGTAGGTGTTGAATGTACCTGTGCATGCGTGTGCAATAATTGCGATGATCCAACCACTAAGGAGGAGCCAGAGGGCAACCAAACTGATAGGATGTTCTTGGTAAGATGACGATCTGCTTATGTGACTAGGAAATATAGTGGTCAAGCCAGTCGGTTTGAGACTGAACTTCACTAATTTCATCCCTTCAGCCTGAAGCTGCTGTTGTAGGGTGTCATCAACAGTGAGGCTGTGACCTCTAAATGCGTCCATGATCTCAATTACTGCGTCATGTTTGTTGACATTGAGATGATGGAAGACAATATCGTCAATGTGCACGTTGGCTCCTTGGGGAACCATTAAGTACACCGTTTGGTTTGGTAGCCTTAGTTTAGTGGCTGTATCATGGCAGTCGTATGACATTGGGACTTCGGTGGCTGGTGTGTTAACGAGCCAGCGATTGCCTGCTCGCTCTACCCTTGTCTCTGTTCCTTCATCTTTGATGGACATTCTACCATGACACTTGTTCAGGGAATTCGGCTCTTAGGCCGCAGAGGTAGTTAGTCACCTCTCTAACAAAGGGGTTGCATTTTGACAAACCCAGTGAATGTCCTTTGTCTTGGTACACATGTTTAGGTTAGGGATAAGGTAGAGCGAGGGGTCCTCATCATGGTAGGCAAGTGTTGGTGGTGTTTTGAGGTGAATGTGTGCATTACCTCTCTGAAAAACAACATTAAATACAGACTTTAGTCTGTATATATTCTGCCTATGATGGTAGATTGAGGATAAATCCTATTTTGAGGTTCTGAGGATTTACATGGAATGGAATTTCAATGCCAAACTATATGCCAGGTGTATCTTTGAAGGTTGCACAATGGAGATAGTAGCAGATCAAAGGATTTGTTCGACAAGGTCTAGGGAGACCAGGTAATCTGGAATCCTTCCAACACTCAGACTGTTGACTGAGGAACTAATTTCCCTGAGGAGGTCCTGCATTAGATCTCTAACTATATGCACATAAATTGTCTTCTCTGACAAAGTCCCTAAAGTGTGCAAAGTGTTATTGATAAGAACGGAGTGCAAATTTACAATGACTATAGTACCCTGAAGGGTTTTACCTAGGCCCTGTAATTGTTCTTATCGGAGTCATCATCTCTGCTGGATTTTTGGATGATGGCGACTTGTCCATCTGAAGCTGGCAAACTGTTTTCTGGACTCGGTATGTCAACCTTAGCCCACGTGTGTCCACGACGGCAGTCAATGAGCAGAGCCAGTCGGTTCAGTAGGTCCTGGCCAACTAACAGTGGTTCTGTATTAATGGGACATATGTAAACAGGGTGTACTAGCGTCATCCCTTGAAAGGTGTCAATCCAGGCCTGTTTTGTGATAGACAACCTATCTTGCATGTAGCTTGTGATGCTTACGTTGCAGGTCTCTGTCTATAACGGTTTGCCAAGGGAGAGCTTTGCTCTAGCCACCTCTGCGAAGGTGTTGGAACCCATTAGACTATTTCAAAACCGGTGTCGAGTAGTGCGTGGGAGCTGAATGACCCTTATGTCAGGCTTTGCCCTTACGGTACAGATCGCCCAAGAAGGTCAGAAAAGGAGGGTGTTGCATGTTAGGTTGACTGTTTTGGGGAGCAACTTGGACCCTGTTCCCCTTTTCCCAACCTACAAAGTAAACTTTGGCGTTAACGGGAGGGGGTACATCGTCTAGTCATACTGACAAAGTTTCAGCGCCGTATTCAAAGGAATACGGGCGGACCTGGTGAACAACGGAGCACGCCAAGCTTCGTTACTAACTCAGTCAAGCATCTCCTTATATCCTCCATTTCTTTTCTCAAATCTTGTTCTCTGAGGGGATTTGAAACCTTTCCTACCCACCCACCTTCTTGTTTGGGTTTTCATTCCAACCGCGCCTTTCCTTTCGGCTGGCAAACATTTTGTTGTTTAGGCCTACCGTGACCCTGGGGGTGTGTCTGGTTACCACCCCCCCCCCCCGGTTCTGTTGCCTACCCTGCTGGCGGGGTGATTGGCGCTTCTGGGGTCCTGTTCTAGCATTCACCTTAACGCAAGGCATTTCGTTGCCTTCAGGTGCTAGGTCTGCATATGAGGCTTGGATCCCCAGGACTCTGGCGTCGCCTTCGTGCCCTCAGGCAGGGTGCACGCGTGTCTCCCTTGCCAGTCGCGCGTACCTTCTGATTTCCTGCATGGTGGGGTTGCCCATTCTGCAGTGCATCGTGACGTCATATCGCACGCACTTGTGGAGGTTGTGAAGGAAAAGAAACTTGAAAGCTCGTTCCTCCTCCAGACCTGGTGCGTTACTTCCTTGGAAGTACGTGGTTCTCAGGTGTCTGTAATACTCACGCGGAGGCTCATGCCTCTTCTGGGTGTTGGCGAAAGCAGCTATGGTAGCGGAGGCTTCGTCGATATACAGCGAATACTCCTCGCGTAGGGCTTTACACAGAGCTAAGTAGCGGTTTCGTGTACCAGTCGGTAGCATTTCCATGAACGCATGGACACTCCTTACCGTGGTCTTCTATATAAACTTGAGTTTTTCACGCGACAAAGCGTAAGGCATGTCAACCAGGCAGTGCTCAATTTCCCTAAGATAATTGTCGATGTTTGAATCTCGATTACTTGGGTCAAAGTGTTCTATGTCCCCTGCGAGGGACTTGAGTTGTCGGATGCGCAAGTGTTGGTGGCGGTATGTCCACGGGTCGTCCGAGTCATCCGAAACACCATAGTCACTCAGATCGCTATAGCGATAAGGATGACTTCCTCCCCTTCGTGGTGGGGAAGGAGTCCAGTCGACATGTGGGGGTGGACCCCGTGTTGCGTACAGCTCCCTGGCTAATGGGATCTTCGAGCTACTTACACCACTCTGGGCATGAAAATAATGTCCCCCCTCCGTGGTGTGGAATCAGTCGGTTTGAAACGCAAGGTGGCGTGACTGAAAACTGACTGAGGGGGGTAACTATAAGGAGGGGCACCTGCATCCAACCAGCGGGCTGCTGGAGGAGCTTGAAAGGTGTCTTGGAGGACGAATTCAGAGACTGTACCATTAGGGGCAGCTCGGCTCCTAGCGTGTGTCCCTGGGTTTCTCAGGGGCACATTTCTTCTATGTCAGATGTTTTGCTGTGCGTTTCAGCTGCAGTTACCTGATCTGACTCTACTCTTAGCTGAGCAGCTTGAAGCTGCCTGCACAGGGTTTCGTTTTCGTCCTGCATCTGGGCATTATCTTCCTGTGCCTGGACATTCTCAGCTTGGGTGCACCTATCCTTGGTGCAGGCTGAGATTTTCCCTCTGCACCACTTGGTAGCTGCTCTGCAGCTGGGCGAGCTGGGCCTGGTGCTCTGCGGTTTGCAGTTGGGTTCTGCGGTGATGAAGGAGGAACATTTGGCCCACTAGGTCCGGGATTGTGCGCTTTGGCTTCCTGACCGGGTTGTTGACATAATCAACTAGTTCCTGCAATGCTTCATCACAACGACTAATATTGTAGCCATTAAGGTTATCTCTCTCCTCTTGCACTGCTGGGTCGACTAACCTCTTTGGAGCTTCAGCTCCAGTCATGCAGGGCGATTGGTGACTCATTTTACTGGGGCAGTAAAAATTCTTGTGACACAGTGGCTCTGATTGCTTGTTGTTTTACAGTTTCTATAATGCTGACACGAACACACAGGTGAGAGGCTTTGACCTGTGGCTTACGGGCTACTGTTATGTAATGTGCAAATTTCACTGCGTTCTCTCTTTGGTGGATGTCAATGAAGTGACTGGGCACCTCTCTGTAACATCTAGGTGAAAGCGTTAGGAGTTAAATAACAACAACAGCAGATTTTAAGCAGACTATAGTACATTTACCAACCCCTAATTCACTCTTAAGAGCACTTTCATACCACACTGGCTTATGTTTGGCAAGTTGTAAGAAGTCAATTGTCAAACAGAACCAAACTTTGAAGTAATGATTCAAGTTATTACTTTGGATTCTTATGCATACACACTGTGACAGAACTGGCACGTAGGATCCCTCACACGGGGCACCATTTATTATGTAGGGCTTTACTGGTTGTTTAGATCAGTGTTACTATCAGAAATAATTAATAATTAATAATTATTAATTATTTCTTTAGTTATTAATTAATATTTAAATTAATTAATTGAATCTCACTCATTAAAACCTCATATGGGGCTCCAGTAAATGTAGTGCATCCAAAGAATATCGATTTTCGAAAAAAAAAAAACAATGAATGAAGGCTTGAATCCGAGCACTGACATCCTGTCAGCATGACACAGGTGTATGCAAAACAAACCAAAACACTTCTCTTTGTAATATAAACAAAGTTTATTTATGCAGTAATATCAATTAATAATTAATACAATGCAGTCAATAAACTTCCGACTTACAACTACAAACTAAACAGTGATATGATTAGATATGGAAATCAAAATAATCCTGTAACACATGAGGGTGTGTGTGTGTGTGTGTGAGAGCGAGTGTGTGTGTGTGTGTGTGTGTGTGTGTGTAAGGAGGGACACGCACAAAATGGCAGACGTGACTCTCGTGGAGGGTATGTCACGCGAGACTTCCGGCCAGGGAATATGGCCGCGAATGTGGGCGGAGAGAAACCAGTCAATGGCATCTACCAGTTACCACGTGTATCCGCTTGTACGATAGCTTAGGGACAAAGCTGAGCTTTATCACGAAGCTATCTACGAGCCAAAAATGTGTGCCAGAATGTTTGTGAGGGGTCGCGTGTGTGTGTGGTTAGTACGAGAGAGAGAGACAGAGAATTAAGTGATGGCACCAAAGCCGATTTCACGATCGTGGGAGAGAAAGCAGCTGTTAGTTTATCACTCAGAGACGCGGTGGATGGCGCATAAACCGTTCCATGTTCTTTGATCCTTTAATGGATAAACTCAGTTTGCCGGTCTCACCCGCGGTGGTGAAAATGCAACACAGTCCAATGTGGTTGGACCACAATACAGCAAATCAAATTCGTGATAATTAATACCCTGAGTATTAATAATGAGCGAACATGGCGGTCCATAAACTGTACAAGCAAAAACCTTGAAACACAAGAATAACACACTATAATATTCTGTTTCTGCCCAGACGTAAACCTCTTACTTGAATCGCATGAGGATGCAGGTGGAATGTGTGTTCATCTGTCCTTTAACTCAGACTCAGTTCCTCGAGGCTTGGGTGATGACGGGAGGCCGTTTCCTCGCTCTGTCGGTGGGCGGGTGGCTGGCGGAGAAATCAGAAACATTGACTTGATTGAAGATGGAAGAGAAATCTTTAATCTCTTCACTTCTGCAGGCAAACGGATGAAGATGCGGATTGCTCGGTGGGCTCCTTCGGATCCGTTAGAGTGTTCGGTTGAACACAGAGTGATCTCAACTCATCCAGCGAGATGGAGATTGTATGGCCACATTTTCAATCGGACATTACTTCCTTGTGCCACGAGGCTGCACCTGAGAGCAGCGATGAGCTGCATCTATACACGGTGAGCAAAGTTGCTGGAAGCAAATCCCGGAAGCATTTCAGAGGTATTTCTACTCCTGATGATGTCATGGTTGAGGTGTGATCTGTTGTGTGCCTCATCCAATAGGAGTTGAGAGTTCGATCCTTTAGTGAGCAAGGCTTCATGGGATTTGTAGTCTGTTTTGGACTCCCTTTGTTTGATTTTGGTGCGTTTTTATCAGTAAGATTTATGACTTATGTGGGGGCCTGAGTTAGGTTTTACGACAGTGTTAGGCCTGCCTTTGTCTTCTATTTGACTACATGAGTCCCAACATGCCCAACAAATCAACAAATGTTGACAGAGTATAACGACTCTCATGAGCCATCAGACTTTTGCAAACTTACATCAGGAAACTCTTGAGATAAAACCACTGATATATCAGTGAGTAAAACACAACAATAAATGTCCTTCGTCTACTACTGTAGTATTGGGTTGTTGGTCACAAATCACGATCCAATGCATTCTTGATATTCGGCCTGATCAAGAACACATTCAGGTAATTTTATCCATTCTCTTTACTTGTGTTCTTGAGTATTGGAATTGAACTTCAGCAGTGGATGATGACGTTGAACGAGTCCATGAGAACATAAGAACACAAAAAAATGCACATTGAGAAACAGTCGGTGATTTGTGGGCACCGGCGTCATAATCAAATGAGTCCGCCTGTGAAAATGAGTCTGCATCTGATGTCACAGTAATTCCTAATGATTCCATTGGCTCATTTAACTTTTATTGAGTACTATATTCACTGCCTGAGTAGAAATCCTTTTATGATGTATGTCAATATAAATTTGTAAGGGGGTCTGGTTTTGATTGTAATGAAGCTCAGCAATGGCAGGCAGATGAAGACAATGATGATGTAGGAACCCAGGTGCAGTTTATTCAAACATAAACATGTGACATGGCATGGGGCTGACTCTGGCGTGGCTGTGACATGGCCTGGAGCACACTGAGGATTCGGGGCAGAAGGTGGCACAAGCTCAGCGACCGTGACGTGGAATTCTGGCTTGGCGGCCATTACGTGGAGGCGGAGCCATGAGAGGCTCGAGGGGTGAAGCCGTGGAAGGCGGAGCCATGGGAGGCTCAAGGGGTGAAGCCATAGATGGCAGAGCCGTGGGAGGCTCGAGGCTAAGAGTCCTGGATGACTGGAAAACGACCTCCATGGTCGTGAGCATGGGCAGGGACTTGGGAACGACCTCCATGGCCATGAACATGGGCAGAGACTCGGGAACGACCTCTGTGCTTGTGAACATGGGCAGAGACTTGGGAATGACCTCTGTGGTCATGAACATGGGCAGAGACTTGGAAACGATCTCCGCGGTCATGTATACATGAAGAGGTGGGTGTACATCCCTCTGGCTGATGGGTTTGAGTGCTGTTCTCTAACAGTGCTCCCGCTTGCTCTTCTATAGCTCCCAAGGGAACATATGAATAAGCACGAGAGGAGGGGATATAAAGTGCTAGATTGTATAAAGAGGTTTTAGGAAGGTTTGTTGCATCTTTTTTCTTGGTATTAAGTGGTTTGTCCATTCAGTACTAGCGCTTTATATAGTGTGGACTGAGCCCACACAGCGCTCACTGAGATTCATTGTGTTCATAGCGAAACACTTTTGTTCTGAAAGCTGAAGTCACAACACAAATCCAGCTGAGCCAGCTCGGTTGTGCTGAGCGACCACCCCCAATGGGTAGGGGCATCAGCCACTGGTGAAAACACTGAGCACAGTTGAACCTAGCTATGTGCTTCATAACGCGACCCCCTCACTTCAACTGGATTTTGTCTTCCACTGTATTGTGCAGGACTCACTGATTTTATGCTCAGATGTACAACACCTTCGCGCCAGAGATATGATAGCGGAATTACCAGTGTGTGTGGCACAGAACAGCTTTTACTGTCTTTAATTTTATGGTTGTCAAATAAGACAGGGGGCTGGGTTCAATATTGGACTTTAGGAGCATGAATTGGACACTTATAAGTCTTAATTCAAAGTAGTTACTTACAGATAGATCTTGACTCATGTCCTCTCCACTTAACTGGTTGGTGTCAAGCGATTTGTAGATGCATATGTGCAGATATCCTCTTGCAAAAATTGCCCTCAAGGGGACTGCATTTCAGTTCAAGGCCCTGCCCTGTGGGTTGTCCTTGCCATTTGCACACTATACAAATGTGTAGATGCTGAGCTCACACCAATGAGGGCGAGCAGCGTCTGTAGTATCTCAACGATTGGTTGCTGATAGCTTAATAGAAGGTACAAGTGTGGAAGCACAGAGACCTGTGTTAGTGCATTAGGGCCCTTAAAGGCAACTGGACAAAAAGCATGTGAGTGCCCAGTCAGCAAGTCTCCTTCGTTGGAAACCATGTTGGCACTTGACCAACAAATGCATCCAGGCCATTCTCATACACTTGAATGCTTCAGTACTAAATATGCGAGTTCTGGGTTTAATGGCTGCTGTAGCCACCTGCTAGGCTTGCTAAAGATAAGACCTCTCCATTGCTGGCTCAGCCTGAAGGTCCTTCATCATGCTTGGCAACACAGTCATCTAAGCCTCATTGTGTTTAAGCCACAATAGCTATTGAGGAGAACCGAGGTTTATTGGAAAAGTGTGACATTCACCAAGATGGTCAGGTGCAAAGTTGTCACCATGGACATGTCCAACACAGGCTGGGGAGCCCTGTGCAATAAACGTCTGGTGTTTGGCACCTGGAAAGATGTACAAACTGTGTGGCACAAAAACTTCCTGGAAATGCTTGTAGTCCTGTTGTCTCTGAGAAACTTTCGGTCAAATGTCAAAGTTTCACGTTGTATGGACAACACTGCAGTTACGGAGTATATAAAAACTGCCAAGGAGGATTAAAGTCAAAGGCCCAATGTTGAACCTGGCAAATGAATTCTCCTCTGGAATGAGTCCTGTCTCCTATGTGTGATGGACATTACTGGCCACCTGAGCAGCAGAGCAGGTTTACCCTAGAGTCTGGGTGCCAAGAGGGGGAATGGAGATGCCACCTGAATTCAGGTTAGATGAATTGGGAGTTTCCCTATCTGTCACTCACTCGACGTTGTGTCAATGTAGTGACACTAGGACACTAGGGGTCACTCTTGGGAGCCCGAGACACCTCTGGTCTTTGATAAAAAGCCAATGAAAATTGGCGAGTGGTATTTGCATGCCACTCCCCCGGACATATGGGTATAAAAGGAGCTGGTATGCAACCACTCACTCAGATTTTCTCTTCGGAGCCAAATGGTCATGCTCACTGAGCTGAATTCTACTGTTCATTCACCTCTGCTGGATCTGATGGTGCATTTCAGCGGCTCCTCCCTCCTCTGCACTGGTGCACTGCAGAGAATGCCCCTGGGCGAACTGCTAATGACGAAGGTCACGGCGTGGTCTCTTGGGCAGACGATGGCCACATTAGTGGTCCAAGAGCGCCACCTTTGGCTCAACCTGGTCGAGATGGGTGAGGCCGACAAGACACGGTTCTTGCTACCCCCATTTCCCAGGCTGGCCTATTCGGCGACACCGTCGAGGACTTTGCCCAGCAGTTCTCGGTGGTGAAGCAGCAGACGGAGGCTATCCGGCACATCCTACCCCGGCGCGGCTCAAGATCCCATACCCCATCTACCCCGTGGCCAAGGGCGTCCCCCTGCAGTGACTGCACTGGCTCCGCCGCAGCCTGCCCCTTCGGCCTGGCCCTGGCGTGGAGCCCACCACAGGAAGCTGACGCCACCCGTCTCACAGTCAGTGCCTAAGAACTCACAGAGGTCATCAAAGTGCCCGTGAGACGGGAGACCCAAGGACGAAGGAACCCACTCACCTGGAGTTCGTAAGAAGACCACTCCATCCCCCGGTGGAGGACCGAGTAGAAAATCTTTTGTTGCATTTTTGTTTGATTTTGCCGCATGCCCAGGTGGCTGCAGTACCCAACAGTTCAGCAAAAGAGCGGTTTCCTTCCTCCCTAGGTCACATACCCGGTGTGCATGGTCATCATCACGACTACTGTCCAAGGATTTTTCCTTGCAGGATTGGCGCTCCAGCAGTGGTCTTTCCACCCAAGTGCCCAGCTGTGGCACACAGCCGCCCCCGATGTGGCAGTCTCCACAGGTTACGAGGACAGGCCTCTTCCTCCCCCGTCCCTGGCTGTTCTGGGGGTGGTCACAAGGAGCCAGGTAAGTGCTTCGATGTCCCTAGACTCAGCACGGCCACGACGTGGTGTGGCACCTCGAGCTCTGCCCTGCCACGAGGCCCCACCTGCCGGTACATCCGACGACATTGTCCCCTTGGTCCCCCTTGCACGGAACTTGGATGTGTGGCTTGCGCTTTCCAATCAATCATGATGGCTGATCAGGACCATCTGACTCGGCTACGCGATTCAGTTTGCCAGGTGTCCGCCCATGTTCAGTGGTATTCACTTCACCTTGGAAGATCGCTACTCTCCTACGGAAGGACACGATAGAACCTTTCCCTCCAGCCGAGATGAAGAAGGCGTTTTACAGCCCCTACTTCATCGTACCGAAAAAAGGCGGTGGGTTGCGGCCAATCTTGGACCTGCGAGCACTGAACCGGGCCTTAAACAGACTCCTGTTCAAGATGCTGACGCAAAAACGCATTCTGGCGAGCGTCCGGCATCAAGATTGGTTCGCGGCGGTAGACCTGAATGACGCATACTTCTACGTCTCGATCCTTCCTCGACACAGACCCTTCCTGTTGTTTGCATTCGAGGGTCAGGCGTATCATTACAAAATCCTCCCTTTCGGCCTGTCCATGTCTCCACGCATCTTCACGAAGGTCGCAGAGGCTGCCTTTGCCCCGTTAAGGGAGGTGGGCATGCGCATTCTCAACTATCTCGATGACTGGCTAATCCTAGCTCACTCTCGAGACATGTTGTGTGCACACAGGGACTTGGTGCTCTCACACCTCAGCCGACTAGGGCTTTGGGTCAACTGGGAAAAGAGCAAGCTCCTCCCGGTTCAGAGCATCTCTTTTCTTGGTTTGGAGCTGGACTCAGTCTCTTTGATGGCGCGTCTTACGAACAAGCACGCCCAGTCGGTGCTGGCCTGTTTGAAGGCATTCAAACAGAAAACAGCGGTTTCTCTGAAATTTTTTCAGAGGCTCCTGGGGAATATGGCATCCTTGGCGGTAGCCACCCCACTCGGGTTGATGCATATGAGACCACTTCAGCACTGAATTCAGCCTCGAGTCCCGAGATGGACATGGCGCCATGGGACACATCACGTGGTCATCATGCCGGTCTGTCACCATCTTTTCAGCCCTTGGATCGACCTCTCGTTTCTACGGGCAGGTGTTCCTCTAGAACAGGTCTCCAGGTGCGTCGTGGTCACGACAGACACCTCCAAAATGGGCTGGGGCGCTGTTTGTAATGGGCTGTTTGCTGTGGACGGGCCTGCGACTGCCTCGAGTTGTTGGCAATTCTGCTCGCCCTGCGGAAGTTTCGGCCGTTGATCCAGGGCAAGCACATGTTAGTTCGGACAGACAATACGGCAATGGTAGCATATGTCAACCGCCAAGGCGGTCTGCGCTCTCATTGTATGTCACAACTCGCCCGCCGTCTCCTCCTCTGGAGTCAGCAGCACTTCATGTCGCAGTGAGCCACTCACATCCCGGGCAAACTCAACACTACAACAGATGCGCTGTCATGGCAGGTTACCCTCAGGGGAGAGTGGAGACTCCACCCTCAGGTGGTCCAGCTGATTTGGAGTCAATTCGGACGGGCACAGGTTGACCTGTTCGCCTCCCAAGAATCCTCCCACTGGCCGCTCTGGTACGCCCTCACCGAGGCTCCCCTTGACATAGACGCGCTGGCACACAGCTGGCCCCCTGGTCTGCGCAAATATGCATTTCCCCAGTGAGCCTACTTGCACAGACCCTGTGCAAGGTCAGAGAGGACGAGGAGCAGGTCGTCCTGGTAGCACCCTACTGGCCCCCCCAGACGTGGTTCTCAGACCTCACGCTCCTCGCGACAGCCCCCCCCTGGCGAATCCCCCTGAAGAAGGACCTTCTTTCTCAGGGACGGGGCACCCTCTGGCAGCCACGACCAGACCTCTGGAATCTCCATGTCTGGCCCCTGGACGGGACGTGGAAGACCTAAGCAGTTTACCACCTGTGGTGGTAGACACGATCACTCAGGATAGGGCCCCCTCTATGAGGTGCCTGTATGCCTTTAAGAGACGTCTGTTCACTAAGTGGTGTTCTTCCCAACGGGAAGACCCCCAGAGATGTGCAGTCGGATCAGTGCTTTCCTTCCTGCAGGAGAGGTTGGAAGGGAGGCTGTCCCCTTCCACCTTGAAGGTGTACGTTGCCGCCATAGCAGCACAATATGACACAGTCGACGGTAAGTCCTTAGGGAAGCACTACCTGATCATCAGGTTCCTAAGAAGTGCCAGGAGGCTGAATCCCTCCAGACCGTGCCTCGTTCCCTCATGGGACCTCTCTGTAGTTCTTCAGGGTCTACAGAGAGCCCCCTTTGAGCCTATGCACTCAGCCGAGCTTAAGGCACTCTTCTTGAAGACTGCCCTCCTGACTGCACTGACTTCCATCAAGAGGGTAGGAGACCTGCAAGCGTTCTCCGTCAGTGAAACGTGCCTGGAGTCCCTTTTAGGGACCAGGTGGTGAACCTGCAAGCGCTGCCCCAGGAGGAGGCAGACCCAGCCCTGTCGTTGCTGTGTCCGGTGCGCGCTTTATGCATCTATTTGGATCGCACGCAGAGCTTTAGGATCTGTGAGCAGCTCTTTATTTGCTTTGGTGCACAGTGGAAAGGAAGCGCTGTCTCCAAGCAGAGGAACGTCCACTGGCTCATTGACGCCATAACTATGGCATATCACGCCCAGGACATGCTGCCCCCAGTAGGGCTATGTTGGGCCTCATGTATTCAGATAGAAGACAAAGGCAGGCCTAACAGTCGTAAAACCTAACTCAGCCCCCACACATTCCATGTCGTAAATTTTACTGATAAAAATCGCGCCAAAATCAAACAAAGGGAGTCCAAAACAGACTACAAATCCAGGAAGCCTTGCTCACTAAAGGATCAAGCTCTCAACTCCTATTGGATGAGGCACACAACAGAACGTCCCTCAAACATGACATCATCAGGAGATCAAATAATTCTGAAATCCTTAAAGATTTCGCTTCCAGCGACTTCGTTCACCGAATACGGACGTAGCTTTTTGCTGCTCTCCAGTGCAACCTTGTGGCATAAGGAAGTAATGTCCGACTTGAAACTGTAGCCATACAATCTCCATCTCGCTGGACGAGTTGAGATTACTCTGTGTTCAACCAAACACTCTAACGGATCCGAAGGAGACCGCCGAGCAATTCGCATCTTCACCCGTTTGCCTACAGAAGTGAAGAGATTAAAGATTTCTCTTCCATCTACAATCAAGTCGACATTTCTGAGTTCTCCGCCAGCCCGCCGAGAATCAACAGCCGTACCGCCCGCCGACAGAGTGAGGAAACGGCCTCCCGTCATCACCCAAGCCTCAAGGAACCGGGTCAAAGTTAAAGGACGGAGGAAAACACATTCTACCTGTTTCCTCATGCGATTCAAGTAAGAGGTTACGTCTAGGCAGAGATAGAATATTATAGTGTGTTATTCTTGTGTTTCAAGGTTTTTGCTTGTACAGTTTACGGACCGCCATGTCCGCTCATTATTAATACTCAGGGTATTAATTATCACAAATTTGTTTTGCTGTATTGTGGTCCAACAAAATTGGATTGTGCAATTTCGCCATCGCGGGTGAAACAGAAACTGAGTTCATCCATTAAAGAGTCAAATAACGCAGGACTTTTACGAGCCCCGCTCGTAAAACCGCGTCTCTGAGTGATGAGCACAGCTGCTTTCTCTCCAGCTATCGCGAAATCAGCTTTTGGGCTGTCACTTAATCATCTCTCTCTCTCTCTCTCTCTCTCTCTCTCACTAACCACACTGACACACACAAACACACACACACACACATACACTGTCACACACACACCTTATGTGTTATAGGATTATTTTTATTTCCATATCTAATCATGTCACTGTTTAGTTTGTAGTTGTAAGTCGGAAGTTTATTGACTGCATTGTATTAATTATTAATTGATATTACTGCATAAATAAACTTTGTTTATATTACAAAGAGAAGTGTTTTGGTTTGTTTTGCATACGCCTGTGTCATGCTGAAGGGATGTCAGTGCTCGGATTCAAACCTTCATTCATTGTTTTTTTCCCGAAAATCTATACTGAACAGTATCACTTTGATCCAGACACCTGGATCATCTCTTAAACTCAGCGCATCTGGATATATGCCAGGTTATAACGCTCTTCAACATAATTTGATGATTATTCAATTAATTACTGCTAAAATGAGTGGTTGAAAATGTTCACAAACATCTCTTTTAAATAAAATTAATTTTACAGCCTACTTTCATTTGGCGAATTTTGTGAATGAAGCGCAGTCTTTAATGAGCCTAATTTTCATAGCAAGGAGGTGTGTTTGCACAGAAAGGAATGACAATGACTTAATTTAAATATTGAAGATGCAGCTCAATTAAACCTGATTGTGGGTGGTTAGTGAATAAGACAGGTATTTGCACTGAAATACCATGCGCAAAAGTGGTGCAACTGTTTAGTGAATCTGCCCCATAGTGTCCCCCTTTTTGTATAATGCACTGACATTGAAAAGTTTTAACTACTTAAAAAACGTGTTCACATTTCTTAAAGTTTGACAATAGTCATGTTCACTTACAAAAAACATTTCTTTATAAGTAAATGTGAACAGATAAACATTTTGCTCAGGAAAAAGATGGTGTGGTTGTTTCAAAGAGCACAATATGAAGATACTTGAACAAAAATGAGCTGCATGGTTGAGTTGTCAGAAAGAAGCCAATGCCACAAAAAAGCCCAGTTACAATATGCCCGACAACACCTTGACACGCCTCACAGCTTCTGGCACACTGTAATTTGGAATGACGAGACCAAAATACAGCTTTATGGTCACAACCATAAGCGCTATAATTGGAGAGGGGTCAACAAGTATTGTGCTCCTTGAAACAACCACACCGTCTTTTTCCAGAGCAGCCTGTATTTCTCCTGAAGTTACCTGTGGGTTTTTCTTTGTATCTCAAACAATTCTTCTGGCAGTTGTGGCTGAAATCTTTCTTGGTCTACCTGACCTTGGCTTGGTATCAAGAGATCCCTGAATTTTCCACTTCTTAATAAGTGACTGAACAGTACTGACTGGCATTTTCAAGGCTTTGGATATCTTTTTATATCCTTTTCCATCTTTATAAAGTTCCATTACCTTGTTACGCAGGTCTTTTGAAATTTCTTTTCTGCTCCCCATGGCTCAGTGTCTAGCCTGCTCAGTGCATCCACGTCAGAGCTAACAAACGCATTGACTTTTTAAACACAGACACTAATTGCAATTTAAAAAGCCACGGGTGTGGGAAATTAACCTTTAATTGCCATTTAAACCTGTGTGTGTCACCTTGTATGTCTGTAACATGGCCAAACATTCAAGGGTATGTAAACTTTTTATCAGGGCCATTTGGGTGATTTCTGTTATCATTATGATTTAAAAAGGAGCCAAACAACTATGTGATAATAAATGGCTTCATATGATCACTATCCTTAAATAAAAGAGTTTTTTGCATGATCAGTCATATTTTCAAAATCAATGCCAAAATTTCACAATTTCTGCCAGGGTATGCAAACTTTTGAGCACAACTGTATACATTATGTATATATATATATATATATATATATATATATACATATATAGTATATAAAACAAGTATATATATATATATATATATATATATATATATATATATATATACACTCGTCTTTCGGATGAGACGTTAAACCAAGGTCCTGACTCTCTGTGGTAATTAAAAATCTCAGGGCACTTCTCGTAAAAGTGTAGGGGTGTAACCCCGGTGTCCTGGCCAAATTCCCCCCCATTGGCCCTTCTCAGTCATGGCCTCCTAATAATCCCCATCCATAAATTGGCTCTATAACTCTACTGTCACCTCACCACCAATAGCTAGTGTGTGGTGAGCATACTAGCTCACTATGGCTGCTATTGCACCATTTAGATGGATGCTGCACACTGGTGGAGGTTGAGGAGAGTCCCCTGTTCACTGTGTAAAGCGCATTGAGTGTAGTGTCCGAACAATCACTATATAAATGCAACATTCATTCACATTAATTCATATATAATTAAAAATTATTATATATATATTTTAGAATTAACTTGACATCACCACAAGATGATAAAAACATCCCCCTAGCGGCACCCATGTATATCAGAGATTTTGAGGGGATAAATATTGTTGGATTTGTTTCATGATCATTTGTGCTCAGCCTAAAAGGAAAAAGCTTCTTTATGAGATGTTTTCTTCCTCGGTAAACATATGGCCCAAGGCTGAATGTTTTGTATACAGAGAGAACACAAGATTACTCAATGGATAATCATTCACATCCACTCTTTTCCATTAATTTTGGTGTTTTTCCCTTTATTTTCTTAGTGTGTGCTTGTTCAGCCTACTCAAGCTTGAATAGGTATTCCCCACTTTCCTGTTTTTACCAGGCTGCTACAAGGAGCGCTTCCAAGGAAGAACTAGTTTCTGGGTTTGTCGAAGTTTACAAGGTTCATGACATTTGAATGGTATTCAAAATTTTTGTTTGAGAGAGTTAGTAAAAAGATGTCCTTGAGCATACGTGTAGCATACTTTGCTCTCAGGGTTATATCTGATTCTACAGTATTTTAACTCTTAAAACTTCCCAAAAGAAATGAACTATGGTGGTCATTTTATATGTAGATTTTATATGTCTCCTGTCTTCCTGGCCAGAATAAGCTCAGAATTAGAATCAGAATCAGAATGAGCTTTATTGCCAAGTATGCTTACACATACAAGGAATTTGTCTTGGTGACAGGAGCTTCCAGTACACAACAATGCAAAACAGCAACAAGACTTTTAAAAACTAATAAAAAATAAATAAATAATAATAATAATAATAATAATAATAATAATAATAATAATATATATATATATATATATATATATATATATATACACACACACATACATACACATATATACACACACATATACACTACTGGTCAAAAGTTTTAAAACACTCATTCTTTATTATATATATATATTTTTTTTTTCACATTTTAGAATAATAGTAAAGTCATCAAAACTATGGAATAACATAAATGGAACTATGGGAATTATGTTGTGACTAAACAAAACGTCCTGGTTACTTGCGGAACCTCCGTTCCCTGATGGAGGGAACGAGATGTTGTGTCGATGTAGTGAGACTAGGGGTCACTCTTGGGAGCCCGAGACACCTCTGGTCTTTGATAAAAGGCCAATGAAAATTGGCGAGTGGTATTTGCATGCCACTCCCCCGGACATATGGGTATAAAATGAGCTGGTATGCAACCACTCATTCAGGTTTTATGCTGAGGAGCCGAGACAAGGTCCGGCCATTTCAGCGGGTAATTCAGTATTGTTGCAGGAGGGACACAACATCTCATTCCCTCCATCAGGGAACGGAGATTACGCAAGTAACCAGGATGTTCCCTATCTGTCACTCACTCGACGTTGTGTCGATGTAGTGACACTAGTGGTCCCTATACGAAACGCCACAACTGGCTGAACTGTGTTATATGAACTGGCGATGTGTGATGGACAGACCACTGTGTGCCTCGTAGCCAGCACACCAGGCTGACACGTAACCTCCCCCAACATAGTTATGAGTGTCGAACGGCCCTTTGGGGACAAGTCGACTACCCAAAAGATAGAGACAGGCTAACCCAGTTGTGGCCTCTTTTCCCCTTCTTTTTTCCCACTCCCTAAAAAAGAAGGGGGATTATCCGACTGGGCTGCCAGGTCTAGTCGGGGGGTGTCCCTCCCAAGGGGAGGACACCGCAGAGACCACACCTCGCCCAAAGAGAGGGGGGGATATTTAAGTGGAAAGAATACGTCACATGGTCTTGCCGACCATGTGGAGAGTCTCATGGTAGATACTACCCAACGGGGGAGGAGTTACTACAACATGGAGACTGTGGCAGAGGGGGCTCTGCCGAAGGAAGACGCAGTTTGCCAACAGGGAAAGAAATTAGCGGAAGATATATATCGCATGGGGTTACCTTACAGGGAACCGCCACATGCGGAGCACCGACCCCCGAACACGGCTCTTAGTTAGCACGTGTACTGGGCCAGCAGCGAGTCTCTCCGTAAACTCGAATGCCACAGGGCTCGGAGGAAGTCAACCAGGGAACATAGTTTGTGAACACTACTGGGAATTAATGGCGCACATCTTCAGCTCAGAGGAGGTGAAAGGCACTATCTGCAAGCGATACACCCGGCTGGCTATCCCGGGCTTATCCGCTTGTATTGCATGCCACTACCTGGGATGAAACCGGTTCCACCTGGAGGTTGTAGAACCTTGCAAAGGTGTTGGGTGTTGCCCAGCCCGCTGCTCTGCAAATGTCTGTTAGAGAGGCACCCCTGGCCAGGGCGGCGGCATGTCCTGGTTGTGATATGCCATAGCTATGGCGTCAATGAGCCAGTGGGCGATCCTCTGCTTGGAGACAGTGCTTCCTTTCTGCTGTGCACCAAAGCAGACAAAGAGCTGCTCAGAGATCCGAAAACTCTGCGTGCGATCCAAATAGATGCGTAAAGCACGCACCGGACACAGCAACGACAGGGCTGGGTCTGCCTCCTCCTGGGGCAGCGCTTGCAGGTTCACCACCTGGTCCCTAAAAGGGGTTGTGGGAACCTTGGCACATAGCCCGGTCAGGGTCTCAGGATCACGTGAGAGTAGCCCGGACCGAACTCCAGGCACGTTTCCCTGACAGAAAACGCTTGCAGGTCTCCTACCCTCTTGATGGAAGTGAGCGCAGTCAGGAGGGCAGTCTTCAAAGAGAGTGCCTTAAACTCAGCTGACTGCAAAGGCTCAAAGGGGGCACCTCTCAGGAACCTGATGATCAGGTCGTGCTTCCCTAAGGACTTACCGTCCACTGTGTCGTGGTGTGCTGCTATAGCAGCAACGTACACCTTCAAGGTGGAAGGGGACAGCCGCCCTTCCAACCTCTCCTGCAGGAAGGAAAGCACTGATCCGACTGCTCATCTCTGGGGGTCTATGCCACTTAAAGGCACACAGGCACCTCGTAGAGGGTGCCCTAGCCTGAGTGATTGTGTCTACCACCACAGGTGGTGGACCGCTTAGGTCTTCCGTGTCCCGTCCAGGGGCCAGACATGGAGATTCCAGAGGTCTGGTCGCGGGTGCCAGATGGTGCCCTGTCCCTGAGAAAGAAGGTCCTTCCTCAGGGGAATTCGCCGTGGGGGGGGCTGTCGCAAGGAGCGTGAGGTCCGATAACCACGTCTGGGTGGGCCAGTAGGGTGCTACCAGGACGACCTGCTCCTCTTCCTCCCTGACCTTGCACAGAGTCTGTGCAAGTAGGCTCACTGGGGGAAACGCATATTTGCACAGGCCAGGGGACCAGCTGTGTGCCAGCATGTCTATGCCGAGGGATGCCTTGGTGAGGTCGTACCAGAGTGGGCAGTGGGAGGATTCTTGGGAGTTGAACAGGTCCACCTGTGCCTGTCCAAATCGACTCCAAATCAGCTGGACAACCTGAAGGTGGAGGTCTCCACTCTCCCCTGAGGATAACCTGCCATGACAGCACGTCTGCTGTAGTGTTCAGGTCGCCGGGGATGTGAGTGGCTCGCAGCAACTTGAAGTGCTGCTGACTCCAGAGGAGGAGACAGCGGGCGAGTTGTGACATACAACGAGAGCGCAGACTGCCTAGGTGGTTGACATATGCTACCATTGCCGTGTTGTCTGTCCGAACGAACACGTGCTTGCCCTGGATCAACAGCCAAAACCTCCGCAGAGTGAGCAGAATTGTCAACAACTCGAGGCAGTTGATGTGCCAATGCAGTCGTGGGCCCGTCCACAGGCTGGCGGCTGTGTGCCCATTGCAAACAGCACCCCAACCCATTTTGGAGGCGTCTGTCGTGACCACAACGTGCCTGGAGACCTGCTCTAGGGGAACACCTGCTCGTAGAAACAAGAGGTCGGTCCAAGGGCTGAAAAGACGGTGACAGACCGGCGTGATGACCATGCAATGTGTCCTGCGGCGCCATGCCCATCTCGGGACTCGAGTCTGAAGCCAGTGCTGAAGTGGTCTCATATGCATCAACCCAAGCTGGGTGGCCACCGCTGAGGATGCCATATGCCCCAGGAGCTTCTGAAAGAGTTTCAGGGGAACCGCTGTTTTCTGTTTGAATGCCTTCAAACAGGCCAGCACTGACTGGGCATGCTCGTTCGTGAGGCGCGCTGTCAAAGAGACTGAGTCCAACTCCAAACCGAGGAAAGAGATGCTCTGAACCGGGAGGAGCTTGCTCTTTTCCCAGTTGACCCAAAGCCCTAGTCTGCTGAGGTGTGAGAGCAACAAGTCCCTGTGTGTACACAACATGTCCCGAGAGTGAGCTAGGATTAGCAGATCGTCGAGATAGTTGAGAATGCGAATGCCCACTTCCCTTAATGGGGCAAGGGCTGCCTCTGCGACTTTCGTGAAGACGTGAGGATACAAGGACAGGCCGAAAGGGAGGATCTTGTACTGACCCTCAAATGCAAACTGCAGGAAGGGTCTGTGTCGAGGTAGAATTGAGATGTGGAAGTACGCATCCTTCTGGTCTACCGCCGCAAACCAATCTTGATGCCGGACGCTCGCCAGAATACGTTTTTGCGTCAGCATCTTGAATGGGAGTCTGTGTAAAGCCTGGTTCAGTACTCGCAGGTCCAAGATTGGCTGCAACCCACCACCTTATTTCGGTACGATGAAGTAGGGGCTGTAAAACCCCTTCTTCATCTCGGCTGGAGGGACAGGTTCTATCGCACCCTTCCGTAGGAGGATAGCGATCTCCGCGCGCAAAGTAGCAGCGTTTTCATCCTTCACCAAGGTGAAGTGGATACCGCTGAACCTGGGCGGACGCCTGGTGAACTGAATCGTGTAGCTGAGTCGGACGGTACGGACCAGCCATCGCAACAGATTGGAAAGCGCAAGCCATGCATCCATGTTTCGTGCAAGGGGGACCAAAGGGACAACGTCGTTGGACGTACCGTTAGGTGGGGCCTCACGGCGGGGCTCGAGGTGCCACACCATGTCGTGGCCGTGCTGAGTCTAGGGACATCGAAGCACTTACCTGGCTCCTTGTGACCACCCCGGAACAGCCTGGAACGGGGGAGGAAGAGGCCTGTCCTCGTAACCCGTGGAGACTGTCACATCAGGGGTGGAATTGTGCCACAGCTGGGTGCTCAGGGGCGGAAGACCGCTGCTGGAGAGCCAAACCTGCCAAATAGAGAGGTGGACTGTGGTTGTGATGATGGCCGTGCACACCGGATACGTGACCCAGGGAACAAGGAAACTGCTCTTGCTGAACTCTTGGGTACTGCAGCCACTTGGGCATGCAGCGCAATTAAATACAAAGGTAACAAAAAGATTCTCCTCCCGGCCCTGGCCGGGGGATGGAAAGGTCTGCTTACCAGCTCCAGAGCAGCGGGTTTTGTCGTCCCTGGGTCGCCCATCTCAGGGGCGCTTTGGAACCTTTCACGGGTTCTTGGCGGCCACGAGACGGGTGGCGTCCGCTTCCTGCAGTGGGCTCCACGCTGGGGCCGGGCTGCAGCGGAGCTGGTGCAGTCACCGCAGGGGGACGCCCTTGGCGACGAGCAGACGGGTTGCGGGATCTTGAGCCGCACCGGGGCAGGATATGCCGGATAGCCTCTGTCTGCTGCTCCACCGTTGAGAACTGCTGGGCAAAGTCCTTGACGGTGTCGCCAATAGGCCAGCCTGGGAGATGAGGGCAGCAAGGAACTGTGTCCTGTCAGCCTCACCCATCTCGACCAGGTTGTGCCAAAGGTGGCGCTCCTGGAACACTAATGTGGACATCATCCGCCCGAGAGACTGCGACGTGACCTCCATTGTCCAGAGAGCGAGGTCGGTCGCAGAGCACAGTTCCTGCATCAATCCCGGGGCGGAACTACCCTTGTGCAGTTCCTTTAGCGCTTTGGCGGACTTGCAGGAGAGCCATGGCATGCAGAGCAGAGGCGGCTTGTCCAGCGGCACCGTAGGCCTTGGCCGTCAGTGATGACGTAAACCTACAGGCCTTGGATTGGGGCTTTGGGCACCCCTGCCAGGTGGCAGCGCTCTGTGGGCATAGATGCACCGCGAGTGCCTTTATCCACCGGGGGATTGCCAAATAGCCCTTGGCCGCCCCACCATCGAGGGTAGTGAGGGCGGGGAATCTGAAAAGATCGGGACCGGGCAGTAAAAAGTGCCTCCCACGACCTTGTCAGCTCTTCATGCACTTCCGGGAAGAAAGGAATGGGGGCGGGGCGTGGCTTTGAGCGGCGCCACGAGCCCAGGAAAAACCAATCATCGAGCCGCGAGGGTTCAGGGAAGAGCAGAGGGTTCCACTCTAGCCCGACGACTGCACCCGAAGGGAGGAACCCAGCTGAGGCTTCCGCGTCCGACTGGACGAGCCCGCTCTCCGATGCTGCGCTCGAGAGCTCATCACTTTCGCGGGCTCCGAATAAGAGGTCGAACTCGTCGTGAGACGAGCTGGCGGACTCATCCAGAAGCCCGATCGGGGCAGACGAGCGTGCTGGGGAATGGGAGGTCCACGGGGGGATACCCAGCGGAGGTGGTCCCGTTGGGGTCCCCAAATTGCCCCCAGTGCTAGCCGCGCTGGCCTCATACCCGTGGGTAAAAGGACCGATGCGGGGAGCCTCTGGGGTGGCTTGCTTTCTTACGAAGGCAAGCCGCGACCGCACCGTTGCCATGGACATGTCTCATCCGCAATGAGTACATGACTCATCCACGAACGCTGTCTCCACGTGAGAAGTGCCCAGACACGAAAGACAGTGATTGTGACCGTCAGAAGGTGAGAGATAATGAGCGCAACAGGAATAACACACAAGGAAAGGCATCTTTAAAAAGACGCGTCTTTAAAAAGACGTTCCGTGTGTGCCGCTGTTTTAGAGAAATATACTCTTTTAGAGAAATATACATTTATTTCTGCTGAAGTACCCAGGGGATTCTCTGCAGTGCACCAGTGCAGAGGAGGGAGAAGCCGCTGAAATGCGCCGTCAGATGCAGCAGGTGAATGAACAGTTGTGGGAATTCAGCTCAGAGAGCATGACCGTTCGGCTCCGAAGAGAAAATCTGAATGAGTGGTTGCATACCAGCTCCTTTTATACCCATATGTCCGGGGGAGTGGCATGCAAATAACACTCGCCAATTTTCATTGGCCATTTATCAAAGACCAGAGGTGTCTCGGGCTCCCAAGAGTCACCCCTAGTGTCACTACATCGACACAACTTCGAGTGAGTGACAGATAGGGAATCCAAAATAAATCAAAACTGTGTTATATTTTAGCATCTTCAAAGTAGTCACCCTTTGTCTAGAATTTGCAGAAATGTACTCTTGACATTTTCTCAGCCCACTTCTTGAGGTATCACCCTTGAATGCTTTTTAAACAGTACTGAAGGAGTTCCCATCTATGTTGGGCACTTATTGGATGCTTTTCTTTATTATTTGGTCAAGTCTTCAATTTCAAAAACATTTTTTTTTTAAATTTTTATTAAATTTTAGTTTTATAATGAAATAAATTAATATGGTGGCACAATTATATTTTTGTCTACAAAACTTATTTCAAACATTTAAGCATACGCCTTCATATATATAGTGACATGACCTTTTCCAAAAGCCGTAATCACCACTTCTAGAGTATCTGCCCCTTTAGGGGGGGTGTATGCTACTCCCGAAAATAGTACAGAGCAGGTGGCGCAGCTGTAAGTACCTAAAGAACTGAGATCTGGAAATACTGAAAGGTTGGACCATATTTTCAAATGATCTCAACACTCCATTCTCATATAAGTCACCGAGCGTATTAACCTCCCTCACAATCCACTCTGACCAGCAGAATGGGTACTTATTAATACTTAATTTTGGGTTTAGCCATATGCTTGAAGCAACATTTAAATAAATGTCTGAATTGAACACTCTGGACACTTCTGTCTATACCATGTGCAAATGCGAAATAAAGGGGTGCGACTTAACTTCTCCGGTTAGTTTTATAGAAAAGCTTTGCAATGGAAAATAGGGGCAAGTACTTCCTGTTCAATACCAAACCTGGGAGCGGCTCTCTCAAGTGGAAGCGACCAATGAGCCAAATGTCTGAGACCGAATGCATAATAATAAAACTAAATCTTGGGTAGGTCACCTTTGTCAACCAACCTATGTAACTTATTGAAATGTAATCTGGGACACTTACCATTCCAAATGAAGGACTTCGCTATCAAATTGCTTGAAATAAGAGAGGGGGACATCTACAGGGAGAGACTGTAGCAGGTAGATGAATTTTGGAATAAAATTAATTTTAATAACATTAACCTTCCCAATCATAGATAAATGTAATTAAGCCCACCTGCCCACATTGTTTGAAAACATTTTATTAAGGGGTCAAAATTAACTCTAACTAAATCACACAAATTTGCTGGGAATAAAATGTACAAATATTTAATGCCCTGTTTGGGCCACTGGAAAATGCCCGGCTGAAAAGCCATTACTGGGCAGTACGCTGTCTTAGAAAAGGAATTAATAATTCTGTGGAGGCAAGGCATAGCTCTAGTGGGATTGGAGACGATTAATAAAATATCATCTGCTTAAAGCAAAAGCTTATGTGCCATACCTCCCGCCATCACTCCTGGAAAATCATCCTCCTTACTTATCACAGCTGCTAATGGTTCCAGGGCAAGACAGAACAATAATGGTGAAAGAGGGCAACTCTACCAGGTGCCCCTGTACAGAGTAAAATAATCTGAAATTAATCCATTTGTTTGTACCGCTGCTACCAGGTGTCTATAAAGTAACTTAATCCAATAAAAGTCTTCCTGAACCCGTATATTTCCAACATCTTAAAAAGATAATCCCATTCTACCATATCAAATGCCTTTTCAGCAACCGGAGTCTGATCATTCGCCACTGACCACATAATATTGATGAAACACCTAATGTTATCAGAAGAGCTGCGGCCCCGAATAAACCCCACCTGATCTATATGTATAAGAGATGTCTTAACTTTACTTAATCGGTTAGCCAAAATATTTGACAAAATGTTAACGTCTAGCTGGATCAGGGAAATTGGATGGTAACTCTTACATTCGCTTGGATCTTTGTCCTTTTTAAGAATCAGACTGATCCGGGCTTGTGTCATGGTTGGCGGAAGCTTCCCATTCTTTAATGATTCCGTATAAACTTCTAACAAATGTGGAGCCAGTTCTGTAGCATAAGATCTAAAAAAATCTCAGCGGCAAAGCCGTATAGTCCCGGAGCCTTGCCTATAGGCAAGGCCTTAATTACCTCATCAAGCTCCTCCAAGGTTATCTCAGAATCAAGAGAATTTTTTTTGCTCCGTCGTCAGTTTAGGGAGTTCTAATGGTTCCACAAAGTTTCATATATCTTCATCGGTGGACGAAGATGAGGAACTATAAAGATCAAGATAGAAATCTTTAAAAGCATTATTAATATCAACGGCTGAGGTAAATATTTCACCACCAGCAGATTTCACTGAGGGAATGGTAGAAAAAGACTCTCTCTGCTTTATATATCTAGCCAAATGTTTCCCTGAATAGCCAAAACTCCACCTTCCATGACAAAATAGTATTATATCTGTATTTCAGTTGGGTCAATTCTCTGAGGCCATCAGACGACATTCAGCACTTCAGCTCTGCCTCTGCCATTTTAATATTCCCTTCCAACTCAACGAGTTCTTGTGCTGTATGATCCGACCCATAAGAACCGCCTTAAGTGCCTCCCAAGCCACGCCCACAGAGGATACCGAGGACCAGTTGGTCTCAATATAGACATTGATTTCAGACTTAAACATTTGTTGGAAATCAGGATTTTGCAAAAGGGATAAATTAAAGTGCCAACTATATGATTTATTTTTCTCCGTACATGGCAACACCTCTAAACTCACCAGGGCGTGATCTGAGACTAATATGTTTCCAATCGAGCAATCAACAACAGATGAAATGAGGGACTTAAGATATCAAGAAAAATCTATTCTAGAATAAATCTTATGAACTGATGAAAAAAAATGTATAGTCCCTCCCAGATGGGTTTAAAAGTCTCCAAATATCTGTAAGACCAAGCTTTTTACACATCCTGTGAAGCATCAGTGTTGCTCGAGGGCTTGCACACTTTTGCTTCACTATGATCAAGGACTGAGTCCATCAATAGATTAAAGTCTCCTCCCAATATTATATCATGAGGGGTGCCAGCGGCTTGCAACATCTCTTCAAGATCAATAAAAAAGCCCTGATCATCAGCATTAGGTGTGTAAATATTAACCAAAATCAACCTTTGCCCCTGAATTCCCAACAATGACTCTTCCTAATTTATCTTTAATCTGTTTGACACATTTGAATTGTATATGTTTACTTATCAATGTAATGACTCCCCTGCTCTTACTTGAGCCAGCACTAAAGAAAATATGTCCACCCCATATCTTCCCAAATTTTTCAGCTTCCTGCGGGGAAAAATGTGCTTCTTGAAGAAACACTATGTCAAATTTCTTACGTTTAAGAAAATAAATAACCTTCCTTCTTTTTATGGGGTGCCCCAACCCATTCACATTCCACGTGGAGAGAGATAATCCATTCATATTAACATTTGACATTTTGACATATTAAAAAATATAGATTGTGTGTCAAAAATAAAATGATAAAGACCACATTCCAACATTAGTGCAACAGTCAGACCCAGAATTTCCCCCAGAACCAAACAAACGGAAAAAAACAAAACGTGCGCATTAACCCCACGCACGACAGCGCCAACCAGCGTCCATCCCTCTAAACTCAAAAAGTTAATGTACACCTGCGAGAGTCCCCGCGACAACTCTGCCGTTAGATTGCTCAAGTCCGGTGCTTCTGTACAAATTTCGTGAGACAGAATTACATAACAAAAAATAATATATAAAACAAACTCCAGCCAATAGGCAAAATAAACACAAAGAACGTGAAGATTCATTCATACAACTGTATCGAAGGTATGTTCATCCACAAAACAAATTCCAGCCGCTAGCGGAACCAGCAAAAAAAAAAAAATCCCTGCCTGTGGGGCACGTTGAAACATTTCACTTTCCTTCTTTCCAAGTAGATGGCAAAGAAGTATATGCTGCATTCATGAAACAAGACCACATATTTGTACGAGACGTGTAATATTAATGTGAAAAAAGAAAAATACTTTGAACCCATTGTTAGTTTGTGCCCTGCTCTCCCCTACACTTCACGACCTGCAGTCAGTGCCCTGTGACTCACAGTCTTGTTTTCCATCATGCTGGTGCACAGACTACTGGACTGATCACAGACTGTTTCAAACGGATAGCCCAGAATGCATCTTAAAATGAAGAAAACGAAATTCATTCACAAGTAAGTACAGTTTATTCTTGATTACATGTCAATAAACATGAAAGAAGGGCTCTTGCCCATTTCTGTGCTTATTTGCAATTGGGGGTGGGGGGTGTTGGACAGAAAAAAAGCTGGAAGTAATAAAGACAGCAGTTTGGGAGATCTGACAAAAGATCATGACATTTTCTTTTAATAGGTCTATTATAATATATATATATATATATAAAGTTTATATGCAAATCCCAACACACCACATGTCAATCCCATAGGATGTATTCCAAAGAACTACTGCAAATAATGTTAAAAGCACAATTTTGCCTAGACAGTGAAATGCCTTCTACTGCTCTTCAGTTGTTCTTGTTAAAGAAGACTGTTTATATTAGTATGTAACTGTCCATAACCTTTTGTACACTGAATAAAATGTAAAAACATAAAAAATAAAAAAAACAATTCAGTTTGATGTTATGTTGGAGATATTGTTGTTTTATGCTAATTTGCTGTCAAAAATTTAGCATTTTACTTGTTTATTTGTTTTATCCAAAGTAAAATACTGGCACACTAAATTGGTCTGAAAAACAGCTGTCTGGTGGGCTGAGGGCCTTGTGTGATTCACACAGATGAACAAACGGATCGTATTTACTGATGGCTGACAGAGTACAAAAGAGTCACGTCGAAGAATTATGATTGTTTAGCTGCCATCCTTTTAAAATTTGTATTTTAAATTAGTCCAGTTAAGGCTTCTCGAATGTGTAGCAGTTTAGTGTTCAAGGAATTAAACACTGTCCGAACATGTCATATCCCTAAGCGCCTGAGTGGAGTTGACTCCAAAGCTCGGATTCAAAGAATAATTTTTTTTTGGTCTTGACTCCCAGCACTATAGTTGAAACAGGTTGGTTGTGAGAGAAACAAAACAGGACTGTCAAGCCTGCCAAATTTATGGTAATTCAGAATTTCAATAAAAGATTTGATTATCAGCATAACAATTTGAATAAAACATTTATTTGAACTGAACTGATGAATTTACATGAAGTTTGTGCAAAACCTGATGATCCATGTAATCATGATTTAAGAATGTTACAAAGATGATCTTGTGTGCTTAAAATGCTTAAAGGAAATCAACCTTTTGAGTTCAAAAGTTTCAAATAAAATTGTTTTAATAAATGTTATTAGAGACCTAGAAATAGTTTGGAATCTTTAATATTTCTTTTATTTAACATAACAATTTTAAAAATCAACATATTCTTATTTGAATTGATATGCTTAGGGTAAGTTTAGAAATACTTAAAGTAATGGTTTTTATATTAATGTTTTAAATGCACAGCTTCCTGTGCCATGAGTGAGTTAGGTGCAAGCACACACACACTCACTCACTCAGACACACACACACAAATGCACACACACGCCAACTGAATTAGGGCCCTGGACACGGGCCTACACGCTGTTGTCACCCGTCTGTTTCCCCTTGGAAATGACACAGCCCTTACCGTGTAGCATGATGGGAAATGGCCTGTCATCTGCATGATAGGCCTCTGTAGTTGGCTTATCAGATATGGCCATCAATGGAAGGCACTATTGCTGGGACAGAGTTTGGCAGCACCAATAGTCCATTTGTAGGTTTTCCGGACCCTGCTTCCTCCTTAGCGGGTCCATAGTTTCAACTGACCAGACCAGGACAAATATTTACCGCTGGGAGGGAAATGTGTATTTCCTGTCACTGTGAGCACAGAACAATAAATGTTTCTCTCTCTCTCTCTGAGTGTGGATGGAGTAAAGTTATTGCTTTGGGTTTCTCAGAATAGCAGCAATTATCACACTTCCCTTGATTATGTGCTTGTGCTCATTGTCTTAAGACATTTAGCTGTAGGTTTGGGTTAAAACCGGAAGACTTACCTAATAGTTTGTGTGAGTGAGACAGCTGAAGCATGCAAGAGCGTAGGACAACAAATACAGTCTAGCACGAGATGAGAGGATTCTGGGTCACTTGAATGGATTGTTTAGGCATTAGGAGGGCTCGACTCCAGTCCATTTAATTTATATATATACAGTTATTAGGTTTTATTCATGAAACATGAGCAGAACGAATTTCTGTATAGAGTAAATCCTTCATAAGTCCATTTGTGTGTAAATTGTCACATTTAAATAACTTCTTGTGAGTCTAAAATTTTCACATCCATTATTATTATATTTATTTATGTATGTTTATTATTTATTGCCTGGACATCTATTGCCTGGACCTCCAATGAATTATAACTATTTATTATTATTATTATTATTATTATTATTATTAGCAGTGGTAGTAATTGTAGCAGTAGTATTGTTATTTAAAAGTATGACTACTACCTCCCAGCCTAATAAATATCAAGGACACACTTCGAGTATTTTATTTTCTGCCTTTTCATCCTTTAATGGGGTTTTATAACAGCTTGGCAGTACGGAGGACTGATAAATCACAACACTGAATATATTTTTTCTTGATTTCATTCATTGCTTATGTTTCTGTTTCTTCCATTATAATAATAATAAACTTTATTTTATATATCTCCTTTAAAAGTAGCTTCTCAAGGCACTTTACACAGTAAAAACTTATAAGAATACAAAACATTACAATTAATGAAATATTTAAACGCACATCAAAATACAATTCATAATAAATCAGAAACACAAAACATGCATATGAGAATACATAACATAAACATATAAAAACAAAAATAAAATAATCAAGTAAAAGCTAACCTGAAGAAGTATGTTTACACCATACACCAGTATGAACTAAACCAATCTCAGACCTGTAACAACCCATAGAAACAAACTGGCTACGATCAGAGAGATAGGATCTAAACTAGTTTAAAACGGTCTCAGAAACACCAAAAACAGTTTCAAGGTGGGTGAGTAAAAGATTGTGATCGACAGCATCGAAAGTGGCACTGAGATCAAGAAGGATAAGAATGGAAAGTGAGTCATTATTTATTATAGTCTGTCATTTTGTTTCTAGGGCCAAATGGAAATGGTGGGGTTAGAATGAGCATCACAAGGACTTTGATCCTTTGTATACATATCAGGGAACTGTATTAACACTTGGATATTAAAGGGGTCATGAAATGGAGAATAAAATATTCCTTGATATTTATACATATAAGAGGTAACTGTACTATAAAAACATTTTCAGAACTCAAACTTCCTCCCCAGTCTAAAAAGAACCTTTATAGTTACCACCCTGCTGAAACATCTAGTTTTGAAATCTGTGTGTTCGTGACGTCACGAGACATTGCTCATTTGCATTTACACAACATGTGTCATCATCGTGGTGCTCACTCCCACTGGTGCTCAGTTCACAGAGAGGGAGAGAGCAGGGGCCTGTTCTTCGTACATCACTTAATACATGATATGACATGTTCGAGATCTTCTAATCGTGATAATTCCTTTCTAGCTAACTCTGTTCTTCAAACGCGTGAGTGGATTTGATTAGAATATCTGGATTGAGTTGCCTGAGATAATTGTGCGTTCCTCTGTTAACTGAAAAGGGCACATGTGTCAATACTCAAAACCATGATCAGCAATGCAGCGAATGGCTTGTGACACGACAAACCAATCTAATGATGTCATAAACTTTAGAAAAAATATAAATGTAATATTTCTCATTATATGTATTTATTTATTGATATACACTTATAAAAGGTATTTGTTATTTGTATATAACATTATGATTATATACGTAAAAATATATTACTGGGCCTGGGACGCCAGGTCTAGTAGGGGGGTGTCCCTCCCAAGGGGAAGACACCGCGGAGACCACACCTCGCCCAAAGAGAGGGGGGGATATTTAAGTGGAAGAATACGTCACATGGTCTTTCCAACCATGTGGAGAGCCTTCAAGGTAGATCCTGCCCAATGAAGGAGGAGTTACTACAAACATGGAGACTGGGGCAGAGGGGTTCTGTCCAAGGAAGATGCAGTTTGCCAGCAGGGAAATGAACAAGCAGAAGATATATATCGTAATTAATGGTGCACGTCTTCAGCTCCAAGGGAGGTGGAATGCACTACACCCGGCCAGCTATCCCGGGCTTATCCGCTTGTGTTGCATGCCACTACCTGGGACGAAACCGGTTCCACCCGGAGGTTGTAGAACCTTGCACAGTTGTTGGGTGTTGCCCAGCCCGCTGCTCTGCAAATGTCTGTTAGAGAGGCACCCCTGGCCAGGGCCCAGGGAGCCGCTACACCCCTGGTAGAATGGGCTTGTAGCCCTACCGGGGGCAGCATGTCCTAGGCGACATATGCCATAGTTATGGCATCAATGAGCCAGTGGGCGATCCTCTGCTTGGAGACAGCGCTTCCTTTCCGCTGTGCACCAAAGCAGACAAAGAGCTGCTCAGAGATTCTAAAGCTCTGCGTGAGATCCAAATAGATGCGTAAAGTGCGCACCGGACACAGTGACGACAGGGCTGGGTCTGCCTCCTCCTTTGGGGCAGCGCTTGCAGGTTCACCACCTGGCCCTAAAGGGGTGGTGGGAACCTTGGGCACATAGCCCGGTCAGGGTCTCAGGATCACATGAGAGTAACCTGGACCGAACTCCAGGCACATTTCGCTGACAGAGAACGCTTGCAGTTCACCTACCCTCTTGATGAAAGTGAGTGCAGTCAGGAGGGCAGTCTTCAAGGAGAGTGCCTTAAACTCGGCTGACTGCAAAGGCTCAAAGGGGGCTCTCTGTAGACCCTGAAGAACTACAGAGAGGTCTGATGAGGGAACGAGGCACGGTCTGGAGGGATTCAGCCTCCTGGTGCCTCTTAGGAACCTGATGATCGGGTCATGCTTCCCTAAGGACTTACCGTCGACTGCGTCGTGCTGTGCTGCTATGGCGGCAACGTACACCTTCAAGGTGGAAGGGGACAACCTCCCTTCCAACCTCTCCTGCAGGAAGGAAAGCACTGATCCGACTGTGCATCTCTGGGGGTCATCCCGACGGGAAGAACACCACTTAGCGAACAGACGCCACTTAAAGGCATACAGGCACCTTGTAGAGGGGGCCCTAGCCTGAGTGATCATGTCTACCACCGCAGGTGGACCGCTTAGGTCTTCCTAAATGGTGGCCGCGAGATGGGTGGCGTCTGCTTCCTGCGGTGGGCTCCACGCTGGGGCCGGGCCGAAGGGGCGGGCTGCGGTGGAGCCGGTGCAGTCACCGATGAGTAGACGGGGTGCGGGATCTTGAGCCGTGCCGGGGCAGGATATGCCGGCTAGCATCCGTCTACTGCTCTACCATCGAAAACTGCTGGGCAAAGTCCTCGATGGTGTCGCCGAATAGGCCCACCTGGGAAATGGGGGCAGCAAGGAATCGTGTCTTGACAGCCTCACCCATCTCGACCAGGTTGAGCCAAAGGTGGCGCTCCTGAACCACTAGTGTGGCCGTCGTCCGCCTGTGAGACCGCACCGTGACCTCCGTCGCTCAGAGAGCGAGGTCGGTTGCTGAGCGCAGTTTCTGCATCAATCCTGGGGCGGAACTACCCTCATACAGTTCCTTTAGCGCCTTGGCGGACTTGCAGGAGAGCCATGGCGTGGAGGGTGGAGGCAGCTTGTCCAGCGGCACCGTAGGCCTTGGCTGTCAGAGACGACGTAAACCTACAGGCCTTGGACGGGGACTTTGGGCACCCACGCCAGGTGGCGGCGCTCTGCGGGCATAGGTGCACCGCGAGCGCCTTTATCCACCGGGGGATTGCCGAATAGCCCTTGGCCGCCCCACCATTGAGGGTAGTGAGGGTGGGGAAGCTGAAAAGATTGGGACCGGGCAGTAAAAAGTGCCTCCCGCGACCTTGTCAGCTCTTCATGAACTTCTGGGAAGAAAGGAATGGGGGCGGGACGTGGCTTTGAGCAGCGCTGCGAGCCCAGGAACCAATCACCGAGCCGTGAGGGTTCAGGGAAGAGCAGTGAGTTGAAC